>NC_071268.1:23277243-23610993 GCF_023375685.1 Ictalurus furcatus
CTTTCAGTCCACCTAGAGCCGTGGATTGTGTCTGTTTTCCTCGGTTAGGAATTCTATCGGTAAATGTTTATTTTGTTAAGCATTCAAATTGATATATGAAGTGTAAAACTGAATCAGAAATGCAAAAAGAAATGGACTACTAATCTAAAGTTGTGTAAAAGCCAAACATGGTAAAGATTGTCACTAACTGATCTAAGCGCTGGCCTGAAGTGTGTACGTACCTTTTTTTTTTTTAAATAGAGATTTTCACTACAAACGACTTCCCTAGAGCCTGGCTACTGACATACGTGGATTTAAAATAAGTGAAGCTAAGGAAAGGTGTGCAACACTTACAATTAAGATTCATCCATCCATCTATCCATCTTCTACCGCTTACTCCTTTTCAGGGTCACGGGGAACCTGGAGCCTATCCCAGGGAGCATCGGGCACAAGGCAGGGTAACACCCTGGACGGGGTGGCAGTCCATCGCAGGGCAATTAAGATTCAGCACATATGATAAATGCTGTGCTCTTTCTTAAAGCAAGAATCCACTCGAAGCTCCCACACGAGGTTAATAGTGTGATTAAGGTGTGTACATGTCTGTAACGCACGTCGATAATGCGACTAAAACAGGAATACTCCACACGTCTTAATTCCATTTGTGTTTACTTCGAGTATGACTTTAGTCGGATTAAGGTCATCAGAAATCGCTGTTTACATGCTAGTTTCTTAATCAGAGTATCGTCTATATCGGGTTAATATCGGATTATTGTTGTCCATCTAAACGTACCAAAAGTACCCATTTTAAAATTTTCTTTATACTACAGTGCGGTTGAATTCTCAAATCTGATTGGTCCGACGTTGATTAAGTTTCTATAACAGCGGCTTTAACAATAGTGTCATTCTAATCAGAGGTTTATATTAATGCACTCATTCTAATGCATGCATTATTGTTTCTATGGTAACAACTCATTCAAGGGGACTTAAGTGGCAGATGATCTAAGTCTAATAATAAGCAGATTGTTGTTGTTTAACAAACATGTTGAATTGATGATATTGCAAGGCTTTCTGTAAGGAGATTTTAGAGTTTGAGTCTTGGGTGTCAGTGCCAACGGTCAGGAAGTTGTCTTCAGGACAGAGGACTTTGTACTCTCTGATTTCTTTCTAACATGTAGTTTTTTTTTTTTTTGTCGTACTGACCTTGAGAAAGAGAAAAATGGAGCATAACGAGGGATCGACTGTTCACGTAAATGAAAACACGAACTAACTTGTCTCGCAGATGTTCCACGACATCAAATGCAAAGTGCTGTTTATTAATGAATGAAACATTCTAATTGGAGGCACATTGCTGTGGTAAAAGAGGAATAAAATACTTCAGGATGTGCTGCTATAGGAAGATAATCCACTTTGGGCTGGTAATGGCCTTCATTCTTTTTGTTTGATCTGATCTTTGCACTAAAGTGACTGAAATAGCAAAACACACGTATTTTAATATTTGCCATGGATTTAAAATTAGCACGTGTCCAAAAGTCTGAGACCACATTGAAAATCTGGGGTTTTTCTTTTTTTTTATTCTTCTTCTTTTTTTTTTCCATTTAAATTTGGAAATAAACAGAAGGTCTAAAGAAAGAAATTGTTCAATATTTTGAATATTTAATACGCACTATTCCTAGGGCCCTGTTTAAATGTACGCATCGTGTGATATTGACCGTGTTAACTGCTTCATACAAAAGGTCAGGTTTTCCTCACGTCTAATCTCTCCCATTGAAGCACGTGTTCAGACAACTCTCGTGGATTTGATCTAAAATGGATCATCAGGTTTTGCACAAACTTGTGGAGTCCGTGCCAGCTCGAGTGCGCGCTGTCATTAAAGAAAGAAAGGGCATGTAACAAATGCTAAGAAACTCTGAAATCTCAACGTAAACATTTCAAAAATTCTACTTTTTCACTCAAGTTGTTGTCAGTGATATAATCTGTAATGAAAATTTGTTGTATTCAATTAGAAAAGAATGCAAAATCGAAACATTTTTCACTAGTGCTCTCAGATGTTTGGACCCCCTATGCAGCATGTACGATTTGACACAGAATCACACACATACAGCGGAGGATTTCCTCTGGAATGAGGTGTGTACCTGTCTGAGTAGAACAAAAGCACTCCTGATCCCTGTGCCATGTCTTCTTAGCATTGCATTGTGTGTGTGTGTGTGTGCGCATGTCTTGGGAAGGAGTGGTCCTGGAAAGAGGGGGTAGTGGCTCAAAGAGCTTAAATTTTTCAACCGTTGATGCTTGAGCGTGACCCCTGACTGTCATCTACTCGGGCTTAATTTTAAGCTGCTTTCTGTAAAAAAAAAAAACATCTGGCAAGCGAATATCTTAAATGTAAAATGGTCTGCACTTATATAGCACTTTTATCCAAAGCACTTTACACTGTGTCTCATTCACCCATACACTCACACACCCTATGGTAGCAGAGCTGCCATGCAAGGCGCTAACTTGCCATCGGGAGCAACTTGGGGTTCAGTGTCTTGCCCAAGAACACTTCAGCATGTGGAGTCACATGGGCCAGGAATCGAACCACCAACCCTACGATTAGTGGATTAGTGGACAACCCGCTCTACCACCTGAGCCACAGCCGCCTGGACGGAGTGGCGTCTGTTTGAAAGAACCGCCAATATAGAGGCTCGGACACGTCATCGCTAGTCATTTTTGCGCCGCATGTTAATAAAGGAAATGCGTGCAGTCCTTGCTTTTTAGCTAAGCTCAGATAAAACCAGACTGATCAAAACTACAATTTCAGGCTTACTTGTACATAAACATCTTTAAATGATGATGGTCTTGAAACTGCTGGGAAAGCCATATATTTTTTTCCCTTTTCCATGAATGATTGATTGAAGGGCGTAAAGGCTGCAGTAATGCTGTGCTTTACAGTAGCGCTACACACAGGCCGCAGTGGTCGTAAAATGCAGTCAGGCTTGGCAATGGCTTGTGAATGATAAACTGACCTTTCCTTCTCATTAGTTTTATGGAGTATCAGCTTTATCTCTCCAGGGCAGGGCCTTTTCATGGCTAGGCCTCTGTGTGATGGTTTTGTTTTTTTTTTGTATTGGAAAAAAACAAGAGAACGTCCTTAAACCCCATTGGGCAAGACACAGCCGAGTAAAAGACGAGTAAAAATGTTACTTCGTCACGAGGCACTAAACATATTTGCTTAGAGTTTCACATTTTTCAAGAAGCATTCCACATGAAATGCAACAGTGCAATTTTTTATTTTTACCCAGACTCTCAGTCTACACACAGTTTCTTTGCCTTTGGCCGTTAAATATAGTCTGCCCTGTTTAAAAAAAAAAAAAAAAAACACCTTGTAGTGTATTTTAGTAGCCCTGTCACGATAACTACGTTTGCTGGATGATATATTGTCCCAGGAATAATTGCGATAAAAGATATTATTGTCATTTTAAAACCGTTGTATGCCACTGATATGATGATAATATAATAATAATAATAATAATAATAATAATAATAATAATGCAAGGACACCCTTTCAAAGAGCGAGGAACTTTTAACTCTTAAGAATATTCAGGTATTAGAATTGGAACGTCAAAAAATTGTTTTTGTCTTCTGACGGAAATATCATTTAAATTTTATTCAATATTTCGTCATATTTATTCCGTTTTACTCAGACTAAAATGGTATTGAATATTAGTCGACGGCATTTTAGTCGATGAGAAAATGTAAGTAAGTAAAGTAAGTAAAATTTATTTGTATAGCACGTTTCACACAGCAAAGCTGACCAAAGTGCTGCACAGAGTAAGGAAAGTAACATAGAAACAGAATTAGACCAAATAAAAACAGACAATAGACAATAGAAAAAATCGATAAAAAATTTGTTTAAACAATTAAAAATTTGATCAAAAAGCCTGGCAGAAGAGATATGTTTTAAGCCTATTTTTAAAAGTAGTAATAGAAGGTGCAAGGCGGATGTCCAGTGGCAGTTGATTCCATAGATGAGGAGCAGCAACAGCAAAAGCTCTATCCCCCTTTGTTTTTAACCGGGAACGAGGGACATGCAAAAGAAACCTATCAGAAGATCTTAGACATCTGTTTGATGAATGTGGATTAAGAAGATCCTCGAGATAGGAAGGAGCTAGATTATTAAGAGTTTTAAAAACAAACATCAGAACCTTAAACTGAATCCTAAAACGGACCGGGAGCCAGTGAAGCGATGCTAAAATTGGGGTGACACGATCAAACTTCTTTGCCCTGGTCAACAGCCTTGCAGCTGCATTCTGAACCATCTGCAGACGAGCCAGAGAAGACTGAGGAAGACCCAAGTATAATGAATTACAGTAATCTAAGTGAGAAGTAATAAAAGCATGAATAACCACCTCCAAATCCTGGAAAGACAAAAATGTTTTGAGTTTCGAAATAATCCGTAGTTGATAAAAACTAGTCTTAAAATGTAAAAAGTAACCCAAATATTCACGTATTTTATATATGAACTTAAACGTGTATCAACAAAACAGAAGAGAAAGAGGGTGTAGAGAGAGTAAGTGTTTGTGTCAGCATGTTTGTGTGTGTGTGTGTGTGTGTGTGTGTGTGTGTGTCCTGCCTCGAAAAAGTGAGCGGTTGTTGTGTCCGCATTCAGACCACTGCAGCGTATTGCGAGACTCGTGATCTCATTATACGTGATATAAACTAATTATATATATATATATATATATATATATATATATGTATATATTCATTAATATTTAACAGTAACAGAGGAACGGCACGGGATGTAACGACGTAAAAGTACATTTCTGTGATTAAAAATAAACTTGAGTAGGAGTATAAGTACGGCCAGTTAAACCCACCTAAGTTAAGGTTAAACCTAAGCAATTTTTATTCAAAAACCCACCTCTGATTGCAATACAATATTGTGAATTCTTTATGCTTTAGTTATTGACTGATCGTGTTTTAGTGCGTTGTTACGGAAAGAGTGTATTCACAACGTGACTTAGTACTCTACCTAGCACCTTACTTAAGTTCAAGTTCACGTGTGCATTCGCATCATTTTGTGCAAAGAAGCATTATACAACGAGTTTGTCATACATTCGTTCTTCACTGTTCACGTGTTCTTTAAACGGTTGATTAATACCACAAAAAACCGTGCGAAATCCTGTACGGACTGCTCAACACGGCTGCTATAACGTTGTTATAACATTGTAGAGGTAACTATACGCCACTCATCACAGTTAGCTGGCTAACAAACGCGACCATGGAGGTGTCCATGTCCTAGGTAAGTCGAACGCAGTATAAGCGAACGTACTGCAAGGGACTGGCGCTTGTAATAAATGATGGCGTGTCCGGTAATTAGCACATCTTTAATCTTCTTGTGACTGACTTTCTTTGTCCTCTGCACTTCTCGTGCCCCGGGTACGCCAGAGGAACCGTGTTCTTCTTGATTACGCTTACACTGACCCCTTTTTGAACCTGTCATAACCGTCGCATCCCTGATTCGAGATATCGCTCTGGAAAGACTGATGAAGAACTAATTATATGGTATATTATATGTGTTGTCAGTGAGCCAATTAATTTCATCCTTTTGGTAAGAGCGGATAATAAATGTTTTCATACGTGCGAGTATGGATCCAGCGCCGCTGTCGCGTGGGGCCTCTTCAGCCTGAATGAAATCACTGTTGCTAATTAAACACAAGTTAAGGCGTGCAATTAGCCGCTGCCTGTGGTATGACAGGAATACATATTCCTTTACGCAAGAAGGGTCTCCAGGGACACAAATTCTCGAGTTGTGTACGAAGCCTTGCGATTGTTTTAACATGTTTATATTTGCAGGTTCTGTACGTGTGAGAGGTCTAGAAAGCGTGCGTTCACCGCACACACACACACACACACACACACACACACACACACACATGAGAGCGTTGTCAACTTGGCATAGGAAGTGGCTGCTTTGGAAAAGACAGCAGGAGGTTGCAGTACTCAAATCTGTGGTCTGGTGATAATTTAGGAAGTACTTTTCTTCTTTGCCCCTCTTGACTCTCCCATCTGAGAACTCCTCGAGCTGAGATTATATTTAAGATGCTATGGTGTTTAAATATTATCTTTAATAGAGAGAGAGAGAGACGGTGGTCGACCTGAGCGAGTGCGGTGTTAAGAACGAACGCAAGGTGCTACGCAACAGCACCTCGACTCATGAGTCACGTTATAGATGCTGTAAACCGAGCAGAAAAAGGAAGTTTGCGTGTCTCAGTGCTCACTGACATGAACTGCTCGAGTGCGTCAGTTTCTGTCTCTGCATGCCCGCTTCACTGCTCGATGCTTGTGAACGTCTTTGAGCGTGCGCAATTCGCAGAACTTTACACTCATTCATAGGAAAATAATAGCTTTGTGTTCAAAAAAATTCAGAGATTCATAAATCGTTGCCACACGGCAACCCGATTTGATCAATTGTGGAGTACGTTCAGATCGCGGTCATTTCGCGTTGTGTGTTCATGAGCTTGACCACATACACTAAGCTTACATCACATAACGTCACATGGTATCGGAGAGCGCATCCATAATCTTATCACTTGTCTCTTTATTTACTCTTGTTTTTGGACATTATTGCAATATGTCCATTGTTTCATGGCAATAAAGCAGCCTGAAATTGAGCATGTGATGGAGGAATATGCATCGTGCATATGCCATCATTTATTTTTTTGCTGCGATGTTACGGAAAGCGGTAGAATTCTGTACTTAAATGGCACCGTCTTGTTATTGTGTGTGTGTGTGTGAGAGAGAGAGAGAGACGGAGAGAGAGAGAGAGAGACAGGTGTCGTATTGGCCCTCGAGATCAGGCTCGTGTGAAGGTTCAGACGGCTCCCCGAAGGCTATGAGATAGAGCACAATGCCCCATTCTACCAGTACTACTTAATTAAATGAGAGAATTACACCCTATTAATAAATCAGTCATTGCTGAAATGTTAACACGGTCAGTGTGCGTTTACTCTCACCGATGCACCTGAAGGTGTAATTAATTGGACCCGTGACATTGCACAGCAACAGTGTTTCCCTGTTTTGTTTTACTTTTAAGCTGAAGTGCCTTTGGGCTGAGCCATGGCACCGTGTTTTAGTCTGCTATTATTGGAATCCTGAAATCACTGAAAACACCGACACGAAGTTCAGTGTTGAAGTGTTCACAACACGCATTCAGCCGAAGCCCTGTAAGAATCACGTGCGGCGAACATGAGTACAGCTAAAAGGTGTCATTTACCAACAAACATCACTGCGACCGAACAGACCGTGCGAAACAATTTTATGCAATTGCGATTTCACCAGTTGGAAAGCAGTATATGGCAGTATGTTGGTGCCAGGAGGCCAGATATGAAGCTCACAACACAAGAATTGCACAGTAATACATTTCCAATACCATCCAGTACAACGCCATTAAAAGCGACAACGGACACACCAGGTACCTTTCCTCCACATGTGATGCATCACAACTCCCTAATGACACGTCTCATTTTACACCAAAGCTTTCATTTCTGCCCCCCCACTGGTTTAGTAAGCCTGACATGGAAATGTATGGATTGACCTTCAGATTATTACAACCCTTCGATTTCGGTAAGATTTTCAGACATCCTACCCACAAATCAATGAGGGTTGTAGCCTTTTTAAAAACTCTGTGGTAGGTAGAACCATCGCAGTGTTTGAAATTTAACTAATGCCAGAGCGCACACTGCTGCAGTAGGACTGAAGGCTGAACTATTGAGCCGACACTCAGTAAAGTCTCTGCTGTGCATGTTTAAAACGATTATATCTGTCCATTATTTCCTCTGTTAAGCCATGTGTGCCACCACCGATATGGGGCTTTTTGAATTAAAGAGGAAAATGATACTTTAAATAATTTACATTAAATGCGATGCGGTTAACTGGGTATCCATTCATTAACTCTTAATGTACCTGATTAGTAAAATTAGGCATTCCCAGTCTGCACACGTGTTTTGAATCTCCTGGTCTTAACCACCATGGTTTATAGTTTGAGCGACAGTGGGCTGTATTGATAAGGCTTCCTGAGGGGAAACTATTATATGTTATACAGGAAGCAATTATGAAGAGCTGGCTGTTGCCTAATCTCCCTGAGTAAATATATTTGGATGGAGGTGTGTGTGTGTGTGCACCCAAATGAGACAGATACCTTTCCTATGATTAATCATTGTGTTTCCTGTGTAAAATACACTATAAGGCCAAAAGTTTGTGGACACATGACCATCACACCCGTATGTGTTCCTTCCACAAAATTGGAAGCACACAATTGTCTAGAATGTCTTTGTATACTATAGCATTGAGATTTCCCTTCACTGGAACTATGAGGCCCAAACCTGTTCCAGCATGACAGTGCCCCTGTACAAAGTGAGATCCATGAAGACATGGTTTGCTGAGGTTGGAATGGAAGAACATGAGTGGCCTGCACAAAGCCCTGACCTCAACCCCACCGAACACCTTTGGGATGAAACAGAACACCGACTGCACCCCAGATTTCCTCACCCAACATCACTTTGACCTCTTGTAGCTGAATCGACAAATCCCCAAAGCCACACTCCAAAATCTGGAATGGGATGTTTCAGAAGCCCATATGGATGTGATGGTCATGTGTCCACAAACTTTTGGCCATACAGCGTTAATGTAAGCTCTAAATACACAATATTCTCCTTAAGAATCTTTGCCTTTCATTGACTGAGAGGATCTTCCTGACTGGACGGCCATTTTGTTTTTGAGTGAATTCTCACCACTTCACCTAGACGTCGTTCAGGTTGGTAGACGTGTAGGAGCTGCAGTCACGGTGTGGTCAAGGAGTGCTTTTTGTGTCATGTAGAAACTTTTCCTAGTTTTCATGGACCCTTTAATTATGCTTTTGAATGACAATGTTAATTAACCCATGACTTGTCCAGCGCTCCACTGGAAGGTCATATTCTTTCATTCATCACAGTAAGGTGTCATCACATCCACCCTCCCTGTAAATTACATTGTGTAATGAAAAAGCAGTGGAGGTGATTTAACAACTCCTTATGGCTCTCTCCTGACCTGCAGCAAGTCCCAGTCATCCTCCGTATGGCGGTTTGCTCCATGATTAATGACTAAAGTGTTTATGTAGGTCTGTGATAACTGTGACGGATCATTGGCCGTGACCAATTTACTTAGTCGTTTGGGGGCTTTGGGGCTGCTTCATGTCCACTGGCACTTCATTGGACAACAAGGGCAGGGTGCAGTTTTAAGGAAAGCGCCTTAGGCACTCATCTATCCCCTGCTGCTGGATCAGCTACCGCTGTTATTAAGGTTCCATTATGCTTCTGGGGAACTACTGAAACAAGCTCATATTTGTCCTTTGACATGATGTTGCAGTTAATTTATTTCATGAGCATTTCAATTGATGAATCATTTTGGTAATGAAAGTAGTGATGAGATCTGATCACATCTACCTACCAATGAATTTCCAAATTTTTGGAAAATTCCTGATAATTTACACCAATATTTTTTTCCCCTAAAGCTGTGGAATCGTAACCCATAAATCCAACCCTTTACCAGTTTAATTGTTGTTTTGATGCCCAAGTCCTTTCCCAAAACCCTCTTGTCACAGCATGATGTACTGAAATCAACTGCTTGCTCTTGTCATGGAACAATAAAACCGATTCATTTCCAGCTGCAGATTTGTCATCAATACTAAGATAAAGCCAAAGCCAAATGACTAACAAAGATTTTCCTCACTTTGCTCAGTTGAGAAATATCTGATTGATATTTTTAATCCGTTTATCCACCCTTGGAGAGTTTGAGCCAGTTTCTGCTTTTAAGCCGGCTGGTTGTCAAGAACGGCTGCAGTGGGGAGATAAAAGCCCAGTCACGTCCGCCGGAGAAGACGAGGCCAAAGCAGTAATGGAAAGGGCAGACTCGGAAAGGTGAGAGACATGAGGAACAAGAGGGAGAGCCTGTGCAAAGAAAAAGAGGCAACATCAGGAAAAAGCTGGAGGGAGATGCTGTTTTTCTGTTGTACCTTTTAAATATTTCTGGAATAGATATCGTGCTGGGATTTCAAGAAGCACATTCTGACGGCCTCCTTCGCTAAGGCTTCAGGAGAGCGAAATCAAGGAAGTCCTACGAGGCTTTACTTCTGCTCAGAATGAGACATCCCCGTTCTGTACTGGAACTTCTTGCCTTGTTTAATGAAAGATGGCTACTAATCTCCCCCCAACTCTTTGCTCAAACCCTTCATAACACACTGAGTTTTGTCCACCTCCTCTTCTGACCAAATACACTGTACAGCCAAAAGTATGTGGCCATCTGACCTTCACGCCTATGTGTGGGCCTTCACCAAATTGTTGCCACAAATTTAGAAGCCCAGAATTGTCTAAAATGTCTTTGTATGGTGTAGGATTAAGATTTCCCTTTACTGGAACTAAGGGGCCCAAACGTGTTCCAGCATGACATAGGTTGATGTTGAAAAAAGTTGCGTGACCTATACAGAGCCCTGACCTCAACCCAACTGATCACGTTTGGGACGCATTGGAATGCTGACTGCTTCCTCGTGCAACACTAGTGCCTGACCTCACTAATTCCCTTGTAGATGAAGGCACACAAATCCCCACAGCCACACCCTAAAAACAAGCGAAAAGCCTTCAAAAATCACATCTGGGTGTGATGGACAGATTAGCACAGCCTTATATATAGCGATTTAGTGCATCTTCCCTACTACCAGTTGTACGTCCTTGGCATCCATAAACAGATAAATAAGCTTGAGGTAGATACTCATTGCTAAATAAATGCAATCAGTCAGAAATTGTAACGACTTCATTTGATTTGATGGCCAATAAACATGTTTGAACTGTGGGAAACATTGTGCTAAAGCATCAATGCTTGTCTCTTCAGGATAAGCCATACATTTTCTGGAGATTAGAAGGCACATACTCACAAATCCATTCTTGCTCCAGTCACCTGAGCTCATTGCGAATAGTGCTTGCTTTGGTATCTGGGGACTTGTTTTGATTACTCAATTCTGTTTTGGTTTAATGGTCCTTCCTACATTAACTCCTAATGTATTTAGGAATCGTAGTTGAATGAGGCACTTTGGGAGTGACTAAGATGTAGATTGGCTCAAATCTAGAGAGGGTTCAGAACAATTACCATGGTGTACCTGTATTGAACAGATATTTACCACTGACCCAGTTCTAGTTCTGTTGGGACTTCATTCTGCTCTAAACTAATTTAACCTGCCAATGCTAATGAGGCTGGTCAGGCCTGTGGGCTCTCAGGGGTACTATCCCTTTTATGTTGCTTCCCTCATCCCAATTTCAATCTGATTCATTATAATATGAACCACAGAGCCGATCTGCGATCAGCATAAAAGCAGCTTTCACCACAATAGGAGAAAATGACTGTGTTGGAGTCTTAATATAATTGTGTGTATTATTAGGCCTTTAAATGGGTTGTTGTGTGCTTTGAGGTCGTTCGTGCTAATTAATGTTGCCTTAGAACCCTTTGTACTGAAGAACAGCAGCGGGAAACCAGGAAGACTCTTATATGCCGAATGAGAAGAAACGGCAAGAATTTTTGTACTTCCTGTGTTGAATGTGTCTGTGGCTCGTTAGAGTTTGAATATGCAGATCAGTAGCGTAAATGAATCTGATTATAGGACTTCCTATAATAAGGATAAGGCTGTTTATCTGAGAATTAATCGTCAACGAACTGTTAACCAACTGTTGAACACTGTGGTGCCTTGTAAATGGTAATAATAATCATAATAAGGTATAATAACATCACTTTTGACATGCGACGTGAAAATAACCATGGATACCTCCACAAAAGCGTGTTTGTTGAGCATGTAAAAGCTATAAAGATCTTCTTTAATAGCATTTTTATAGTTTTTACAGTCCTGAGTAGCTATTGGTTTGGTTTTACTATAATGAACTTCAAACATTCGTGCAACATTCTGGATTGACATTGCAGCACAGCAACAACAACGGACAATAGCGAGCAGTGTTAATGGGTACCTTCTCAAAACAGCAATTAATATGGTCAGTGTTATAGATTTAACCAAGTACTCTGCCTGTATATTAAAGCGCACCTATTGTGGTTTTGAAATGTGCCTAATTTTGTTTTAAAGTTCTCACTAGATTTACATGCATCCAAGTTCAAAAAACACTCATAATTTAAATTGCAGCGTTACCTTGTTTTCCCTTCCAGTGTCAAAAACGAGTCGTTAAATGATCCGTTCTAAAGGATTCGTTCTAAACTCCTCCTTTCAGAGAGCATACTCTGCTCTGATTGGTCAGATGTTCCAGTCTGTTGTGATTGGTCTACCGCTGTCAGTGTGTTTCAAAAAGGAAACGCCCACTACCATAACGAGTTTCAGTTCCGTCTGTCAGCGAGCAGCCGATGAAGACCAGAGGTGGGGCTTTTTGTTACAAACCTACGTAGGTTAGTACAGGAAGTAAAGTCTGGAATCACTAACGACTCGTTTCAGCTGTTCAGAATCGGTTCCTTCTTTTGGGAGTCAATAAGTCCGATTGTCGTGCAGTTTGATTTTTGAAACATTGCAGATGTGTTTACATTCACAAACAGCTACGTATATAACATACTACATGAAAGGAAATATTTGAAAAACCATAATAGGTGCACTTTAATTGGTCTAAAGACAATACTGCTATAAACTCATTTACACAGTGGGCACGGCCAGGTTGATTTGACGTTACTCTGTAAACATGGAAGGAACAGGTAGTTGAGAAGACTACCCCAAGCTGACGAGTTGAAATTTCAGGTTTGAGGGGATGTTTTTGGTGGTTTTTACCGGTTGTAGGCGGGGAATTACAAGTTGCAATTTCACCTCGAATGCAGCATTCGTTTGCTTGTGCTAGCGAACTATCAGAATTTACATAGGACAACAAAATCAGTAGTAGATATCGTCAAGTCTTTTTCTAATATGGCTGTAAGTTCACTTTAGCTGACAAACAGAAAGAAGGTGTAGCTAAAAGGAACTTAAATTGATCATTAACTTGCATTGTTTACCTAATTTTATCGCTTCCCTGTTGAGCATAGCTAACTTCGGTTAAGAGAATAAAGTGAACTGTAGCCTGTCTTGATGTTGTAACATTGTTTTTAGTGAGACAGATTCGAATGTCTACGTTTTCAGGGCTTAGTCTAGTACACTGACGGTTGATTCGGTAGCTAAGAGTTGATCGAGTGTCTTGTCAAAGTTGCAAGGCTTTGGAATTGCGTACACTGCTACATGTTTTGCATTGACCACGTTTCCCTTCCATAGACAGTGAAGTCTCACTGGGGCTTCTCATTGTATTATATTGCTTGACAAATCTAAGGTATGATGAAGTATACCAGATTTACTAATCGTGCTAATTTCGAACAATCTTATTCGCACCTGAGAAGTTGATTAGTATCGCTGGATTGAGGTAACTCCGTGCTGTTTTTGCCCGGAAAGGGCAGATATATTGAGACTTGAAACGGTTAGTGGCTAATAAAATGTTATGGAGGCCTCGAGGGGTTATTATAATGTAAGTTTTCTGATTTCTTGGCAGTTTAGTTTAGCTAGTGTGGCAATGGGATACTAAATCGGACTCAGGAAATCATAGTACTTGCG
This sequence comes from Ictalurus furcatus, assembly GCF_023375685.1. Taxonomy (NCBI): domain Eukaryota; kingdom Metazoa; phylum Chordata; class Actinopteri; order Siluriformes; family Ictaluridae; genus Ictalurus; species Ictalurus furcatus. The sequence goes on from NC_071268.1 coordinate 23,290,847, forward strand.
CAAGGTTTGTCTACTTTATTCACTTTCAGTTTTCTATTTAATATAATGGTGTTCATGTTTTCGTTTATTTTTGCTTGTCTTCACAAAATTGTGTGGACAAACTTAGGTGTAGTTCAGTTTTTTCTTTTTAAATAAGCAACGGCAATCTTTCTCACACAAGTGTCTCACATCCCCATGCTAACACATTTTAATTAAATATGACTATCCATAGACAGAAGTCTCCAAGTCTACAGAGATCAGTGAATACTACCTAAGCTGTAAGCTATTTTCTCTAAAATGTGAGCACGTTTGTTCTGTAGATGAAAGCACTAATTGAGTGGAAACGTCAGCGTTTCTCACAATGACTACGTTTACACGGACAGCAGTGATCTAATTATTGAGCTTATTCTGAATAAGACAATATTCTGATTAAGGTGTTTACATGAGTCACTTTTAGAATACTCCTTTCATGTTCTCGTTTTACATGTTATAGAACATAGATCGATTAACGGCACACGTCATTACGTCCCCACGCCACGCCGTCCGACGTTCCCTCCAGAATTTCATGTATCAACATACAGTTGGTCTTCGTTATGGTACCGTATACAGTTTTGGGTGTTTAAATTTCAATTTTACGAACGCTTCAAGTGCAGTTAATTATTGTTCATGCTGTACGTGCAAATACACGACTGCTTGAAGCCGTAGGCTGCGTCCCAAACCGCGTACTTAGCTACTATATTGTAGCCAAAATACATGTATTTCACCTACTATATAGTAGGCAAAAATACGGTCTAGGACGCAGCCGTGCTCTCTTGTTTACTGTCAAACGGTTGAGCTCTGCCGTGTGTATACGTGTCCTGTCGCAAAATGCGGTGAAAACTCTCACACGACGTTAACATTGTGATTAAGGTGTGTACATGTCTGTAACGCGACTAAAACAGGAATACTCCACACGTCTTAATTCGGTTTGTGTTTACTTCGAGCATGACTTTAGTCGGATTAAGGTCATCAATAATCGCTGTTTACATGCTAGTTTCTTAACCAGAGTATCGTCTATATCGGGTTAATATCGGAATATTGTTGTCCATGTAAACGTACTGAATAATAATAATAATAATAATAATAATAATAACAAACCACCAGTTCAGATGTCGGAGATTACCACTGTAGTCAATTGAAGCATTCATCAAACAGTTTCTTAGTTGCTTAAAGGATACTTGGTTAGCTGTTAATAAGCGAAGGCTTGGAGCATTTCTATGTTTCTCCTGTGGATGTAAGGAATGATTTGTTTTGTTTTCCTCTCCTGACAGTGTAAGGCTGGTTGTTTTGGAATTGCTTCTGACTACTGTAGTGGCTTGTCATCTTATCTCTCACTACAATTCCCTGCATCCTCATACCTGAAGCGTGTGTGTATGTATGTGGGTATGTGTATGTGTGTTTTTAATACACCACCTGAATTGCACCAGCGACAGGTGAAGTCTGTTTATTTATTGAAATTATTTTTGCCCCAAAAAGTTGTTACATGCACAACATTCTATGTACATCGTACATCTAATAATAGTTATAGACCCTTTACTGTACATCAAGCTCTTATCGAGATGAATCGAAAGGGAATTTCACAGCACCATGCTTGAAAGGACTTATGCCGTGTCTCCCATGGGGAGAATTTTGAGTGAGAGAGGGAGGGAGATTCTGCTGCATGACTGCCTCTTTCGATCTCCTGTAACACGCATTCTGAAGTCCTGCTCAAACTAATAAAAGAAGTGTCTTTGCAGTGATCCGCACACCAAGCTCGAGGGATAAATAGACATGCATGTTCCTTTTATTGGGGTTGGTTGGAAGGTATGCTCACACAGAGGTTTGTTCTCATTACTACTGCTATATATCTAGTGCTCCAAGTCAGAAAATGGACCTTACCACATGCACAGAACTGGACTCTGTGGCCATTGTGTGGCAAGAAGCCAATTACAGTCTGTTGATACAGTTGGTGAATTGGGACCCTAACCCCCCCCCACACACACACACTCACCCGCTTGGACAGGTGCCATCAGAGCAGGTGTTTCCTAACACCCTCAGCTACTGGGGCTGTGCTCTTAATGCACACAGCTTTGCTGGATATTTGATAAGTCAAGTTGCTGATAGAACAGAGACCAGTTTGAGCAGGAACATGGCTGCCGTTTAGCATCACACCCGCAAGCCTCGAGATCGTATCGGCTTTGGCTCGCAGTCTAGGAGCACGGCGTGAAAATGAGCCGGAGATTTGCTGAGGTGGTGCCTCACTATTATAGTTCCTTTCACCTGCTATTTCAATATCTTTTCATTATTTCAGACAGGGCCTCATTCCATGAAAAAAAAAAAAAAAACCCCCAGAGAGAATCCCCACTGTCAGAGTTTAACCTTTTCCTGATAGTAGTTTTCCTCTCTCTACATGTGAAGATGCTAGGCAAAATTAGGACCCTTGAGAAAAGTATGTGAGAGACTGTATCCAGGAAGCAGTATGAGCTAAAAATCCACGTTAAAGACTTGCAGTCAGCGTAATCCAGCCGTGATCCGACTGAGCTTAACCGTAACCTGAACACACCTAAACCAGCATCGGATAACAATGAAAGGTGTTCTGACTCCCACACCGTACACTATTCACAGGTTATTGTGTAGCTTTTGTCATGTTATTAAGTGTGAGTGTTTATTAAGTGTGTGAATATTTGAGCATGTACGATGAACCTTCTTATATTATATGCTAACAAGCAAACCTAAAATGTTGTGTATAAGACATTTAATTTTACCCTTTAATGAAATGTCAGTGATGTAGGAATGAGATGTAGGAATGCGAGAACAATGACACTATGGTTGTACTGCTGTGAAAGCCGTGTTAAGTTTATGAAAACTTGAGGCTAGGCTTGTGCGATATAGATTTTTTTTTTTCTGCTCGCAATTAAATAATAAAAAAATAATAATAATTCCAAGAAATGATTTAATCACCCAGAACCAACAGATTTAAAAAAGACAGGGAAACATGTATTTTATACCATTTCAGATTTAAAGTCCCCATGAAATCAGAATGGAAATTTTGTGGCTTTTAGTATGAATATGTTAGCCTTAAGGTTCTCTATAAGCTACTGCACTCCAAAAACAATGACAAACATTCGCATTTAGAAGATACACGCATTCAAAATTTGCACACTCTCTCTACCATCGATACGGATCAGTAATTTCGATGACATCATTCTGCACTTCAGCGTCTCATCAGATCTTCTGTCCAAACAAATACTCTCTAGAATCTGAAGTGTCCCGCCCCCGACATTATAAAAATCCACGGTTCCAACCGTCAAGTACGGCTTAGCCCGGGCCGTGAAGTAAGCTAAACACTAATGGCTGTTTAAAAAGGGGAGGAGCCACTCGATATGTCATGCCATGACTTCCTGTTTCGGTGGAAATTACGTCTACATATCAAATAACACTACTGCGCATTTCAAGGCACTTTAAAGAGAGTAGGGGAGAGTGTAATAATAATATCAGCTGTGTAGTCAGGAACTGCTTGCTGGCAGTGGCAGTCGTGAAAATTCAGCTGGACGGTGGGCTTTTAGGTGATTCTACAGTAATGCACAGTGAACAGAAGAAAAGAAAAAAAACCCATAACAGTACATTTTAAATATAATTCTTTTACAAACTGACTGTCTAATGTCCATGACAGTGTATTTAATCACTGTCTAATATTCCTGACCATTAAACTTATTTGTAAAGTGTTAGATACATATAGTTAACGGATGTTAAATATACTTGTGTAACGTTAGCCGAGTCGAACATAAAGCGATAGATCTTATTTCGCATGAATCAACTGAAAACATTCACTATGTATCTTGACAGAAAGTCAGCATGGTGCTCGAGTCCCGCCGAGAGCATGTGAAATAAGTGAAGTGGGCGGGGCTTGAAAGTGGTGTCAGTTCATGCCAGAGAGTCCAAAACGTCACCTGTTTTATTGAGGAGAAAAAGACTAATCTTTTGGCGTATTTTTGAGTGATGACTCATACTAGCATAGCGTGATGTTAACGCAAAACACATAAACGTCTGCTAATAAGTAAATATCACATGTAAAGTATATTATCCAGGACAACGACTAGTATGGAAGCAGTCGGATTAAAAGTTTCTTATAGATCTTGTTACTTAGCACTGTTCGGCTCTGACCTTCACACTAAGTACGAAGAATCTGATGAGAAACAGACGACGCATTATGCCAGTGGAGCCTCCGTATTTATTAGACGTGACAGTATAAGAAAAAAGTCAACATATTATTCTAATAGCAGATGCTCAGATAAAGCCAGGGATAAGTCACTAACCTTATTTTCCATCAGGCCTCAGCAGCAGGAGAGATATGAGATGTCGCTGATTTGTCTTTGCTTCTAATATTTAACTTGATAAGCTCTGCGCTGTCTGGATGTGGACGCAGGACCTCTGCCCATGCGCCATGCTATTTACTGAACACTTTTTTTTTTTGTGCGTGTGTGTGACAAGCCTACGAACATTCAGGGTCACAGTCTCTATCTGCACGTCCTTACGTGCGCCAGCTACTAACCAAACTTTGGAACACCGGGACTGAATGAGCTTTTCGAAGCAAGATATTGTTACCAGATGGAAAAAGCTTTGAAGAAAGCTGTGTTTTTGTTTGAATGCGTCCGAAAAGGTTGGGGATGAGTCCGTTATAAAGTCGCTCAGATGACCACTTTCTGTTGAAGTAGGCAGTTTATGCTGATTAAAAAGTTACCACTCTCTTTAGTTAAAGCTAGACATCTGTGTAATAAGACTGCTGTTGCCACTGCTTCATGTTTTGGGAGAGGAATTAAATGTCCTCTGCAAAACAAGAGTCTGTAGGCTACAGTGTAAACATATAAATGCCATACAGATAGCTCTCCTGCTCTCTGTCCATTCAGTTTAAATCGCTGACCTACAAAATGGCAAGTAGGGCCCAGCGATATGCGGATATAATGTTGAAATTGTAATAAACGACGCAACGATACACTTTTCTGATGCATCATCGTGATGTATCATGATATCTTTTTATAACTTTAAATATATATATTTTTTAATAATTCTAAACTAAATAGAATGATATTTTTTTAAAACTTGAGTCCGTACAGGATTTCGGAGAGTTTTATTTTTGCGATCGTTGCGGCCAGAAACGCTTGATTTTTGAAGTTTTTTTTGTGCTTCTTTTGCGGAAAACTACTTGAATTGGCGAAACTGGAATTGCAGGAAAGAAAGTTTTGCACAGCGGTCTTTCGCAGTGATATTTGTTGGTAAATGAGACCTTTTAGCTGTACTCACGTTGGGCGCACCTGAATCGAAGAGGGCTTTGGCTGAATGCGCGTCGTGATGACGTCACACGACACGCCTCGGCCCGAAACTGTGGAAAATCCGCGGCCATTTTGAAAAACTGCTTCGATTTTGATTCATTTCTGTCAAATTGGGACTGTAAAGTAAAATCATAAATTCTTCGTAGATTTCTTTCAGTTTTTCCTTTTTTTTTTTTTTTAGTTTTAGTGTCATTTTTGTAGGGGTTGAATTAAAAGTATCGTCAAACTCAGTTTTTTTCTTGACAGTTTTTGACAGTTTAAACGCAACACTACCTTCTCCCCGCAGTTTATTAGCTAAATTATACATCGAGATACTTATCACGTATCATAGAAATGTCCTCAGGTATTATGATACAATTTATTTTTTTTTGCCATATCACCCACCCATAATGACAAGCTTCACTCGCTGCTCTTCTTAACCCGTACGTTACAGTTTCTGTCGCCTGCTAAAAATTTCAATAACAGTATGAAATGAAGCGGGTTTAAGACCAATATGACAAGTTCTTGCCTGTTTGCTCGTATTTTTTTGCCATTACACATGCATTCATTTATTCATTCATTCTTTGTATGTGCTTGATCCTGGTCAGGGGCATGGATTCACTGGGAACACTGGGTGCAAGACGGGAACACGGACCCAGGATGGGATGCATTACACACGATAATTAAATCAGCCCTGAATACATTTCAATATTCATCAGTTTGTCAGTGACTTAATGTGTCCTTCATGTTTCTCATATGTGCTGTCGTTCATGTGTTGTATTATCTCGCTTTTTGATTAATGATCTACGGATTCTAGAGAATGCTAGACCCATTTCCCCGTTCTCACAGACTCGGATTAGGCCGAGGGAATCTCGCTCCTCAGAAAAAGTGAACTTGCGCAATCTGTGTGTGCAGTGGGATTTTACTGATCCCAGGGTTTCGCGTAGCAAGATTCAATTCACAACTGATACGCCCAGTTTTTCCCTCCCGTGTTACCATGGTGATGGCCATAATGGTGGAGAGTTCAGACCATTAACAATCCATTCTTCTCTAATTAATGCCCCTGCTTCAGACAGTACTTAGGAAATGCTCTTAGTGTCCCCGTGTGTCCACGTAAAGCCTTTTTATCTACAGATAATCTCGACATTTTTTTCTTCCCGCCTTAGATCTTAAGTCTCGATAAAGACGTCTTGTGCATTAATTGGTATTAAGGCTTATCCAGTTGCCATGTGTATGTATGACGAGCAAATCCAACATATTTAGCAGGTATTCACAGGAGCTTAATTGTCCATAGGACTCCTCTGTAGGACTCCTGGTGAGAAACCGTGCATCACGTCGTATCGTTGAGAGTCCTAAGAGGAAGAGCCAGCTTGGTTTATTTTAAGTGTCGCCTTTTCCCCCCCTCCTGCAGTTTCACGGTAAATGAGAGTTGATGTCATCTCAAGTGATACTTTTTTATTTCCTTCTATTTTTTTTCTCTTAATGAGCACACTGTAACAGATGCACAGGTCACAGCATGTACGCTGCTGCTGGATCTCTGTATTTATTGTAATTATACTTTTCCATTTGAGAGACTTCATGCAGAAAGCACAATGCAAGTTTACTTTAGATCAGTTACGTGACTGTGTGGGTTGAACTTGTTTGTGCATGAGAACTACAAATAGTAGCAGGCCTTTGTGTCCGTGTACATTGTGTGTGTGTGTGTGTGTGTGTGTGTGTTTTTTGGTTGTTTTTTTTGTTTTAAAGTGAAATAAAATGTATGAGTTGACAAGATGTTGAAAATAGTTTTTGGCTTTAAAACAATAGACATTACAAAAAGCTCTTATATTTCTCCTTTGCTCGTTTTCCAGCATTTCACACTCATTCTGAGGCTAAAATGAATCAACGCTCTTGAATGACCTGGAAGCCAGCCTACCACATCTTTTCAAACTGCATCACAACGCTGTGGAAAGCGCTATTTGCCCTCTTCCACATACATGAGCACACAGACAACTCTGATTGGCTAGCATCTCTTTGATTGGCCCCACCCACTGAGAGAGCATGCCCAATTTGCTCGCTTGGACTCATGACCATGGATGGCTTTGACATCTTTGGGATTTGAGCTTGTGATCTTGTAAATTATGTCAAAAATTGCCCTATTGGTGGTGCAAAAAACTTGTGAAGGTAGCTGACACTGCCCTCTATCATTCTGCCAAATTTCATAAAAAGCACACAAAGCTTTTTATGGCCTGCCATAGATTCCTTATAGGAAGTATAATAATAATAATAATAATAATAATAATAATAATAATAATAATAATATGAAGAAGAAGAATTCAAATAGGGTACCAGTGCAATATTTGAATCAGTATATATTTTTTTTAAAAACATGTGTGAACAAAATTAATATAAAAAGCTTTTTCCTTGTTTTCCCATTCTAATTTCATAACGGAAATTAATTCAACGTACACCGAATTCACTCCAGTTATACTACTCGCAAATCTCAAATGCCTGAAGATGAAGGTTAGGACACGTGGTGCACAAGAAAATAGGAGAGACTGTGTGTGGCGCTCTCCTGTCACTGCCCAGAGTTTTCTGTCCATTAGCACTGCGGGTGCATAAATCATAAATCAAGCTCAGTTCTGCTGCCCAATTTACCCTCTCACTCACCCCCGCTCCTGATTAAATGTAGCACTCATTTATTACATGAGGAGGTGAAGGACGGGCACTCTCGCTTAAACAGTGGTGCTAGTGAGAAGTTTTGCAAAAGCCACGCTCACCTTGTCTCACACCTCTACATTTGCTGTATTAACTGTGTTAATGGAATTAGAGCAGAGTACATGAGGGCTTTAAGTGGGATGATATTGGGTTTAATGCCTTTGCCTGTGATCGGTTATGTGATTAGTGCCAGGCTCTATGTGTGTGTGTGTGTGTGTGTGTGTGTGTGTGTTGTGGTTGGCACCAAATGCCCCCATAAAGGTAGGAATATCTGGCAGTTGTGACCTTCTGTGGACATTAGGCTGGTCCCAATGAGGAAAAGTCCTCACAAGGATTGTAAGGTGTGTGTGTATGTGTGTGTCATGGTTGGGACCAAATGCCCCATAAAGGTAGGAATATCTGGCAGTTGTGACCTTCTGGGGACATGTGACTGGTCCCAGTGAGGAAAAGTCCTCACAAGGATTGTACGGTGTGTGTGTGTGTCATGGTTGGGACCAAATGCCCCCATAAAGGTAGGAATATCTGGCAGTTGTGACCTTCTGGGGACATTTGGCTGGTCACAATGAGGACAAGTCCTCACAAGGATAGTAAAGTGTGTGTGTGTGTGTGTGTGTGTGTGTGTGTGTGTGTGTGTGTGTGTGTAAAATGCCAGCAGTTTTCAGGCTAATGTTCTTCCAGAGCATGTGAGCGTTTTACACACTGCAGAACGAACCTCGTTTCTGAACAGCTGCTTTGTGCGCCTAAACAGCCTGCTGTCATGAGCCAAGCCCAATTCTACATCCACGTCGAAGTTTCATTTCCATAAATTTGGTTAGCTGTCCGTCACAGCTTCCGTGTGGGAATTCAGTGAATGAAATGTCTTTGTCAGGAAGACGACGTGTCATCACCCGATTAATTTGCTTATTAATCAAGTTCCCGGTGTTGCGTGATACGAATGTTGTGTTGTCACAGCCCCCCCCCACCCCCCCAGCCCTAAACCTATTTGCAGTATAATGGCACTGTAATTTTTCGTCTAAACACACCCCCCCCCACCACCACCACCTCGCACATCCTCCTCCTTATTACAGCACGTGCTGGGGAGTTATTTCGAATCTCGCTGTGCAACAATCTCAGTATAGTAAATTGAACTCATTACCCACACCTTTTCTTTTTCTTACATCCATTACGTCCATTTTAAACGGTGACCTCTGGCTGAACGTGCGTCCGACAACGCATGTGCTCCGTCTGTGCTAGTGCTGTGCTACTTCCTGTCCACAATCTGCACACCAGCTCAGAACAGAAACACAGGCTCAGCTTGAAGGAATGTCCCAGACACCACACAAGGGCAGGCTCAGTGGTTAAAAAGTTTTTAAGTTCAAACCCATGTGAGCAACTAATCAATTGTATCCTGTCTCAGTTAGGTCTCTTTAGAGAAAATAGAAATGTAGTGTAATAAATATAAATGTTGTATGGTGTCCATCCTGTACATTTTCAGTGGTAGAAACGGACTGATTCATCGACTAAGTGGGTTAAGAGAGTTGTGCTGTAATTCCTTGCTGAACACCTCCACATGAAAGATTTATAAGTGGTCCTTCTCTTTTTTTGCCTATTTATTAACCCTCTTTTGGTGTCTGTGTGTGATTTTTTTTTTTGTCTTTCCATCACTTCCCTGGTGACTTTTTTTCCTTTGCTCTGTCTATACACACTCCTCCTCCTCAACTTACTCCCCCATAATATAATCACATCCACTAGAGCTGCTGACACTGAGTGTAAGGCAGCAATGATTTATTTATTTCAGCAAGGTGCTCTCGGTTCTATCATTGCCCCGCTGTCCTCAGAACTCAGAACGATCTCGCGGTTTACCCACATAAACTCGTTCGGTTCACTTTCCCCCCTTCACCACCCTCGGATATTTCCCAGCCAACCCTGGGGAAGTCCTCAGTGCTCAGTCCATTCCTCTGTGCTGTAAAGCCTGGCGCAGAGCTGCCGAATAATGAAGCGGAAATTTTTTTTGCAGTATAAAATATCTGCACACAGTCCCAGCAGGAATGTTGGCCACTCAGACAGGATTCAGACTCTGACTGTAATAATGTCTGTAGAACTAAACAACTAAAGGATAAACTGTAAGCTGGCACTGTTCACGTAGAATATTAAACGCAAATGGTCCTGTGTTAAAATGTACGATTATTTTTCTAATTTTAAAACAATTTCAGTGTCAGAGCCATGAGTATGTGCCGATACGTGATACTGATCTGTTATTGACACTTTTACAGTGATATTACAGTGGAATAAACATGACATGTTGGAAAATATGTCAAATCAGATACTAGTCCAGTATTTCAGCTCATTATCGACCATGATTCCAGTCACCAGGTTCACATTGATACATCCCTGATGCTTTGAATAAAATAAAAACAACTATAACATGCAGAACATTCCTAAAAGTTCCTGGCATGATATTGGTAATGTTTTTGTTTACTAGGATAGTATATAATTCTAAGCTGAATCAAGCTGAGCTAACGCAAATACTTGTATACTTGTACTAGGGTTGTCAAAAGTACCGGTACTTCGGTACCTATTCGGTACTAAAAAGAAAAAAAGTTGACGGTACCAGATTTTCATAAGTATCGGTGGTACCGGGTCAACCCAGTACTGACGCGCTGTCTGACAGGTGGTCAGTCGGGAACTTTTCATGGGTGCAACAAGAAGAGCCAAGGCAGCAGCTCTGCCGGTTACCATGGCTGCGTCTGAAACCGCATACTTACCTACTATATAGTAGGCGAAATACATGTATTTCTCTCGGACACTCGTTTTCTGCTTTCGGTGCTATTACCGCTAAGTGTGTAAAAGCCGCGCCCCTAAAATTTATGTGCGGATAGATTAACCGTGATTTCAAGAAGAGCGGCTGTTAACCCGCAGTATTTATTCAAGCAGTTCAAGCAGGTGAGTTTAAAATGATGGTAGCGGTTGCATTATGAATGTTGTTGTGTAGTTTAATCCGAGTGTATTATTGCAAGAAAGCACCCATGTTTTTGTGTTTTGCTTTGGTAACGAAATTGGTACCGAGTACCGTGGAATTTTACTGGTATACTACTGGTATACAACCCTAACTTGTATACAGTATAAATCATTAGCACCTCTTTTAGGAGATGTTAGTTTGTTGACTTTTCTGCTGATGCTGTGAGCAGCCACGTTGATTTGACGTCACTTGCCGAAATCGAGGAGTCGAGGAGACCGTCCCGAGTTTATGTGTAGAAATTCCGAGCTGCGGAGGTGTTTTTGTTTCCCTAGTCAAAGTTTGGAAATGACACGTTATGATCTTTAGTCCTATGCAGCCATTACCATGCACGAGATGTGGTTTTCTCCTGAAATATGGTGCGACTACCAATATGAAAATACACATCCGTACCTGATTTGTTGTTCTTTTCCTGACTTGCATATCACACAGCAACTAATTTAGATTTATTCAATTTTCGACTGGGGCGATATGACAAAAATATATCACGATACTTGAGGACATTTCTACGATACACGATGCGTATCACGATATATAATTTAGCTAACAAACATTGTCTGCAAAACAGTAGTAAAATCAACGAAAAAGCCGTTAAACTGAGTTTAATTATACTTTTCTTTAATGCCTACAAAGACAACAAAGATTAATAAAAAAATACATCAAATCAATGGCATCCATTCAGTACCATTTCATTTGTAATTATTAAAAACTTAACAAAAAAATACATCACCATACCAATGATATCTCAGAAAAGTGTATTGCGTAATCATTTATCGCGATATCAATATTACATTGATATATCGCCCAGTCCTAATTCCATGTTAAATCAATCAAGGGTGGAACCACACCATTATGGATTTTGGTGATTTTAATATATATATATATATATATATATATATATATATATATATATATATATATATAAATACACACATACACATTTTACCACATTTTAGTACAAGTATGAAAACAGACATCTGCACATTTTTTGAGAAATGCTGGCCATAACGACTACCACTAAAAACTGTTGTTTGTTTTTGCCATTCATGATTGAAATCTTTACAGTTATGCCAGTGTTTGGAATGATATTGAAAATTCTGATTCTACATAAATAATTACATAAATATACCAAATTTCATCTTCATAATACTTTGTTGTTAAAGGGATAGTTCCATACTTTGTTCTTAAAGGGACAGTTCATTAAAAAATGAAAACAAAAATCAGCAAAATCTGAGACGGTCTGGAGGAAAAGTCCTCTGGTTGATTTGATATGGAGTCACGCTTTGTGGTTTCTTGGTGCTTCAGTCGTACTCAACATGTAGCTCACTTACAATAGGGAAAGTTTTCCCGCTCACCTTGAAAAGTTCTCAGAACAATTCCAGAGATCTCAGGAGCTCAGTTTGTGAAGCTGTGCCAGCGACTCGACAGCGGAACGAGAGAATCAGCTTGGGTTGAGATTGTGATTGGTGAAGTGGTGTGCTGCGGTTTCAGAGCTCCAAGCCTGGGCAGGGGTTCAGCCTGGTGCAGCTCCAGACACCCAGGTGTGAAGCAGAAATCATTATTAATAGTTCTTTACTGCCTCATTTGCACATCTATTCTTTCCTAGCAAGTGCCATGCCTCAAGCCTACTGCACATTGCACACAGTAAAGGCGATGGAGGAAGGAGAGAAAAGAAGAACGGGTTTGTTTGATGGTTTTACGTATTTACTTCCATTTTAAGAGACATTTTGATGGTGCTGCTCTTCAAATGAGGTCTCGCTTTATCCGTGTTTGAATCGGCTCTCGTGATAGTAGTTAACACCACACTCTCCAGTCTGTACAGTTCTGGCAAATCTGTGTGGTTTATCGCGCTGGAGCTCAAAGTCACGCTTTACCCAGCTACATCCTCTACCTTCCCAGAATCAATTTCTAGCAGTTAATCGGATTTGAGCACGATGCCGTCCCTCATTACATAGCAAGCATCTCTCATTGCACGCAGACCTGCAGAAGATGCCCTTATACTCCTGTCTCTATCCTCTGAGCTAGGAATGGGGATTAATTTGGTATTAGCTCTATCAGATTAGTCCTCTAGCCTAAGCTGTTGTCATATGAATGAAACGATCCAGGAATCAGTCAGGGCTCATCAGCATGGGTGTGTTTCTCAACTAAATCCTCTCTGAGCGTGAGAGAGAAGGACTAATGCTTCAGTAGGTCAAATCGAACTCCTCTGATTCAAAAACACTTTCCATGTTACTGACGCCACTATGAGATAAAACCTGAGTTAAACCCACCGTGTCACATTCCTGACCTGGATTACTTCAGTTTCAGCATAGGTCAAAAAATGAAACTATCGTGTAAACGTTTTTTTTTTCTTCCGTAATTTAATTCAAAAAGTAGGACTTTCATATATTCTAGATTCAGTACACATAAAGTGAAATATTTCAAGGCTTACAGCTCATGGAACTCAAAAATCCAGTATCTCAAAATATTCGAATAAAGAACTTTATTGTTTAAACAATCAATCTAACAGGACACACCTGGGTAACAAGAAACACCTGGGAGTCCCATGTTCCAATAGTTCTTTGCCTCTATGTCATGCATTAAAATCGTGTGATGCACACGTCGCCATGGATTATCCCTTACGTATTATTGAATTCACTGTTTTTTCACAAGGTTTTTTTATCGTGTGTTTGGCTGGCAATTTGTTAGCAAACTTATACATTGTGATACGTATTGTGTATCCTAGAAATGTCCATCCATCCATCCATCTTCTATACCGCTTATCCTTTTCAGGGTCACGGGGAACCTGGAGCCTATCCCAGGGAGCATCGGGCACAAGGCGGGGTACACCCTGGACAGGGTTCCTAGAAATGTCTTCAAATATAATACATTCTTTGTCCATGCTAAGCACATGTAAAACTATTCTTAGGCTTTGTTTTGGGAAAGTCTAATATGTGGTATAGTGGCTCTCCTAGAGATCTCATATTTATTTATCTCACTTATTTCGAAGAGCTAGTGGAGGTGAATCACGTGTTTCAGTGATGGAAACGTTAAAGTACCTCTTGAGGTTTTGATTTTAAACAAACAAACAAACAAAAAAATATATCTATATATATTTCTCATTCATGCAACAGATGTTATTTAGGGTAAAATTTCCCTTTTTTATGGGATTTATGGACTTGGACCAATCCCGTGTAAGATTAGAAAATGGTGTGGAGCTTGAAAACCCCAGAACCACCATAGCATATTGAGCTAGCATATCATTCAAGTGATTAGCAAGATCATGTGTGTGCTGTGGTTTGTTTCACAGATTTGGGTTCTGTTTTATAAATGGCAGAGATTACGACGCTGTTATTCTACCTCACGTCTCTTACACTGAAATCCCACCTGTTGACGTGATAAATAAAAACTCATTTAACTTCCTGTTTTTTGGGGGGTGTTTTCAAATAGCGCATTCTTATCCTGCCATTTTTAACGAGCGTAAAGGTATACCGTAGAGATGTTCACAACTCATCGTTTCGTTCAGTTTGCTGTAATTCTACGTAGATTCTGTATAACGAATGATTTATTAAAATGAGCTGTTTTTACAGGGGTGCCGTAGATGAAGAACCTGGAGAGTTGTAGCTCAGCCACTGGGTTTTGTCAAATCATTGAACGTCTCACCATGCGAGGAAGTGCGGTAATGCTGTACATACGTGATCCACCGACCTGAAGTCAGCAAACTTCTCACTGATTAAATATCTAATCACCTGTGCAGCTGGCGATGCGTAGCTGCTCGTCTGCTCTAATCTCTCCCTGTGGACAAGGGAGAGCTTCTGTCTCTTCGCCCGAATACCGCCAACCGGAACCGATCACATTCATCACAGACACTGCTGCATAATATTGTTAAAAAATTTTGAGGCTGATGGCAGTCGGATGAATTTGTGTATTCTTTTATTGTGGCTCTGGTGCAGTGGGGTCGTCTGGAGAGTGACAGTGAGGCATGTCGTAACACTTGCGTTAACAGATGTCGCAGAGAGGCTGCTGTGTATTCTGGTCACATCTTCTTTAGCTCACCTGCTCATAGCCTGTAGTCTTCTCTCTCTCTCTCTCTCTCTCTCTCTCTCTCACACACACACACACACACACGTGTTTCGACTGTGCTGTGACAGTCCACTTGTAAAGAAGCTATTGAAAGTGAACGTCTTTTCATGACAGTTCCCACTCAGCTGTGCTTAGTAAAGCACATTTCCTCACCAGCACTTCATCACCTGTTCACCTCTGACCTCTTGTTCAACTGGTCTCTTCTTACAGTTTTGCCACTTCAGAAGAGTTGCTAGTTACGTTCTGTTGTTGCCTTTCAAACCAAATCAACAAAACTATACCAGCATACAAACACACACACACACACACACACAGACCTTAAGTGCTGTGCCTGTAGTATTAAAATCTTAAAAATTCCAGCCGTTCAACTCCCTATAGTACATACCTCATAAAAAATAATATTCCTAATTGCACCCCTGACATAGAACCTAAACACAGTAACACACGTCTCATGAAGAGTCTACCTTGTTCACGTGATTAAAATATCTGATTTCTGAGATTAAAATTAAAATTTCTGAGATTAGCCTGAAACTCATATCAGTACTTTAAGACTGACTAATTAAATGTTTCATAAAAAGAGCTTTCTATCAGTTATCGAAAGCCTTTTCATTTTTAACTACCGAAAGTGTCACACTAGCCAAACTGCACAACGTCACAATTCGATTAGATTCACGGTACTGCGTTCTCAATTCGATTCTCAGAATATTTCGAACAAAATTTTAATGAAGAAAAATTGAGTGAAATGGTCTGCACTTATATATAGCGCTTTTTTAACCTTAGTGGCTCTACAAAGCACTTTACACTGGTGCTTATTCACCCATTCACACACACCATTGGAAGCAGAGCTCCCATGCAAGGCACTAGCTTGCCATCAGGAGCAACTTGGGGTTCAGTTCAGCTTGTGGAGTCACGTGGACCAGGAATCGAACCGCCAACCCTATGATTAACGGACAACCCGCTCTACCACCTGAGCCACAGCTGCCCCGAAGACTTTTTTTTATTTTATTTCAAAATAATATGCATTTTTCTTTGTATAACACTTTATAAATCAGAAATTGCTATGACCAGAGGTTTAATATTGTAAACAACATGTAATATTAGTTCACCATATCATAAATAAATACATTTAAAAATTCTCTCAAAAAATAAATTGAATAAACAAAGTTTCTGACCTGGGTAAATGATCGATTGAAACATAATGAGCTCCGTGGCAACGCCTTATGCGTCATATTTAATGTAAAAACTGAAAGTAAAGCTCCAAAGTCGGCTAAAATGCCCGTCCGCCCTGGCCTCTTTATTGGGCACTGTAGAATGCAGCAATGCAGGTCTGTTGTTTGAAAGCTACCGAAGACCTAGTCTTGACTTTTATAATGATCGTGTAGCCGTAACACCTATAATGCATGTCACTGTGATCCGGAGCTATCGGTCAGCGTGCTCTGTATATTTGAACTCTATGGGTTGCACATTGGTTTGGGACCTTTGATGTTCAAATAGTGCAGATGCATAATTCGGTCCCTCCAGGATTTCGCTGATTCTCACAATGTGAATCGCACTTTCTACGATGCGCCTTGTCACATTTGCATCGTTACACCCCTAGTAATGCTGGTTTATTTACTGTTTGGTTTGATTTGTTTTCACACTACACATAATTTATAAAAAGGAAATGCCCTAAAAACATTGGCTGAGGCACGTGTAAGGTTGAAAATATACTTGTAAAGCTTTTTTATTCAAAAATTTAGTCAAAAATACGACAGCAATTACCCGAGCATGACGAGCACAGAGCCAGTAATAAATGAAAGATACATCGCTAGTTTAAATGTTTTGTGTCTGCATATGCTTCCAAGATTCTTGTTCACTCGATATCTCAAGAACTATTGGTTGAATGTTGAATCACTGTAACCAGCAGAAGAAGGAAGTGTTTAGATTTTGGAATTGATCCAAGCAGGGTCAAGATCAGGATCAAATGTCTGAAATAGCTTTTTGTCAGTTTGAAGTCTATTTTAAAGGAAGTTACTGGCATCCAAATGAGTAACAAGAAGGACTAGACTTTTTGATGGTTGGTCTCAAGTTCTACGTTTTTGTTAATTGATCCAAATATCTAGAACACGTCACACGTCCACAGTTCTACAGCTCGGTCTTTTGGCTCCGATTGCGCTTCGCAGCTCAGTTTCCAAGCTCGGCTCTACACTACAAAAATAAAAACCGCGACCCAGAACACGCGGCATGTCTGCTTCACTTCCTGCAGGTCATTTGGAAGTAGACCGAGTCCACCTCGCTCACGCACTCTTGGGGCGCATTTACCCTGTTAGTCCATTTGCCAAGTCTGAATCAGAGCGAAATTGAGTCTTTTGGCTCATTTACTATTTAGATTGGTTTGATTTCACGCTACACAACCAAAAAACATCACCGGTCAGAAATATGGCGAAGGAAAAAGGTAAACAAATCTTTGCCAAGTGAGGTTAGAAACCGTAAAAAATCGCTAGAAAACAACCGGATAACGATATAAATAACTACTGCTCCCTGCAGTTGGGTCGATTCAGGGTTGAATCGCTGCCTCGCTGCAATCGAACCTGTTATTTTAGTCCACACCCGAGTTAGATTGCCGTGTTATCAACTTCACAAACAAACCACACCGAGAGGAAAACACATCAGGGTTTAATTCAAATGAACTAAATGCATATTTATGCATATTTAATATTCTGTATATTCTCTGATGACTGTGTTACCACACCAGAAAGGCATGTTTATGGCTGCCACTATGAGGACTGAGCTGTCACACTGTCTGCTTTCCTGTCTGGGTTTGGAGCTGTGGTTACTCGCCGATCTGCCTTAACCTCAGTGCACAGCCGCTCTCAGACACAAAATATTTTCAACTTTTAGTGACTCTGAGTCACTCTATTGAAGCTCTTATCTGTCATGCTTTAAAACAGACACCGGTTTATTCTACTTTCTCATGTTCTGGATAGAACAAGAAAGAGCTGTAAAGGAGAGTACATCTGAAATGTTAACTCCGACTCCCAGTGTGTGATAGAGTGGATTTAGTCACGCTGTTAACCTCCAACCTATTGTTCCAGGAAAGGGCACTGAGGACTAAACACACATACAGTAGTGTTATTCAGGGTTTCTGTACAGTTTATTTTTTCCTTTACTGTGTGACAGAAAAGGTCAATCCTGCCTCGTGAAATATAAGCAGTGAGGTTAGTGTAAAACCTAAAGCCACATCCTAAGAGACTAATGTTGATCTTTGAGTGTGACAAAGAATGACTTGCAAATGAAAAAAAAAAAGCTCTGGATTAAATTTGCAGCCATTTATTGAGGATTTGTGTTTGCAAAGCAGGTTTCATAAGGACCTCTGCAGATACGGATCAATGCTGTGATTCTTATACGGCTGGTGATCACATCGATCATTCAGTCAATGAAGCTAATCTCTGCTGCAGCTCTGAGTAAGGCTCTGAGTTTATACTACGGGGGGGGATTTAAAAAAAATACTCAAAACATCTGGATCGTGAATCCTGCATTCATTCGGAATGTAAATTGCGCGCATATTAACATGTCACTTGCATGTGGTGAAGTACCAGTGTACAAAAGTAAAGTAGCGGGTCAGAATGTGCCTTGCGAGGGATTGGCACCCCGTCCAGGGTGTACCCCGCCTTGTGCCTCATGCTCCCTGGGATAGGCTCAAGGTTCCCCGCGACCCTGTAGGATAAGCGGTATAGAAAATGGATGGATGGATGGATGGAAGAGATGGCACCAGGATGCACTATGGGAAGAAGGCATGCTGGCGTACACTCCTTCGTGGCAGCGGTATTCCCTAATGGCAGTGTCCTCTTTCAGCTGCATAATGCACCCTGCGACACTGCAAAAATTGTGCAGGAATGGTTTGAGGAACATCACAAAGAGTTCAGGGTGTTGACCTGGCCTCCAAATTCCCCAGATCTCAAATCGATGAAGTATCTGTGGGATGTACTGGACAAACAAGTCCGATCCATGGAGGCCCCACCTCACAACTTTCAGAACTTAAAGGATCTGTTGTGAACATCTTGTTGCTAGATACTACAGCACACGTTCAGAGGTCTTGTTGAGTCCACGCCTCGAAGGGTCAGGGCTGTTTTGTTGGCACAAGACCTACACAATATTAGGCAGGTGGTTTAATGTTATGGCTGATCGGTGTATATTCCAAAATAATTGCCATGAAATTCGCTTAACATTTGTGTCTAGTTGACACAAAAATATCTGACAGGCATCTGACTTACATGCCATCCAATGGATGCTGCTTAAATCCTCTAGATGTACATGAGGCGAGTATGTGAACAATGCAGCTAGCACTGCTTCTGCATCTGCACGCACAAAATAATGCATTAAGTATAAGCATAAGTAGCCCCTTTTGAACAAACGCTGATATCAAGGCCTGTGTGTGTGTTTGTGTGTGTGTGTGTGTGTGTGTGTGTGTGTGTTTGTCCCCAGGGATTAAAAAAGAAAAAACACAGTAGGGATTTATTATAGAGCTGTACGCTTCTCTTCATAAATCAGCATCTGTGTTCCATGCAGGATCCATCAAATTTGGGCTAATGAAAACACTGTGCTGTGCACGGACACCTCACGACCATCATTTTTCAACTCTTTGCCTTTTTAATTTACTGTGTGCAAGTCGTGTTAACTGATGAGCGTTCTTCCGCAGCTTCCCAGATGGGTTTGGACTGCATCGTAACTTCAGCACCATTTTCGTTTAGCGCAAAACGTTTGCGTTTTATTCGAGACGCTATTCAAAAATAGAAAATAATGTAAAAAACTGAGCACACTCAAGCACATCGCGTATAGCATGTGGTATGTGGTTTCATTGTACTCCATTTGGACCACAGGTAATGTTGGTATTTGCAATACGAACACGGTATAGTGCTGATACACGCTCTGTAGTAAATATTTTACGTGAACAGTAAATATCTTTGCCACCTCATCTTTTCGAACTGCGACTCAGAGGAAAGCGCTATCCGCCCTCTTCCACATACATGAGCCCACGATCGGCTAGTGTCACACGAGATATGTTTCCATCCACGTATTTTTATGTGAATTCTGGACTATTGCATAAAAAAAAGGCTGGATGGAAACACCAGATGCGAATAAAATCTTCAAAATGCGCATAAAATACTTATGTGCTCAATTGAGGCAGATGCTTTTTTCATTCGATGAAGGGGACATGTATAAACTACGATGGGAACACATTTACCGGATGAACTCTTATACAGCGCAATGGCAATGCCTTTTTCTGTGGGAAATGGGCCGTGGTGGATCGGCATAACCGGACTAACCAGCGGATCTCGTTGCACGGCATTTCAAATGTTGTGATTCTGAAATGCCTGCGCCAAAGTCCGTCATCAAAATCGTTTGGTATAATAACTTCCCAGAACTTTCTCACATGATAGTCTTTCCCGGTTGCGTCCGTAGTAGGACCGGCTGAGAAGGGTCCGCTGTCATTCTGTAGTATGAGAGCGGCCTCTAGAGGCGAAATAAAAAGTCAAACTGACAAATTTTGTTGTGTTATTTGAAGTGTTTTTTTATTGGTTCATTTTGCATGTCTCTATCTCAATTTGTTACTTGTTGGTTCAGTTTGGATGTATATTTTATTTACTTTAATATTTATTTTATAATTATTTATAATAGTTAATATATATTAATATTTATATATTTATTTCATTAAAAAAAAGTGCAGTACATTTTCATGGTACAGTCAGTACTGTTTATTTTCGTAATAAAGTTCGGCAGTATTTTACATTGAGCGTTAAATTTTCATTCAGTATCAGTTTTAAAAACTGCCCAACTTAGTCACCGGTATCAGTAAAATATCGGTCGAAATCTAATTTATTTTACTTTGCGCCAGTTTCCCCCGGAAGTGACGAATTTGTTCCATTGAACACATGGGATGGAAACGGTGCTTCGTCTGGCAATGTTTTATGCGATATTGTGATTTTTCGTATAAGTTCAATTAGCAGCTTGGATGGAAACATAGCTTGTGATTGACAGGGGAGAGAGAGTAAGAATTCGAACTCGTGATCTCCTGACATTAGAGCTTTTCTGTTGCGAAGCTCATAAAAGGACAGCACCAACAGATGCACTGCTTACTCTCTACACGTTTTGGCCTACTCACTTATTTTTCTCAGCAGGAATACAACTCACAAATATAACGTCCATCTATCCATCCATCTCCTATACCGCTTATCCTTTTCAGGGTCACGGGGAACCTGGAGCCTATCACAGGGAGCATCGGGCACAAGGCGGGGTACACCCTGGACAGGGTGCCAATCCATCGCAGGGCACAATCACATACACATTCACAACCCATTCATACACTACAGACACTTTAGACACGCCAATCAGCCTACCATGCATGTCTTTGGACTGGGGGAGGAAACCAGCGTACCCGGAGGAAACCCCTGCGGCACGGGGAGAACATGCAAACTCCACACACACAGGGCCACGGTGGGAATTGAACCCCCGACCCTGGAGGTGTGAGGCGAACGTGCTAATGAACGACTAAGCCACCGTGCGCCCCACATATACAACGTGCTGTTGTTTTTTTTTTCTCACTGTCACTTATGATTGGATCACTTCAGACAGATAAATCCAGCTCTTAATGGGTACATGGCTACTGATCTAACATCATATTCCTTCTCTGATTCACTCACACAGCCTAGAGAAGCACAGGGCTGTCTACTCAATATGCTCAGTATGCATATACACACACACACAGCTCATCTTTGTCACACCTCACACACTCATGCGGTCTCACTTGTCTCTCTCAGTATGAGACACACTTTTTACATAGGCTCCTTATGTTGCTGTGCTCCTCATGCACATAATTCAGACATATTCTCTATCTCCCTTTCACGCACACACCAACACATTCTTTCCCAGTTACAAATGGCCCACCTGGGCAGAGTAGCTGGACCACCTCAGGGTTCTCCACCCAGAGCCTGTCTGTCATAGGGAACTCCCACTGTTGCAGGCACAGCAGGAGATTCAGGGATACGACACAGGTGCTGTCAAACCCTACACTCCAGGCCTTCATGATCTCATTTGTCTCTTTGACAGAGCGTACCTGCCCAAGGCGATGCATGCGGTGGAGGGGTGGGTTCTACTCCTACGGGACGATATGATTGGTTACTCAGAAAGGCCTGTCACCATTAAGAGGGTTGCCATGACAATGATAGACCAGCATTGTTCCTGGCGATGGCAATGCACTCTTCTTTCTCCATTTTCTCCAGCAGACCCATGAACACAGGTCATCAAGCCTAGAACTTCCTCTCTTTTGCCATGACTGTTCGACTGTATGTTGGCTCTTAATTGATGGTTCTGCCCCAGACACACCATCCCATTTTTGCTTGAATGTTAAGACCACTGAGGGTTAGGAAAAACATTTTTTATTCTTTTTCGAAGCCAGCCTGCGCTCTTGGATTTAATCCGACTTGATGGGCAGTGCATGGTGTTGCAGCGAGCTGTAGTTTGGCTCGTAACAGAGATTGCATGCTCTAGCATGCGTGTACTTCCCTTGTGGAGCACGAATGTGGGTTTCAAATATTTTGTTGCTATATGAGAATCACCTTCTATTTAGAGAAAGGACATTTCAGTGTAGACTAGCTTCACATAAAAATATCTACTAAGGCATTTTTGTCAGGGCTATTTTAATAACACTGCCATAATAACTGGTTATGGTTTTAAAGGAAAAAATCCGACTCTGAAACACATTCAATATATTTACATTGAAAGATGTATGGTGTACTTGGTGAGGCTTAGTGCTCATTTGTTGGTAGGTGGTGTATTTTTATTTTACTTTGTGCGACGTTAATGTTGTGACTCATGGTGACATGGCTAGCACAGTTACCAAAAAAAAAACAACACTATTGATAACAATCTGTATTTGCTGTTAGCTCCTAAAAACCAACAGAGCAACAGCTTCTTTTCTCACTCGCCATTTTCCAGCGACGTTCAAGGTCATATCAATGAGAAATCTATAGTAGAAGTAGTGGAGAAGTTCCAGAATGTACTGCTACGTTCATGCTACGTCATGACAGACTTGGCAATGGTGTCTATGGTGGTATTCACATGGAAGTTGATGCTTTAGAACTTCTGCGAGAACTGGGTGGACTAAAGGATTAAATGGCTGTTGCGCCATTCTCTTTAGATGGAGATGAATTCCCATTGGTGCCGCTATCAGCGAGTAGTCAAGTGGCATTGAGGGTATTTTAGGAAACCGTTAACCAAAGTGAAAATAGATTAGCATGTTGAGGAAGGACGTTTTAAGTCAACATAAGAATCATGAACTGATGGGGGAAGTGGTGGCTTGGTGGTTAAGGCTCTGGGTTACTGATCAGAAAGTCAGGGGTTCAAGCCCCAGCACTGCCAAGCTGCCACTGTTGGGCCCTTGAGCAAGGCCCTTAACCCTCTCTGCTCCAGGGGCGCTGTATCATGGCTCACCCTGCACTCTGACCCAAGCTTCCTGACATGCTGGGGTATGCGAAGAGATGAATTTCACTGTGCTGTAATGTATACATGACCAATAAAGACATAATCATCATTACATACTAATTATACATATTGCTATGTAAGTTGTTCAGGGTGGACTTTATCCTTCAAGCCAGGACCCTGCCACCTCATGGGCAAAACTGAAGCAGTGCAGGCCGACGGCTACAAGCTATTAGTTCAGCTAGAATTCACAAGCCTCGTTACGTGGATGTCCCATTCCTTGTTGTGGTCAAAATCCCATGTAATTTTGTTATCTGAAGCAGTTACACAGACACAAAACGAACACGATTTCATGCTTTTAAAGGTAAGTACTAGTGGAAATCCAGAGCAATTCTTGGAGCTTGCGAACCTCATTTTTCACAACGCACTAAAAGCAGCGCTAATAACAACCTGCTGATCACAGACTGCTCAAGCAGGTACACACGGACATCATTTGCATAAAGGTACATAATGTTGTGTTCCAACTTCCAAAGAAAGGATAAGACATGAGAAGTATTTGAATGGCTGTAATGTAGCAATCAAACCTTTACAGCAGTCAGGTCAATCAGTGGGAAGAGAATTGAATGGATGTCTGAACTGAGTGCAGTATTAGATGTTTTGTTCTGCGTATTGTCACCTGGAACGTCCTGCAGCGAGGCGAGGGCGGAGTAGAGATTTCGCTGATGCTCTCGCCTTCCCTGAAGAGGAAACTCAAGGAGATTAATTGGATTCTGGACTATTATTTATCATCATTAGCTTCTCTTTTCTTATTGCAGCTTTGCCTGTGTCCAAATTAGTGCAGGTGAGGGCTGTTTGGCTGGGATGTTCAGTGTTTTTGTGGCTTCCCTCCCCCTCCTTGTCAGAAGGGCGAGCTAACGGCATCTAAAATCAATTTCCTGCTCGGCTCTTGAGCATGACCGTGAGGGTTTGTCTTCTAGACTGCACTGTCCTTTTCCACTTATGCAAAGGGATGCGTGTGAAATGTTGTTTAGGGAGGATTAAATGGAGTATATTCTGGCCAGGGCTGAAGTAAAGTTGCTGAAGCTCCAGTTGAAAGAAAGTGAATGTTTTTTGCTGAGGTAAGGGGGGTGGGGACTGAGTCACACACTCGCACTCATTCACACACGGATTTAAGACTGAACCATGACGCTCTTAGTTTAACGCGATGCCAAATAAACAGGAAATAAAACTGGCGAGACCTCAGATGACCCGTCTTAACTTTCAAACTTACAAAAGTGATCTGCGCTTGCATGGAATATCATTGAGGCCTTATCTTTTATTTGATTAATGGGAAAAGTCCCGCCCTGTATCCACTCAGTGCTTCTTCAATAGCACTATTGTGATGTGACTTCCCCCTCCTGCTGCTCATGAAGAGCGTGGAGAAAACCTCTCCATGGTAACCCTTGAGGCCCTGGGGTGTCCCCCGCACACCCCCAACCCACAAGATCATACTCACACTGTTAGTGTTGAAAGTGTTGCTTCCCTCATTGTGAATGGTGCTGGAGTGAAAAGGCTGAAATGGGTCCTCTTCACTGTCATGCCGAATTAGTCTACTTTAACTCAAAGTCTTATGACATTCACGCTGCACAAGCTGGTCAGAAGAGCTGTATTGGTGTTAAAAGAACCCACCTGTTTGATCCGGTTTAAATGATAAAGCATTTCAGCAGTTGCTTTTTTTTTGTCCCCTACTTGATCTTTAAGCATAACCCTACATTCACATTAGCAAGTGACAGGCAATCATTGGTTTTCTAGGGAGCTGTGATTTCAGTGACAAAGCGAAAGCACAACAAGTAACATTTGAATTGAGGTTTTCTGAATTCCATGCAAATTAGTTATGACGCAGTAAAGCTTGTTGCCAAACAACTGGCTCGAATTATTCCGTAGTATGTTGGTTCTTCATTTTTTCCACAAAAATGGAGGAAAAGCTTGGAAACGTGGTTTCATCTTATCCTGTCATATACGACCTCTCGTTAAAGTTGTTTATAGACATTATGAGGAACAATTAAGCTTGGAAGGGAATACCAGGTATCTTGGGTGCCTCTGGTGAGTGTACATACTATAAGTAGTAGATTTAGCTTGCTTCCCTAATCATGCCAACAAAGCTAACATGTAAATCAGACATCTAGATTTCACACTGATTAGTGTGTTGTTTAATTTGTGTTAAATCAGTTGGCTTTAGTAGCTACACTACACATGGCCATCACAGCTATATGAGCTTGTTGGAGATCCCATTCCAAAGCCATGGGCATTAATATGGAGTTGCAGATATAACAGCCTCCACTCTTTTGGTATGGCTTTCTACAAGATTTTGGAGTGTGTCTGTGGGAAATTGTGCCCATTCAGTCAAAAGAACATTCATGAGGTCAGGCAGTGATGTTGAATGAGACGGCCTGGCTCGCAATTGAGATTCCAGTTCATCCCAAAGGTGTTCAGTGAGGTTGAGATGAGGGCTCTGTGCAGGCCATTCGAGTTCTTGCACTCCAAACTTGGCAAACCATGTCTTCATGGAGCTCGCTTTGTTCACAGGGGCATTGTGCTGGAACAGGAATACAGGGCCCCAAATTTGGAAGCATACAATTACAGTGGGGGAAATAAGTATTGGATGCATCAACATTTTTTTCAGTAAATATATTTCTAATGAGGTTATTCACATGAAATTTTCACCAGACATCAGTATTAACTCAAGAAATCCGCACATTAAAGTCCATAAATGAAGTTATGTGTAATAAAGAGGAATGATGCAGGAAAAAGGTATTGAACACGCTAACTGAAATGTATTTAATAGTTAGTGGAGAAGCCTTTGTTTGTAATGACAGCTTCAAGACGCTTCCTGTATGAAGAAATTAATGGGCCACAGTATTCAGGTGTGATTTTGGCTCATTCTTCTAAACATATTGTCTTTAAATCTTGTTCAATTGGATTCAAGTCAGATGATTGACTGGGCCATTATAACGCCTTGATTTATTTTCTCTGAAACTAATTGAGAGTTTCATTTGCCTTATGTTTTGGATCGTTGTCATGCTGGAAGGTCCACCTATGTCTCATCTTCATCATCCTGGTGGATGGCAGCAGATTCTTCTCAAGAATCTCCCAGTAAAGGGCTCCATTCATCATTCCTTCAATTATATGAAGTCTGCCAGTACCATGCGATGAAAAACATCCCCACACCATGATGCTTCCACCTCCAGACTTCACTGTTGGTGTAGTGTTTTTAGGGTGATGTGCAGTGCCATTTCTTCTCCAAAATTTTGCTCTCGTCTGACCAGACTACACTCTCCCGGTATTTCATAGGCTTGTCCAAATGAGTTGTAGCAAACTTTAAACGAGATTTGAGATGCCTTTTCTTTAGTAACGGAGTCTTGCGGGGTGAGCGTGAGCAGTGGAGTGCATTGCCTATTGTTTTCTTTGTGACTATGGTATCTGCTGCCTCCAAGTGTTTCTGGAGCTCTTTCCGAGTGATCTTTGACTCTTGGGCTACTCTTCTGACTATTCTTCTGACTCCCTGGTCAGAAATCTTGCGAGGAGCTCCTGTGGGTGGCCGGTGGATGACGGAGTGATGTTGCTTCCACTTACGGATAAGGGCTCCAATTTTGCTTACTGGAAGATTCAGAAGTTTTAAAATACGTCTGTATCCGATTCCATCAATATGTTTCATAACAACAAGGTTGCGAAGGTCTTGGGAGAGCTCTTTGCTTTTACCCATCATGAGATGCTTCTTGTGTGACACCTTGGTAACGAAAAGCCTTTTTATAGACCATCAGTTTACTAACCTATCTGATGTTAATTTGCACAGATACGGGGTATAATTACTTACGGATTTCAGCTGGTTCCTTACCTTACCTTGCCTTGCAGTACTGCTTTTTCTTTGTGTGTTTTTTTTCCAATACTTTTTTAATGTGTTATTCCACGTTAATACTGAAATATGTAACCACAGAGCTAGAAACCACAGAGCTGCCAGTGGGTATTGTTTCATATGTTGTGCAAAGGATCGGATCGTCTACCAATTTGAATGAACGTTGTAGTACAGTGGTTTCAGAGACTTTCCTGAGAACACCAGGTGAACATATGAAACTCAGCACAGAAAGTAACCCAACCTCTGGTGACCTAAATTAGTTATTACTACTGAAATGCAACAAAACAGGCAATAAAAGATAGAAAGAAATCAAAAGAGAAGACAAACTAAATAAATGTTTTGTGCTACATCCTAAATCGACTAATAGAAGTTGTCATCTTGTGGCAGGGAGTTATTAATTTTTTGACATGAAGGATGTGGCATGGCTGGTTTCTGCTTTTAGGTTTGGATCTGATAGATGTTTACTTTAAAGTGCGGGGGGGGGGGGGGGGGTTGTGTTGAGTGACTGGCCATATGTCAGTCATCACAGTGGTAGATGTACTTCTCAGTCTGGAAGCCCTTTCTCCAGCTCATTAGCAGCTGTTTCCCCCAGTATAGATCCTATTCCACCAGGACAGGTCTGTGCATTTTAACAGCACTGTATCTGTCAGACTGGCCTGATGGAAATGGATTACGCATGGTTTATTCCCTCCTGAACCATTTTCACTGTTACTCGTGCAATATTATGTTGCACATCTAGCTCAGTAACTCACTAAGCCCCTGCTGCAGGAGGGACTTTTCCAGATTCAGGCATTCACAAACACACAGGGGTCACACAGAGTAGTGGTGTAATTCTATGTAATGGCCTCCAATCAGGCACACATTATCTGGAGGACGGGACATTTCTGATCTGTTGGTTCACAGTTCAATGCCTGCATGCCCCGAGGCTATACAGCTATATATTTGAAGCAAGCTTTGATTTCAGATGCTTTGGTTTCAGGGTAAATCAAAGCGAAGCCACCCTTTCTTTTTCTCTTTTTTCAGTCCCTTCCGAAACTATTGGAATGACAAGGCCAATTAATTTCTTTTTGCTGTAGACTGAAGACATTTGGGTTTGAGATCAAAATGAATATTAGAAGAGAGTACAGAATTTCAGCTTTTATCTCCTGGTATTTGTATGTAGATGTGTTAAATGACATAGAACATAGACCAATTTGTAGGCAAACAAAAGTATTGGAACATGTGACTGACAGGTGTGTCTTGTTACCCAGGTGTGTCCTGTTTAGATTGATTGTTTAAACAATAAATAGCTCTGAACATCTTGGTTTTAGCCTTCAGTTTCCCCTGTGCAGACTGCGTTTGTTGTTAAAAAAGGATAAGCCAACATGAAGATAAGAGAGCTGTCTGGAGCCAAGATTAACTTCTACCAAAGTGAAAGAAAGGCCAAAGTGTGGAGAAAGAAAGGGTTTGCTCATCATCCAAAAACATACAAGCTCATCTGTGAAGCATGGTGGAGGTAGTGTCACGGCTTGGGCTTGCATGGCTGCTTCTGGAACAGTCTCACTAATCTTTATTGATGCTGTAACTCGTGATGGTAGCAGCAGACTGAATTCAGAAGTTTACAGGAACATTCTGTCTGACAATTCACAAAGAAATGCATCCAAATTAATCAGGAGGAACTTCATCATGCAGCAAGACAATGATCCAAAACACACTACCAACTCAACAAAGGACTTTATCAGGGGGGAAAAGTGGAAGGTTTTAGACTGGCCAAGTCTTTCACCAGACCTCGGATGGATGTAGATAATGTTGAGCCATTTTTTCCCCCGCTCTCATTGCATGCATTCCTTCACTCTGACTTTTTCAATCCTCTGCGCAGGATTTGCGCTCATCTCCAGAGAAAATTAATGAGACGTGAGACTACCTTGCCTTGCTACGGTGTTTAAAGCTGAAATATTAGGGCACTTTAGAAATCCGTTCTTTTAAAAGAACTTCACTTGCTCTGCATGGTGTCCCTCAAAACACAGGCATGCTTTCCCAAATTTCCCATCAGTGAGTATAGAAAGAAAATCTATCTGTCTATTGAGCAATCTGATTAGATAACTGCATGAATGTGCAGGTGTTCCTATTAAAATGAACCGTGAGTGCATGACTGATTAGACCAGGATGAAGCCGATCTGATGCTCCAGATGTTTACCATGGACCCATACTAAATACTGATACCAACTTCTCTGCGAGTTTACTGGTATCATTTTTGCCCACTTTTTTAGTGTGGGTACAATTATCTCCATTTAAACAAATGATGAAATGCCTAAAACGTGTACACTCACGATACATGGCTACAGTATCGCCCTCCTGTACTTCTTTCACTCCCCGTGCTCTCTGTCCCACGGTATTCATCATCCTGTGATGTTCTCCTATCAGTTGCGTGAGGTTGAGCCAACTGGAGCGGTTTCTAAAGTGGATCATTTTTACTCTCGAGCATGCGGACAGAGACCAACGACTCATACTCTTCAAGCTGACAGCCTTATTTTCTAGCTGTTTTGCTGTTGTGGGGTCAAGGATGCACAGTCATATCCCTTACTGCATCATCAGAGTTGGCCCTGGATAGATTGGCCTGTCCCCTCCGTGTGAAATATAGCCTTCCAAAGCCATATGCTCTGCCACCATGCCAGCTCCACGCTGTCATGGGTAATTAGGATTTAGAGTCAGAGGATTCTCATGATAGCCCTCATGCTGCTTCATGGGAGGAGAAGTTGTATGCTGAATGTTACTATGATAGTTTAGCATGTTAACAAATCTAGTAAGGGTTATGTTTCGCCCGGTGTTCCCAAGACGTCCAGCCAAACAGTCATGACACTAGGTTCATAAGTGGAAATTATTTGACTAAATAGTCTGTAATAACTACTAACAGTGTTAGCTAAGCCTTTTGCAGCGGTAACTATATTTTCTGTTATTACATCTGCATCCAAACCTGAACAGCAGCATAAGGAATACATCAAAATAACAAACCAACAAAAGTTATCATGAGTCCAATACAATAAAGTCAAGGTCAAAAACAGGCTCAAACAGAGTAAACAGGGCAAAGTTAAAACATAAAAACTAGGAAACCAGAATTGTGATCACAGAAATAACAGGCTTAATAATGCACAAATACAAAGGCTTAATGCTTCACGTCGAGTGTGCTGTGAGTCTCTTTTATATGGTGAGAGTGATCAGAAGCCTGGTGATTGGGAACGTGTTAGTGGAAGTGGGTCCTGGGGAGTGTCGTCCGGGATGGCCATGTTTGTAGGTTGCGGTGTGTTCTGGGAAATTGAGTTCGCTGACTGAGCTGACCTGACAAGCGTACTGTTTTGATGTACGATTTTGGTAGTAGTAGTACGCGCTTTTGGATGTAGCCAACTACAGACTAGTTGGCACTTTACAGTGGAACTGTGAAAATGTTAACCACATGGACATCAGACCACCAATTTATAAAGATTAAATGTAAATTGTTATTATTTTGTCTTCTGGGAGACATGTAAGTATCTTATGTAGCTTCTGAAGGGCGGTACTAAATGAAAAAGATCTTTAAACAAAATCATAACAAATTTACATCGACCATCCTGTTCAAAAGTTTACACCCCCCTGGATCTTAATGTATCGTGTTGCCTTCTTGAGCATCAGTGAACGTTTGCACCTTTTGTAATAGTCGTGTACAAGTCCCTCAGTCGTCCTCGGTGTGAAAAGACGGATCTGAACATCATATAGTCGCTGTTGGAAAGGGGTCAAATATGCAGAAGAGGCTGGAAAAGTAAAGAATGTGCAGGACCTGGAGGATTTTTCTGTAGAACAGTGGGTAGTTTAACTGCTCAGGACAAACAAGGGACTCATGAACAACTATCACAAAACACAAACACAGTCGCTGATCATCCAGGTAACGACACACAGGATTAATAATCAAGGGTGTGTAAACTTTTGAACTGGTTCATCTGTGTAAATTCAGTTATTATTGTGTCTTGTGGACTTTATGTAAACATCTGTTATGTGAAATAGTTTATTCAGGGGAGAACTTCATAAACAACAAAATGCTATTTTTATGATCCCTCTCTTATTATTTTAAATTATTAAAATTTTGCACATTCTGCAAGGCGTATGTAAACTTATGACCTCAACACACTCTCTCTCTCTCTCTCTCTCACTCTCTCTCTGCCAGCAAGCAGTTCCTGACTGCACAGTTGGTAGTATTATACACCCTTTTATTCTCTAACCTGAATAATGGAAATGTTAATTTTCCTGGCTAATTAAATTGTTTACTGCATTTTATTTCCAAAATGGTAAATCATGGGGAAAAGCGAAGTTTCATTCAAAGCTAATGCATGAGTATGACACTCATCAGTTTAGATGGGAATGAGGAAAAGGCAGACAGGCTTGCAGATGTTTTTACTTTATTAATGTTCTTGTTTTTTCTACCCATACGCTTTTCAACATCACTTATTAACACATGCAAACAGGTCAGCTCTCGCTGTGCGGCTCTCTTCTCACCTCTCTCGCACGCCCTCTCTCGTCTCTTCCCCTTTATCTCCTCGCCGCCGCTCACCAAAACACAAAGCACTTGTTAGTAAATCACCCCCAGGTGCTCATCCTCCTGACTCCACCCTCCATTCACAAACCGCCGCTCGACCACGCCCCCGCCGCCACGACGACTTACTCCACTGTGGTGGGAGTCCCCATATTTCCTAATACCAGATTGAAAAATAATGATACCCTTCCCATCATTGTTCAACCATGAAAACGTTTCTGGAGGATTTTAGAGGAATGCACTTGAACCTGCTTGTTTTTCGTTTCTATTTAAGCTGGTTAGAAAATCCCCAGCTTGCATGTCTAGATCAATTAAAGATATTTGTTCTCCTGATCCCACACAGACTTGCACACTTTTTTTTTTCCACATTTGTAGAGCTTAGGTATGCTGTTCCACACAGAGATCAAGCCTAGTCCTGGCTTAAAAGGATTTGAATGGAAAATCCCCATCGGCAGTGTAAGTTCGTCTAAATCCGAGAGCGATCTCTGTACCGAAAGGCTGTGCGTTAAAATATTCCAAGCGGTGTGTGGCGTTTTCATGACTTCCTCAGATCTTTTAATGATGCACATTAAGGGGGAAAAAACTCAAGAATTGTTCTGTCATATTGATGGGTTCTGTCAAAGTTTTAGGAGACTTTGAAGTGTTTTCGCTGCGAATTTTGGGTGCAGCTGTGCATCGGAGACCCTGATGAGAAAACCAGAGTTAAAAATATCCTGTAGAGAAATGAAATTCCTTTAATTAGATGTCAGATGACCAAGTCGAAGGAGTAAACGAAAAGATAGTGGTCCTGTTATTTGTGGAATGCTTCACCCGAGCCAGAAAAAGAGGCAGTTTTCTTAATGAAAATATAAAATGGCTTGCTTGTTCCGTTCGAAAGCGTTTCACTGTAATTGTTTTTGCGGCACTCTGTGATGCAGATAATTGGCCTGATTATCATCTGAAAAACACACTGTTTTTTTCCCCCTTCCTTTTTTTCTTTTAATTATGCGACAAGTCTAATGTAATTATACGCTGATGTATAGCGTCCCACAGAAATGCATCTATTTGGAAGCCCAGCGTAACATATGGAGTGTGAACCTTACAACAGAAATCTGTGACCTCTGACTTTATCATTTAAAGCAGTTTAGAATTTCTGTGTTTCTGTGATTGCAACGAGGAGCTACAGATGTGTTTCACATGGATTTAGAGCTGTGGATGAGTGTTCTTGGGGGTGCACAGTGGCTTAGTGGTTAGCACGTTCACCTCACACCTCCGGGGTCTGGGGTTTGAGTCCCGCTGGGGCCATGTGTGTGCGGAGTTTGCATGTTCTCCCTGTGCTGTGGGGGTTTCCTCCGGGTACTACGGTTTCCTCCCCCAGTCCAAAGACATGCATGGTAGGCTGATTGCTGTGTCTGTAGTGTGTGTATGTGATTGTGCCCTGTGATGGATTGGCACCCTGTCCAGGGTGTACCCCGCCTTGTGCCCAATACGCTCCAGGTTCCCTGTGACCCTGAAAAGATGGATGGATGGATGACTGTTCTTTCACATTTTCTTCCATTTTTTTGGTTCCGAGCTGTAAGGTTTATTTCTCACAGCCTCTTCTTCACGTGTTTTGTCGTGTTCTGCAGTGAGGACGTTCACTCTGCTGCGGTTCTCCGTGGAGCCGGTGGATGTGTTCGCTGTACGGGGTTTACCCGCCGTGTTGAACTGCTCGGTGGTGAGCGAGTATCCGGTGAGGGTAGAGTGGAAGAAGGACGGCACGTTCCTGAACCTGGCGGCAGATGAGCGCAGACGCCTCCTCCACGACGGCTCTCTGTTCATCAGCACCGTGGAGCACTCTGTTCACAACAAGCCAGACGAGGGCGTGTACCAGTGTGTGGCCTCCATCGACAACCTGGGCACCGTCATCAGCCGCGCCGCCCGAGTCACCGTGGCAGGTAAGGACACACCTTTCTTTCTGTCTGTCTGTCGTTCGTTCTGTTTGTCATTCTCTCTTTCTTTCTTTCCCTTTTTCCTTTCCTTTTTCTTTCTATGTCCCTCCTCCATTCTTTCTTTCTTTCTTTCCTCTCTCCTTCCCTCCTTCTTTCCTTTCCCTCTCTCTCATCTCTCTCTTTCTCCCTCCTCCCTTCCTTCTTTTATCTCTTTCTCTCTCTTCTGCCTTCCTACCTTCCTATCATTCTCTTCCTTGTCTCTCTCTCTCTTGATGTCTCTCTCTCTCCCTGTCTCTCTCTCTCTCTTTGTCTGTCTCACTCTTTCCCCCACATTCCTACCTTCCTTTCTCTCTCTCTCTCTTTCTCCCTCCTCCCTTCCTTCATTCATCTCCTTCTCTCTCTTCTGCCTTCCTACCTTCCTGTCATTCTCTCATCCCTTTCACTCTCTCTCTCCCTGTCTCTCTCTCTTTGTCTGTCTCACTCTCCCCCCCACCTTCCAACATTCCTTTCTCTTTCCAACACTTCTTCCTTTCTTTCCCTCTCTCTCTTCCCTACCTTCCCTCCATTTCTTTTTTCTCTCTCTATTTCCTTTCTCCCAGTCATTCCTTCCCCCATTTCTCTCCTTCCTTCCTACCTTTCTTCTTTCATCTCTTTCTCTCTCTTCTGCCTTCCTACCGTCCTGTCATTCTCTCATCCTTTTCGCTCTCTCTCTCTCTCTCTCTCTTTCTCTCCCATCTTCCTACATTCCTTTCTTTCTCTCTCTTCTTCCTTTCTCCAGGTCCTTCCTTCCCCCATTTCTCTCCTTCCTTACTTCATTTTTCTCTCCTTTTTTCACTCTCCTTCCTTTGTTCCATCTTTCCTTCTTTCCTTTCTCTCTCTCCATACTTCCCTCCCAAACCTATGTAATATTAGTGACCGTCCGATTATATATTATCCCGTTAGAAAAACACATTTTATTTTTTTTTAATCCATATTTTTTAATGCAAGAGTCCTGTTTTGAAATTGTGGGCGACATGAACCAATCTTGGGGTCAGGGGGAGGTGTAGCGAGAGAGGAGAGGTGGGAGAGGAGAGGTGGGAGAACAGAGTACTGAAGCAGGGTGGTGTGTGCATGGCCCTGTCGCACACACTTTGTGTTACACTGGGAGTTGAGCGTTGATTTCCAGGTGTTCTTGCTGTAGCTTAGTAAATATTACGTGGCTATATTAGGACGATTGAAATAGAACACCAGGTACACATGTAGCTGTGGTTCTGTGCATCCGGGATCACCTCCAAGACATTTTATCATTCAGAACCGACACTGAGCCGGTGTTGATAGAACCACAGTTACATACATCACTCGCATTCGAGGCTTTGAGACACGATGATCATTAATTTGGACACCATTCCCTTCTCCTGCACAGTTTATTGGTCTCCTGCCTTTATTTATCACGATTTTATTAAAAAATATATATAATTTTGTATGGAGCTGGGTGAATCTCAGAAATGTCGTGTTGCTCATAAAGGAGTCTCAGATCCTCTTCTTCCTCTGTTTTTTTTCCTCTTCCTCTCTATGGGCATTAGTGTGAGGATGAAGGGAGGAATGAAAGTGAAGTGGTAGTGCTTTAGGGAGCGATCCTGCTGCTCAGTGCAATGGAAGTGTTAAAAGAAGATGGAAGACTCTTCAAAGTGTTAAAACACACTGTCAGTCTTCTGCACAGATGTTGGTGCAGCTTGACTTTCATATTTGCTGTGATGTTCAAACAGACAGTTTGGGTGTGCTTGTGTCTGTTTTGTGCCAGGTCAGTGAAAGAGGGTTGCGCGAATCTGAGATGTTTGCACTCAGTCCTCTTGTGTTTCTAAAGAGAAAGCCCTTGTGTAAATCCAGCACATCAGTCTGTGCTTGAGCGGGCAAGTTGTCATGAGCTGCACTCGGACATTTCTAAGCCATGTCTACACATGCTGTGGATAAAATTGAGTTCAATTGGCTAGCATGAGACATAAAAAAATCTGTTTTGGATATCAGGAAAAGTCCAGCCCTAATGGACAGCGAGAACTTCAGTAGGCAGAAGTAAATAAGAATAAATAAATTGAATTACTTCAAATGGCAAAAATAAGAAGGCTCATGAGCTGAGATTGATTAAGGTACCTCATGGCTAGTGTGATAAAATAAGTATGAAAAGAATGCAAAAGACTTTCTAAACAAAAAAATCTGGTGTGGATCAGATTAGACAGTTATATAATTCATACAGTATATGGCCAGACATTTGTGGGCACCTGATCATCATACTTACATGTGCTTCCTCCACTCTTTGCACTAGACTTTGGAGTGTGGCTGTGGGGATTTGTGCTCATTCAGCCACAAGAGCATTAGTGAGTTGATCACTGATGTTGGGGTGAGGCGGTCTGGGGTGCAGTCGGGGTTCCAGTTCATACCAAAGGTGTGGGGTTGAAGTCAGGGCTCTGTGCAGGACACTCAAGATCTTCCTCTTCAACCTTGGCAAACCATGTCTTCATGGAGCTCACTTTGTGCACAGGGGCATCGTCATGCTGGAACAGGTTTGGGCCTCTTAGTTCCAGTGAAGGGAAACTGTAATGATACAGCATACAAAGACATTCTAGACAGCTGTGTGGCAAAAGGTCGGGAAAGGAACACATACGGGTATGACAGTCAAGTGTCCACAAACTTTTGGTCATATAGTGTATACTACAGGTTGTCCAAAAGTCTTCATACATAGATGAAATGAACACTTCTTAGCCAAATGTCTTCCTAAATTTTTTATATTTAGTTTATGTAATATGTTTATATATGTTATATTATATATATTATATATATAATCTTTAAGAACGCCTTTGAGAAAAGAAGAACGTATTGAGATCATTCTCACGGCTGGATCGGGAAGCTGTCGCAAGGTTGCGATGGACTTTAACAGGAAACATGGCGAGCGCATCACACGACACTGCTGCCAAACTTATTAACAAATCCAAAAAGACTGGAAGTGTTGCGGACCGACCGAGAAGTGGACGTCCACCAGCATCCACTGACGAAGGCACAACCGACATTGTCCTGGAAAACATGGAGACTTTTGGGACACCCCGTACATAAGCATACCCGCCAATTTTAGATACAAAACAAGGCTAAGATTGACGCATCTTTTAGGACCATTGACATACATATGGCTTATGAATTAATCAAACTAGCGCATCAAAAAAAAAAAAAAAAAAAAAAAACCTAATGGAATGAATCATCTCTGAACTGGATAGGTGTCTTTATTACACATCACTTTATTTATATACTTTAATGTCGTGAATTCTTTATATTTCCAGAATTCTTGAGTTAATACTGATGTCTGGTGAAAATTTCATGTCATTGGAAACATATTTAATGAAATACACGTTGACGCGCCCAATACTTATTTCCCCCATTGTAATTGTATGTCGCTTCAGATTTAAGTGGAAATGTCTATAGGACAGCGGTGTTTAGGAGACATCAGAATAAAACCCAGGTAGTTCCACTAATGTCAAGTGCACACTACATGACTTTAACAGCTTGCGATCAGTTGTTTGGTGGATGTAGCTACACAATCTTTGATCGCAGACAAGCGTGCCGGATCCCCAAATCCCACTTTCTCACGGAAATAAATATAAATGTGACTTTGTCACTGTTTTGTATGGAAACAAGAAAAAGGAAAACAGAAAAGAAAAAAAACG
Source organism: Ictalurus furcatus (assembly GCF_023375685.1). NCBI lineage: Eukaryota > Metazoa > Chordata > Actinopteri > Siluriformes > Ictaluridae > Ictalurus > Ictalurus furcatus. The sequence continues at coordinate 23,328,395 of NC_071268.1, forward strand.
GAGAGAAAATATTTGTTGGGAGAAATAGAGAACTGTCTGTTCTGCAAAGAGAACTGGAGGAACAGCTGGATGTATTCTGTACACCAACAGGGATCATGACGTGCTTGTTTTTATTTTTGCTGTTTTTAACAACCGTTTGGGTATGACACTCCAACTCCGTTCTAATAAAAGTATTATTATTGCGCTTATGTTTTCTGCCCTCACCTTCCCACACAAATAGAGGGATGATGAACTGGTTTCAGGGATCTGCTGCGCATTACAGCAAATTCATTTGATTTCCTTGCAGCCTGTTTTTCATCTGTGTTCTCGTTACTAGTTGCAGACGGGCTCACACGAGCCATCTCAGGGAAAATCAAACGTGCTCAAAAATACTGCGTTCCCTCTCAGACTTACTTACTTACTCATTCGTTACTCCAAATCAATAGGATCGAAGGTTACGGAGTGAATGAGGATCCATTTCTCAGCAAATCTGGGAGTGGAAATGTACTTACAGGGAAGTCGGCTTGCTCTTTATAGAAGCAGAGAAAGTGCACGCTCACTGCAAGGGTGTCTTTTTCACTCTTTCTAGAGGTTAGTATCATAGATTATATTGTACTAACGTCCCTTAGGCTTCACTACAGCAGACTTCATTACTATAGCACTGGCTGTAGCAGTCGCCTGGCCGCATGCAGATTAGCAGTAAATGCTGTAAGAGGTACATCAGTCTCCGAGTGAAAGCGCAGAGCGTTACATCTTCATTAGCTCAACTCAACCCCCATGAAGCAAACTCTAGAGAGATACTTACAGAAGCATAGAGAGATTCTTTTTTTTCTTTTCTTTTCTTTTTTTAACACCGGGAGCAAGTGGTAGGTAGGACAGAGCAATTTTCTGTGCTGTTTGATAAACCAGGGTAAATTGCAAAGCGTTATATATGATTTTTGCATAATAAGGTTTTTAAAAAAATGTAAGACATGTCATGAAAGGAAATACTGCATATATTAGGGCATTACATGTATAATTTATTGACTTTCCTCTTCATTTGCCAAATAGTAACAAAAAGGCCTGGATTAGATGCTTTATACAGCCTCACAGCCCAGTTTTACATGCTTATGAATAGTCATGTAAGGACTATTGCGATATGATATTTGAAATGATAAATAAAATCTAATTACATGTACAGTAATAATGGCTTGTACTGGTGAGGCATGGCGTCTGAGATCAGAGGCGTGTTGCCTCAAATCCCTTTACTCAGTCTCTTATAAAACTCGATCTCGTGAACACTCGTTCCGCCACAAGCCATAAAAGCTGTGTAATTCCGTCCAAAACACTAGTTTGAACTTTTCAAAGTTTTTTGCTGAAACGTTCCGTCTGCCCTTTACACTCCAAACGAAACACTTGGAAGTTTACATGTGAAGTTTACACTCGCCGTGCCGCTGTCACTTTACTTTGTTGTGTCTCCTCCAGGGATGAAGCCACACTTAAATGTTACACAGTACCCCCACCCCCACCCCCACCCCATCCACAACACATAGAAGACAATGTCACACAGTGTCCATTCTTCTTCTGTCTCTCAGAGTCTTTAGAGCATGTACTCAGACTTTCATATAGAATACTATCTGAAGTATTATTTCTTCCTTGATTAATGGCAAGTGCAGGCGTTCACAGAAAGTGGTTTAGTAACAATCCATTTAACTCCATTGAGTTAGGATGACCCACTATTCTTCTTTTGTGTCCTCTTTTTAAATGCCCGTCGGTTGTGTTCCCTGCTGCTGGCCATTATTGCTTGAAACGGGGCAATCTGGGAAGTCATGACAATCGTTCCGTCCTGAGGGAGCCTGTCTTTCAGTATGTCCTAAAGCAGCTTAGTCCTACTCCACAAGCTTTTGTTTAGCATCTTGTTTCATAGTCATTGCACTTCTCTTGGGTGTAGATCCATTTCGTCAAACTCTTTGAGTCCTAGTTTGCATTTCCTAGCCTCTCTCACTCTTTTTTCCTTCTCCTTCTTTGGGCTGGTTTGTTTCTGTACATTGGGCTTGTTTTCAGCTTACTGCCGTGGGAATCTGATACTTGGGAAGATATTTTGTAAAGAAAGATTAAGATAGTAGAGGTTGTTTTTCAGTGTTATGCTTGATTATTATTCACTGAGCCACAGGATCTACTTTTTGCTTTACTTTTTTGAGCTACAAAGTTAAGAACACGGACACCCCCATGTCTTGCCATGGCTTGCTCAGTAGGGACAAATCTATATCAATATCTGGATATCTGTAAAGCTGCTTTGTGTGCATTGTTAAAACAGGTTGTGCCACCTTTAGCAGCAATAACTGCAACCAAATGCTTCTGATAACCGGAGATCAGTCTTTCACTTACTTCTAGGACTAGGACTTACTCCTATGCTTTGGATAATTGTCTTGCTGCATAATCCAGTTGTGCTTGAGTTTCATTAACGGACTGAAGACCGGACATTCTCCTTTAGGATTTTCTGGTAGAGAGCAGAATTCATGTTTCCCTCAATTACTGCAAGTTGTCCAGGCCCTGAAGCAGCAAAGCATCCCCAAGCATGGCCCTGTGCGTGTGAAGTTTGCATGTTCTCCCCGTGCTGCGGGGGTTTCCTCTGGGTACTCCGGTTTCCTCCCCCAGTCCAAAGACATGCATGGTAGGCTGATTGGCGAGTCCAAAGTGTCTGTAGTGTATGAATGGGTGTGTGAGTTTGTATGTGATTGTGCCCTGTGATGGATTGGCACACTGTCCAGGGTGTACCCCGCCTTGTGGAATGTCCCCTGGAATAGGCTCCAGGTTTCCCCGTGACCCTGAAAAGGATAAGCGGTATAGAAGATGGATGGATATTTACCTCCTTTAACTGTATAGTCATAGTTAGAGATTTTACAAGCTAATTTTCAATATACCACATTCAGTGAAAGGTCACTGAACTCACATACTATGAAGACTCTCTGACATGGCCGAACCAGATCCACTCTCCTGTCGTCATTCCTCCTGATCGGCCATGTTGGAGAGCCTTAATAGTATGTGAGTTCAGTGCAGTATATCTCCGTTCCTGCCCTGATTGTAAAACAAAATGTGATTGGTCGGATCGAGAACGTGCTACGATTGGTCAGTGCAATTCGGCCGTTATCTGATTGGCTTGAGTAAACGGTGGGCGGAGTCCAACTATTTGTGTATTTGTGTGCACTCGGAGCTAGAAATGTTTCAAAACACGCAAATGCATGCAAAAATCTACAAATGCACAGGACGCGATTCACAAATGAATGCCAGGTATTGTTTGTGTTTGTGACATGAAAACAAAAAAAAATTTTATTCGCAAATCTTTATTTATTTGTGAATTTAATTCATTTTTGTGAAACTTCTTACATGTATTTGTTTATCTCATTATATTTATTTGTGAATTTGTTTAATTTTTGTGAATTTATTTGTGGATCGTAATATATTTATTTGGAAATATGAAACAATTCTAACCCCATAATTTAACGTCACTGGATGGAGTTAGTTTTTGTCAGTGGGTTGGAGTTATTATTTATTTAATTGTTTGTTTGTTTGTTTATTTATTTATTTTATTCCACACTGTATATAATCAGTACAGCTCTCAGCTGTGTAGCTGCATAATTGGCATTGTCACCTCCTGGTGATTGCACAGCTAACACCAGTGAGACGGCAGAGGGAAGACCAATAATTATCAGTTTAAATGCCTTTCTTTGTAAGACGAGAGTGCAGTCCCAGCAGGGAGAGTAACCCCAGGCTGGGGTTCCTCCATTAGTGGAGGCCTAATTTGATGCAGGAGTGAGTCTATGTGGCCCCTCCAATGTTTATACAGCCAAGTGAGAGAGGATTTTACTCATCTTCCTTAAGCCACTAGCCTGGTATCTGTTAAAAGCTGTCTAATCTTGAACCGATACAAGCTTTTCCAACACAAAAGAGATGATTCTTGGCTAATTCGGTTTGACTTCATCACCAAAATGCTGCTGGTTATTTACAAGTATGTAAATATTTACAAGTATGTAAATAAAAAATCAAAACAAAAAAAAAAACTGTGAAATCAGCCGATCACATTGGTCAGGGGTTCCAGAACTAGGGATTGCAACCCCATGTGGGGTCACTTGATTTACATGAGGTCGTGAGAAAAACTCATAATCTTTTGTTTCATTCATTTATTTTACAAATTAATACTAGATATATTGAAGATTTTGTGTGTTAATATTTTAAATTGTTACTGGGAGTCACATTCAGACAAGCTACATTTAAATGAATAGGGTACATATTATTTTTTGTCTTTTTTCACTCTCCTGTGAAAAAAGCAGTAGCATAGTTCAGCAATAAAAATCAACAAATTTCCCGTCTCTCTTCCTCCGCTAAGCAAACTCGCGTTGTCTCTCAAATCATACGCTTATGTAATATTCTAGACCGTGATTGAGTACGAACGCTAACCAGGTGTTAGCAAAAAAAGTTATCCAACACCTATCACGCATGTGAAACACTAATTGCCCCTTTAAACTTAAAATCTGGTTGTGCCACCTTTAGCAGCAATAACTGCAACCAAATGCTTCTGATAACTGGAGATCAGTCTTTCACTTACTTCTAGGACTAGGACTTACTCCTATGCTTTGGATAATTGTCTTGCTGCATAATCCAGTTGTGCTTGAGTTTCATTATCGGACTGAAGACCGGACATTCTCCTTTAGGATTTTCTGGTAGAGAGCAGAATTCATGTTTCCCTCAATTACTGCAAGTTGTCCAGGCCCTGAAGCAGCAAAGCATCCCCACACCATCACACTGCCACCACCATGCTTGACCATAGGTATGATGTTCTTTTTGTGGAATTCTGTGTTTGGTTTATGTCAGATGTAACGAGACCCCCGTCTTCCAAACAGTTCCACTTTCAACTCATCAGGATCATCAAGGTGTGTTTTGGCAAAATTGCCAAACTCAATTTCAAATTGTGAAACTCGTTCCTTTCTCGATAAGCTGCCTTAAGGTAAATAATTAAATCATTTCCATAAATGCATGCGATTGAGCAAAACAATTCACAACAGAGGACCTGTAAAAAAAAAACAAAGAAGGAGAAAAAAGGAGCCTTCTGGGAAGGTTCACTACTGTGCCGAGTTTTTCCATTTGGAGATAATGGCTCTCACTGTGGCTCTTTGGAGTCCTAGAGCCTTTGAAATAGCTTTGTAACCCTTCCCAGACTGATGTATTTCAATCACCTTCTTCTTCATCATTTCTGGAATTCAACTTTGGCATAATGTGTTACTGGGTAAGACCTTTTAACCAGCTTCATGCTGTTGAAAAAGTTCTGTTTAGGTGTTGATTTGATTGAACAGGGTTTGCAGTAATCAGGCCTGGTTGCGTCTCGTCCAGCTGAACCCCATTATGAATGCAGTTTCATAGACCTGGGGAATTAGTAACCACGGGGGCAAATACATTTTCACACAGGCCCAGTTGGTATTGGATAACTTTTTTGCTACAATAAATAACATTATCACTTAAAAACTGTATTTTGTGTTTACTCAGGTTGCCTTGGTTTCAATTTAGTATGAGATATACACAAAAACAGAAGAAATCGGGATGGATAAACAGCACTGTAAATGTTCAAATGTTACAGTAGTCCTATATTATAAAAAATAATAATAAAATAAATAATTCGGTCAAGGCTTATGAACATCATGAAATTTCTGTGACCGCAAGATTTTATTTTTAATAATATAGGACTATAGGACTACTGTAACATTTGACCATTTTATGATGTTAGTAACAAACGTTTTGCCCGAAAGGTTCAGGAACCACTGACATAGATGTCTGCTTTGATACTTAAATGTAACATGAGCATGTCCATTAGGGAGCAGGAAATGAAAAACTAAACCAAAATGTTGTGTTTCACGACAGAATGAATGAAATGGTGACGTATTGGACTCCATACCGCTGATGCTCACGACCTACCTAGGCATTAAAGTTGACCAGAAAAAGGACCGTTTGGGATTTTCCAATTTTTTCCACAAAAACAGATGGCCATGGATATTAAGTTATTTAACTCTACATGCTGTAAAACTATAGACATGTGGCCTTGTATTTCATGCTCGTGTGAGTATGTGCTTCATGCCCATGCTGGAGCTGCAGCTGGACCCTTCTCTATCGCTCTTCCTTATCTCTCTGCACATCAGCACTTACCAGATGCTTATTATAGTGCTGCATCAGGGCAATGCTGGGTTTCGAGTCAGATTAAAGCATTATCTTGGAGGGAAAAGGGTCTTTCATGAATACGAGCAAATTATTGTTGTGCGGGACTGTGAGGGGTGATGGGGATTTTTTTTTTTCATTCTTCAAGGAGTGTCTTAGTTTTGGTTAAAAAAAAAAGGGAGGGGGGGATTCATCGTTTTGCTTGTATTCAAATAATCATGCAGACAAATATTGAGATATTTTTAACAAAACACAACCAAGACACAGGAATGCATTCAGAAATGAATGAAATTCAGAGATGAAAAGTCCAGAAGTATGTTTGCTTGCTCTTTGACTTCAGGGGTCGATATCAGGGGTATTCAAATATAATTAGTGACCATCCAGTTATACAAAGTTCCTTGTGTATAAAGGAGTAGATAAGCAACTAACATGACAACATGAGTGGTGACAACAGCAACAGTTTTCATTCTTAACCACCAGTAATTAGTTCATATATAGTTATATACTGTTAATTCTGTTAGTAAGACACATCAATTGGACGTAGTTATGTTTTGATTTGAAGCACTCAACCTTACTACATTTCACTAGCACCTTGGATGAAACATCCCACAACATTTTAAACTTGGAGCGGAGAATAAACACACACTTCTCTGTCCATTTGTCTTTAAACAGTTTCATTCTGTTTCGTCATCTTTTTTTGGGGGGGGGGGGGGGGGGCGGGGTTCTTTTCACGTGACTAATTGGATCAGAGAGGGGAAATGAAATAGAAAAACGATGAAAGTCTGTGAAACTCGTTCCTTTCTCGATAAGCTGCCTTAAGGTAAATAATTAAATCATTTCCATAAATGCATGCGATTGAGCAAAACAGTTCACAACAGAGGACCTGTAAAAAAAAACAAAGAAGGAGAAAAAAGGAGTCGCTGAACTACGGGAATTTTTTTCATTGATCATTTTTGCTGTAGTATTTTATTTTTGTTCAAAGTTGAAGTGCTTTGCTGGGTGCGCATCCAGACTGCGGTCTGCTAGACACCTAGCATTGTAGATTTGCACAACTTCCTTGTCAGCCAGTCAACTTTAAAATAATAATGAAAAAAAACCGAATAACTCACGCATGTGATCGGTTTGTCCATCCCTGCTCTATGAGCTGCGCTTACCTTTAAGACCCTACTCTGTGTAACAATGCAGATGTGCGAATGTTCATCATGGCAGAACTACCCTTGAGTCACATAATGACCTCCAAGAATTTTCAAAGCATTAGATGTACCAAGGAACATCCTGAAGGCCATCATTGAAAGGCGGAGGAAATGGGCACCACAGTGACATGTTGTTCCCTCCAAAATAGACAAAAGGACGAGAAGAAAACTTATCAGGAGGCTTCCAAGAGACCTACAGCAGCATGCAGCTGCAGGAATATCTAGCAAGTACCAGTCACTCCCTACAAATATCTTTTGTATTCTTCACATGTCTGGGCTATGGGGTACAGTGGCTAGACAGAAACACTTTCTCATAGGAAAAAATAAATAAATAAATAAATAAATAAATACATATCCCACAATCGGGCCCCGCTAATCACTCTAAACCATGGACCAGACTGTGTTATGGTCCAGTGAGACCAAGGTAGAACGTTTTGGTCTTAAAGATATGTTTGGCACAAAAACAAAACGACTTATCACCCAAAAAACACCATACCCACAGTGAAGCATGGTGGTGGCAGCATCAAGTTGTGTGCCTGCTTCTCTTCAGTTGGAACTGTGGCTCTAGTCAAAATAGAGAGAATCATGGATGGCTCCAAATACCAATCTACTTGGGCACAAAACCTGCAGGCCTCTTTTAGAAAGATGCAGATGAAGAAAAACTTCACCTTCCAGCACGATAATGACCCAAAATACAAATCCAAGTCAACAAAAGAATGGATTTAAATGAAGATGATTTTGGAATGGCCCAGTTGAACTGGCATCATTTCAGAACCAGCCTTAAGTCACACAATGACCACACGATATCAGCATGACAATTCCACATTTGACACTTTCTTATAGTGAGGTGTGAGGTCATGATGAATGTCTGCACTGGAGGATACAGTAAGGAGTCCTTTAATTATCTCTGATGCATTTTTGACCCAGATTACACCACACACGTTCTCCACTAACTCCTCATGTTTGATCTTGGGTCAACTGGGGTTTTTTTTCTATACATATAGCAGTCGCTAATGACTTATGAACCTGGACCACTTTTGTGATATAATGACTCTGACCTTTTAATGACATCATTTCAGTCTGCTCTTTCTTGGATAATTGGATCATGGACCAGTCATCGTTCCAAATTTAGGTTCCAGGCTTCCTGTCTCCGTTTTGGTCTTGGTCATGCTGATTAATATAACCTCTAGCTCTTAGATTTGGTTCTTGGTATCATCACTGAGCTCATGTCTTTCACCGGTCTCAATGTCCTCGCTCATACACTGATCTAGCATTATCTCCATCTGTATATGTAAAACCCTTCTCCATACCCTTACCTAGATTTATCCCCCTTATTAACGGTGAATTAAATTCTCAAAAGGAAGCTACACAGCTGTTACGCCTGGTCTTTTTTACTGACTGCTCTTCTTGTCTTTATCCATTAGGGCTGGCTACGTGACATCATTAAAGCCATAATTGAGAACAGTGTCTGCCGTACTAAATTAGAGATTAACATTTCACATTCACACAAGGGCTTATGCAAGCGCTGTAAAATCAGGAGTAACACGTCTGTCACATGTTTATCTCGTTTCGCTCGCCCACATATCCAGTGTTTTATGTTTCTTGTGCTAACTGCTTACTAGGCAAAAATACATACAAGTGTCATTTGATTATTCTTTTTTTTTCTTTCTGCAGAAAAGCATCTCTAGCAGATGCATTTGTAACATTTTAAGTTTCCATTTATTAGACTTTTCTGCAGCTCAGTTTGCTCCTTGTTTACATATGTGTGACTATACTGTGGATATTAAAAAAAGTCTACATACACCTGTTAAAATAGCAGGGTTTTGTGATGTAACCCCTCCCCCTTCCCAAAACAACTCAACATAAATCATATCAGATTTTTTCCCCCCACCTTTAATGTGATTATAGCAACCAAGAAAATTGAAGTGAAAAACAAACAAATGTTTTATGGAAAGAAAAAGAAAAATGCATACAAGAAAGTGTGCACACCCTTTTATAATGGGGCATGTGACTGTGCTCATAATGAACCAATCTCAATTAAACTCATGTTCAAATGTAATTATTATATACCTGTCATCAATGATAATGAGTCTTTATTGATCACATATACATTACAGCACAGTGAAATTATTTTCTTCACATACCCCAGGATGTCAGGAAGTTGAGGTCAGAGCGCAGGGTCAGCGATGATACAGCGCCCCTGGAGCAGAGAGGGTTAAGGGCCTTGCTCAAGGGCCCAACAGTGGCAGCTTGGCATTGCTGGTGCTTGAACCCCCGCCCTTCTGATCAGTAACCCAGACCCTTAACCACCAAGCCACCACTGCCTCAATCAATGAAGTAATGCTGATTAACCCCAAATAAATATCAGCTGTTTGTGTAGGATTTCCTGGCATCTTCTTAGTTTCATCCGAAGCCATGGTCTGCAAAGAGCTTACAAAGCATGTGTGGGATCTCATTAAGTATTGATCAGGAAGAATCTTCAAATATTAGATGTACCATGGAACATTGTGAAGGCCATCCTTAACAAGTGGATAAAATGGGGCACTACAGTAGCATTACCAAGAACAGGACTTCCTTCCAAAACAGGAGGGACAAATGGAGGCTTCCAAGAGCCCTACGGCAGCATTAAAGGTGCTATAGTAATATCTGGGAAGTACTGGTCACTCCCTACAATAATCTCTTGCATTCTTCGCATGTCTGGGGTATGAAGTAGAATAGCTAGACCTAGACAGACCTACCTAAAAAACAGCACAAACCACGGGACAAACTGTGTTATGGCCTGATGTTTTGGGCTTAAAGATAGTTTTGGCACAAAAACAAAACTGCTTATCACCCAATGAACAACATACCCACAGTGAAGCATGGTGGTGGCAGCATCAAGTTGTGGGGCTGCTTCACTTCAGCTGAGACTGTGGCTGTAATCACGATAGCTCCAAATTCCAATCTAGTTTTGGCACAAAACCTGCAGGCCTCAAGTCAACAAATACAAGTCAACAAAGGAATAAAAGAATAAGAAGATCAAAGTTTTGGAATGGACCAATGAGATCCCAGATCTCAATCCTATCAAAACCCTGTGGAATGACTTGAAGAGGGCTGTGTACAGAAGATCCCCAAACAATTTGATAAATCTGGAAACATTTTTGCAAGATAGAGTGGAATAAATTTAACAAATAAATGCGCTAATTTGGTAGGTTGGTAAGTTGTTTTTCACTGAACGTTTGTTGGTTGCTTTATCACATTAATGGTGCAAAAAGATCTGATCTTTGTTTATTTTTTTTACATCACAAAACCCTGCAATTTCATCGGGGTGTGTAGACTTTTTATCCATCGTTTGCCAGTTAGGCTTTGTTTGCAAGATGTAGGAAAGCAACCTCAAAGAAGGAGAAGTTACTCAAGCTGTAATCAGCAAGATCATAAGGCCTGGCTTTGATCTGATCTTGTCTAGTGTCGTGTTTCCAAACATGTGGCTGAAAATTAGCCCGATTTTAGCAGACTGGAAAGCAACCATTGAGAAATGTTGCTCCTTTCAGATTTTTTTTATAACGTAATGAAAAAGAACAGTTTTGCAGTGTGTGTGTGTGTAAGGCCTGTCTGTCTTGAGCAACATGCTGAATGGAGGTTTGGGCCACATGTTCTCCAGCTGCTGGCTTTTGGAGGCAGTGCTTTAGATCTCTGGAGAACCAGCTGGGATTATTGAGACTCTTAAGATTGATCTCTGCTGCTCATTTGTCACGGGGCCGTCCTCCAAGTAATTAGTGTTGTAAGACTGGAATAAAACTTATACTCGATAATTACAAAGTCTGGCACGTGCACAGCTGTGAAATTAGTGAGTGTGTTTGACTGTTTTACATCCACATCCCAGTGAATGAATGGTGGCAAAAATACACACAACACACAACAGTTCGGAAACTTGACAACAAAACCATAAACACGTCAGCAAAACCAGAAAAATAACAGCAAATTAAAACAAAACAACATGACAGCAAAACCAAAAATTATAAAGCCATATTAAAGCCATGAAAATTTGACAGCATGTCTAAAATATCTAAAAACATCAGTAGATTTATTTTAAGGCTCATGTTATCACTTACTGTAAACATTATTTTCTGTGGCTGCTCAGACCGATGTGCTATAGGAAGGAACATCTTGGTGTATTCTTAGTGTACACTCGCCAAACACTTTATTAGGAACACTATACTAATACTGGGTAGAGCATACTTTTGCTCTCAAAACAGTTTTTCGTGGCATGGATTCCACAAGATGTTGGAAACAATCCTTTGAGATTCGGGTCCATGTTGACATGATTGCATCACGCAATTCCTGTAGATTTTTCAGGTGCACTTTCATGAAACCAGTTTGAGACGACTCTTTGCGTTATCATGCTGGAAGTAGCCATTAGAAGATGGGTCAATTGTGGGCATGAAAGGATGCACATGGTCAGCAACAGTACTCAAATAGGCTGTAGCATCCAAGAGATGATTGTTTGGTATTAACCGGGCCCAAAGTGTGCCAAGAAAACATCTCACACACAATCACACTACCTCCACCAGTCTGGACTGTTGACACAAGGCAGGTTGGGTCCATGGATTCATGCTGTTGGTGCCAAATTCTGACTCTACCATCTGTGTGCCTCAGCAGAAATCGAGATTCTTTCAACCAGGCTAGGTTTTTCTAGTCTTCAACTGTCCGGTTTTGGTGAGCTTGTGCCCACTGCAGCCTCAGCTTTCTGTTCTTAGCTGACAGAAGTGGAACCCAACATGGCCTTCTGCTGTTGTAGCCCATCGTCCTAAAGGTTCGACATGTTGTGCATTCTGAGATGCTTTTCTGCTTACCACAGTTGTACAGAGTGGTTATATCTGAGTTACTGTAGCCTTTCTGTCAGCTCAAACCAGTCTGACCATTCTACAGAATCATGATCACTGAGATCACATTTTTCCCTAGTCTGATGTTTGATGTGAACATTACCCGAAACCTCTCGCCCATATCTGCACGATTTTATGCATTGCACTCCTGCCAAATGATTGGCTGATTAGATAACTGCATGAATAAGTAGGTGTACAGGTGTTCTTAATAAAGTTCTCAGTGAGTGTATGTTGTCCATGTGTTTTGTCTCCTTCTGTCTCTGTTTGACTTGACGACTTTTAAATAGTTAATACATTGGACCCTTGTAGCCAGTTCATTAAATATTTAATGTGGAAGTATTTTGAAAGTAATGGTATAATGCTGTGAATCTACAGCATGCTGTGAGAGTTGTGCAAGTTATAGCGGACTGCCAGTTACAGACGACCTTATCTTCTTATTCTCTTATGTTGAGCCGTAGGTTAACTCTTGGTAATAACACCTTCATATACCACCATGTAAAGGGAAGTCAGCTGGGTTAGAATACTAAGCAGCTGCTCTTTTTAATGTAATGGAAGAATGGAATTGGCTAACATCCTTAACTCTGGTTTATTCATCCTACAGATTATTATTTAGTATGTTTATTATTATCAATTTAGTATATTTAATATTATTTATTTATTCTATAGATATTATTTAGCATCTATGGATTATTTAGTATCTGTGGATTGCTCAGTGGTTATTATTTAGTATCTATGAATTAATACATGAATATTATTTAGTATTTTTGAGTTACTGAATGGTTATTATTCAATATCTATGGATTGTTTAGTATCTATGGATTACTTAGTGGATGTTAATTAGTGTCTGTGGTTTATTTCTTAACGATGGATTGCTTGGATACTTGGATACAAGAGTGAGAAATTCATGCCTGGACCCGCCATGGGGTGCTATGAGTTTATTGGCTTAATGCCACACATGGGGAGTGACTTGATCTGTTTGCAAGACTGAAATAAACCCTACACTTGAGGATAAGCAAGTGAAGTATCGTCCATATGAGAAACAGTGAGGGAAATATAGTTGGGCCAAGCCTAAGAGTATATAGAAAGCCTGTATAAACTTGCTATAATACCAGCTACAGTGTAAGCAGCCATGATCTTTGTTGGTAAGCTTTGAATGCTAAGCTTTCCTATCCTAACTTTACTATAGAGCAGCAGTGTGCTTTTGTGTGGTCCTCACAGTTTACTTGCCGTTCTCAGTGCTGAATGGTGACTGTGTGCTCTCATGCTAAGCTTTGTTTGCTCTCCCCACGCTAGGGTTGGGTGAGTGTGTGAGGTCCTGGCCTGAGCTAAAACCCAAACCCCTCACCCCAGACACCAAGATCAGAGGGACACTGTTCCTCTGACTGTGGCCAGCTTGGCTGGTTACAGGATTAGGGCCAAGCAAACCTGATGTTGAATGGTTGTGGGTGGTAATATTCTGGCAAATATTTGTCAGTGGCAACACATATCACTGTCAGTTTACCTGCCGGCATCCATCTGAGGTCGAGGTATGAGAGCTAAGTGTCTGAAGGGCTTCTTTTCTGCCTGTTTGCTGAGGGAAGATGGAAAGAGGGAAGCTGAGAGAGGTGGAAACAGAGGTGGAATGTCAGCCAAAAGGTTACAGAAAAAGCTGCACAACATGCTTGCAGTATAAAGTCCCAGCAGGCCAACTAGCACTGGTGACTGAAAGCCATGCACATTTTCTGTAGCCTGTCCTGCACCATTGGCACTAGATTCATCAGCACTGATTGAGCCTGTTGAATTCTCAGCAAAGTAGCACAGAAAAGAAATGTCATTAATCGCACTCACAGTGTTTCGTTTCTCTGCTTTTTTTGTTCATCTGCACCACACTATGAGAAAATGGGTTCTGCAAAGGAGGTTCTGCAGTTCTTTATATGGTTAGTTTCCTAAAATGCTCAACCTTTTTGTGATATAGAATTCTTTCTGGAACCTTTAAGCCTTCCTCTAGAGGGACAACTAAAGATCCCTTGATAGTGTATTAGGTAAGATTTGTGAAAAATAGGTTTCTAATGGGGCATGTTTGTCTTGCACCTCCGAGGTTGGGGGACCTGCCTCCGCCCTGTGTATGTGGAGCTTGCATGTTCTTCCCGTGCTTCTGGGGTTTCCTCTGGGTACTCCGGTTTCCTCCCCCAGTCCAAAGACATGCGTTGTAGGCTGATTGGCATCTCTAAATTGTCCATAGTGTGTGAGTGTGTGTGCGATTGTGCCCTGTGATGGGTTGGCACCCCATCCAGGGGGTACCTTGCCTTGTGCCCCGAGTCCCCTGGGACAGGCTCCAGGCTCCCCGTGACCCTGTGTAGGATAAGCACTATGGAAACTGGATGGATGAAGGTTTCAAATGGGTTAAATGGGTGGAGCCGAATAAAATTTGAAGGACTGTTTACTCACTGAGCCCACCCCAATTTCCACCCATGCACACAAAGCTCTGCCCCACAACTTATGGTGGTTCCACTAAAGTTAGCATGCTAACTATAGTTATCTTTAGCAAGGGCTATCATAGCATCACTTTAAATCACACACAGACATTCAACTACTTGAATGTTAAGTTACAACTCATTACATATAAACATGCAAAATTCTCATAATGATTTAAGAGGATGTGAAGGGGCATTAGGGGTGTGTCTATAAGATGACTGACAAGAGGCCAATCCAAATACAAACCCACATTCTGGATTTTAAAAAATCAGTTACAAAATATACTTTTTCTTTGAAAATGGCTTACGCTATTATTATTACTTATTGTCATGTAATGGAGGATGAGGCGGAAGCAATTGCAGGTATGGCAGTTTAATCAGCAAACAAATCCAAATGTATAGCCAGAAATCAAAACACAAAACAAGCAAGGGTCACATGATCAGGCAAACAGTACAAAAACAGGCAAGGCAGAGAAACAAGGTCGATTGAATAAACAAAGTCAAAACCAGAATAACACCACAAAATCAAGGCCGCCACCCATTTAAGGGCGCTTCTCCCAAAGTACCAGAAAACACTCCCTCCCCCAGCGGTCCTGGCACTCTGGGCAAAATGTTCACACAGCCCCTCAGGTTCCGAGGCAGTCTTTGTCTAACAAGCAGCAGGTTTGCCACGGAGCAGACTTGAGGCTGGGCCCGGTTTGCCGCAGTTGTTAGGCAAGACTCAGGCTAGATAAGTTGTGTAGTCAGCTTTAGACAGGGGCTTGACTTGGTGGGCCATCTCGTCAGCCTTTCTTGAGTGTGGAGCGATGTCCTCCATGGAGCAAGGAGGCAGAACGATGTCTTCAGTGGAGCAGGATGGCAGAGCAATGTCCTCGGTGGCGTGGGAAAGCGGAGCTTTGTCCGTAGAGAAGCCTGACATAATGACGTTCAAGGCAGAGTAGGGAAGCAAAGCGGAGCATTTGGCCGCAACGGCAGTCGGAGAAATGTCCTCTGCTAAACACTGAGGCTGAGCGGCATCCTCAGCTGGATAAGGATGCTGAGCATCATCCTCAGTTGAGCAGGGAGGCTGAGCATTGTTCTCAGTCAACTCTGCATGCTGAGCTTGGTTGGCTGTGTCAGCAGACTCAGGTGAAAGCAGAGCTTGGTTGGTCATGACGTCCACCTCAGGTGTAAGCAGAGCTTGGTTGGCTGTGTTGTCAGTCTCAGGCATGAGCATAACGTTGTTGGTCATGACGTCTACCTCAGACAGGTTCCTGGCTTGGGAGGTTGTCTCGTTGCCCTCAGCCAGGAACAGGGTTTGGGAGGCCATCTCTTCGACCTCAGACCGGAACTTGGTGTAGGAGGTCATCTCGTTGACCTCTAGCAGGAACTTGAATTGGGAGGCCATCTCGTCGACCTCATACAGGAACATGGCTTAGGAGGCCATCTTGTCTGCCTTCAACTGGAAATCGACCTGGGAGGTCGCCTTGTTGACCTCATGCTGGAGTTCTGGAAATGAGACCACCTCATGGGTCTCATGCTGCAGCTCTGCAGAGGAGGTCGCCATGTTGACTTACAACTGGGGCTTTGTAGAGAAGTCCACTTCTCGGGTCTCAGGCTGGAGCTTTTGGGGGAGGTTGCCACGTTGACCTCCGACTGGGGCTCTGGAGCTGAGGTCACCACATTGACCTCCAACTGAAACTCAGCGGGTCAGACCGTTTTGTGGGTCTCAGCCTGTAGCTCTGGAGATGAGGTCACCTCATTGAACTCTGCAGGTGAGACTGCCTCTTGGGTCTCAGGCTGGAGCTCTGGAGCCGAGGTTGCCACGTTGACCATTGGCTGGAGTGCTGCGGGTGAGACTGCCTCTTGGGTCTCAGGCTAGAGCTCTAGGGTTGAGGTCGCCATGTTGACCTCTGGCTGGAGCTCTGGAGATGAGGTCGCCACGTTGACCTCCGGTTGGAGCTCGGCAGAGGAGACCACCTCGTGGGTCTCAGACTGGAGCTCTGGAGATGAAGTCGCCATGTTGACCTCCAGCTGGAGCTCTGCAGGGGAGACCACCTAAAGGATCTCAGACTGGAGCTCTGGAGATGAGGTTGCCAAGTTGACCTCTGGCAGGAACTCTGCAGTTGAGATTGCCTCTTGGGTTTCAGGCTGGAGCTCTGGAGCTGAGGTCACCACGTTGACCTCCTGCTAGAGCTCTGCAGGGAAGACTACCTTGTGGATCTCAGACTGGAGCTCTGCTCTTGCTCTATTGTGAAGCCATTTGTGGGTACGCCAGCTGCTTTTGAAACATTCCTGAGAGCAGAAATGTGATCCTGGTATCCAGAGTTTAATGCAGGTTGGACACTGTAGCTTGGCTTCTTTACGGCAGCCCTCGGTCTTGCACGCTTGTGTCACCCCACCACCACCCTGGGCTTGGCACTGAGCTATGGAAGCCGCACTGTTGATCTAGTCATAAAAAGTGTGGAACTGCAGATCAGGCTTGCTAGTCACACTGACTCCCCGTAAAAAGTTAATCCAGGTTGCAGTTCTGCCCTGTAGTCCCAAACTCCTTTATAAATAGTTCTGCAAACTGAATTACATTGTTGAGTGCCCTGAACCCCGTACTGGCCAGATCCTCCGCCCACTGGCGGACCGTGCCATAGAACCGGGACACCATGACCCCAAGCCACTGCCTCTTGTCAGGCTTGGGGTTTAACAGGCTTAAAAACTGTGGCAGTGGAACAGGAACTGCCTCAAGTAGTCGAACAAGCCATAATTTGGGTCCGGGAGGTCTATGGCAGTCCATTGGGGGAACCTGGACTGACTCAAATTCTGGCCAGACATGCCGTGTTAAGCTGGTGTGATGTTCTCCTCGCTCTCCTGCTGCTTCCATGTTAAGGCGAAGTATTCTGTCATGTAATGGCGGATGAGATGGAAGCAACTGCAGGTATAGCAGTTTAATCAGCAAACAAATCCAAAGGTATAGCCAGAAATCCAAACATAAAACAGTCAAGGGTCACACAATCAAGCAAACGGTACAAAACAGGCAAGGTAGAGAAGCAAGGTCGATAGAGTAAACAAACTCAAAACCAGAATACCAACATGAAATCAAGGCTTGGTAAACAACAGAGACAAATGACAACTGAATGTAATACTTCACGAAGAGTTAGTGAATGAGTAGTCTCTTTTATGTGTGGTGTGATTGAGAGTGTAATCAGGAACAGGTGTGTCTGATTAGTCCTCAGGAGAAGGTGACGTGTCTGTGTGTAGCTTTGGACATTGTAGTCGTTGGCCATGCTTGTAGTTTGTGGTACATTCTGAGAAATGGAGTCGCTAGTTTGCAGTGACATGACATTTATCATTTCTACATAATTATTCCCATTATTTGTACGTGTAAGAAATGAAAAATTTTAACTATTGCACCTTTAAGGTTTCTACAGTGGGTTTGACTTTTTTTGGCCAAGCTGAGCTTTTTAATTCTGTGGTGTAAAGAAAGATCATTGGGTCCCAGTGATGCCACAGTCATTACTCTTCCCCCGTCAATAAGAGTGACACTAGCCAGTGGGAGTGCACAGGTTTTTAAATATTATATTAATGGTTAGATATATTAACCATTTGAGATGGCAGTACTCGATACTGAAATCACTCTTTGTGTATTTGTTATGCCCTGGGACCACAAGAAGTCTGTGAGGAAAATATGGGCAAGAAAAGCAGTGTCTGTGTGATGATGCAGAGAGCAGCACGAGATGGAGGTGTGCATTGGGACTAAAACTTCTTAAACTGCAGTTTTTACTCTCATGTGAGTGTGAGCGGATGGTCGGAGGTAAACCTTGGGGTGGGGGAATTTCCAATGACATCCAGTACAACTTTGTTAAAAGCCTTAAATGACACTGAGGCAATTCGGGTGTGCTGTGTCTCACATGGCGCATTTAGTGGATTAATTCGCTATATTAGTATATATAAGGTGCAATTATTTGTACTTAATGTCAGATCACTATGAACCCGGGTTGCTACCGTGATTACATGAAGTTCGAACATTCACAAATGCCAGAGTGTGCTGCTGGAGTAAGTCTGCAGGCTGAAATATTGAGCTGGCATTCAGTAAAGCATTTGCTATGCCTTTAATATGTGTATTTGTTATGTCAACTGCATAAGCATGCACTACCGACTGGAGGAAAATTTAACTGCAAAATTGTACTTTATGATTATACCAAACAAGTCATTTTTTCTTGTCCTAGTTCATAGTTACGGATATTTGGCTTTTATAATTAGCCAGGAGGTACATACGTTAAGCTAACCAGCTGTGGGCGCCTGTGAGCAGGAAGGGAAGCGTGCTTAGTCTGTGCCCAGTGACGTGGCCTAAGCATGTGGTCGCAGAATCTAGGAGGAAGCATATACATGCCCTCCACTGTTATTGGCACCCTCAGTAAATATGAGCAAAGAAGGCTGTGAACAATTGCCTTTATTGTTTAAACTTTTGATCTTTTGTTAAAAAAATTCACAAAAATGATCTGCTCTCAAGGATATCAAACAATTGCAAACACAACACAGGTTTATCCAAAAAAAATTAAACTTTGTTAAATATAGGTGTGCATCAATTATTGGCACCACTATGAATTCATATGAGAAAAATATTTGAAGTAAATTCCCGTTAATATTTGACATTTTTTGGTACACCTGGGTGACTAGGAACAGGAAATTGTTCAACTATGACTTCCTGTTTCACAGGGATAATGCATAGGCCAAATTCCCTTAGTCATTCATAACGATGGGTAAGACCAAGGACTATAGCTGTGATGTGCAGCAAAAGGTTGTTGGGCTTCACAAAATGGGAAGTGGCTATAAGGAAATAGCACAAGCATTGAAAATGCCCATTTCCACCATCAGAGCAATAATTATGAAGTTCCAGTCAACTGGAAATGTTATGAATCAACCTGGAATTGAATGTGTGTCTATATCGTCTCAACGCACTGTGAAGAGGATGGTTCGAGTGAAGTTAGTTGCATCTAAGGGTCAGAAAGTCTCCAAAACTACAATCTGAAGTCACCTACATCACCACAAGTTGTTTGGAAGAGTTTCAAGAAAAAAGCCTCTACTCTCATCCAAAAACAAACTCAACTATCTTCAGTTTGCCAGACATTACTGGAACTTCAAATGGGATCGGGTTCTATGGTCAGATGAAACCAAAATAGAGCTTTTTGGCAAAAACACCAGAGGTGGTTTTGGTGCACACAGAGAGGTAGCCATATGGAAAAGTACCTCATGGCCATGGTTAAATATGGTGGTGGATCTTTAATGTTTTGGGTCTGTTTTTCTGCTAGAGGACCTGGACATTTTGTTAAGATACATATTATCATGGACAAATATCAACAGATGTTAAATGAAAACCTGACTGCCTCTGCCAGAAAGCTTCAAATGGGCCGTGGTTGGATCTTCCAGCAGGCCAATGATCCAAAACATGCATCAAAATCTACACAAAAATGGTTTACTGACCACAAAATCAAGGTCCTGCCATGGCCATCCCAGTCTCCTGACCTGAACCCCATAGAAAACCTGTGGGGTGAACTGAAGAGGAGAGTCCACCAGTGTGGACCTCGAAATTTGAAATATCTGGAGAGATTCTGTATGGAGGAATGGTCTCAGATCCCTTGCCATGTGTTTTCCAACCTCCATCAGGCATTATAGGAGAAGACTCAGAGCGGTTATCTTAAGAAAAGGGAGGTAGCACAAAGTATTGACTAAAAGGATGCCAATAATTGTTGCACACTTATATTTAACCAAGATATATTTTTTGGATAAACCTGTGTTTTGTTTGCAATGGTTTGATATCCATGAGTGCAGAGTATTTTTGTGTGTTTTTTTAAAAAAAAAAAAAAAAAAAAAAAAAAAAAGATAAAAAAATTAAACAATAAAGACAATTTTTCACAGCCTTCTTTGCTCATATTTACCAAGGGTGCCAATATTAGTGGAGGGCTCTGTATAATCCCAAGCTTGGCTTGTGCGATATTGATTGTTGCCTGATCACGATTTTCCATTTTCAAATATCGAGCTAAACATTTTAATCGTCCGGAACCGTTAGCCGTAAGAGCATTTCCACCATTTCAGGTTTAAGGAGAGGAAGGGAATATCAGCTGTGCAGTCAGGAACTGTGGCAATAGCGGAAACCCAGCTGGATAGTAGATTTTTAAGTAATTCTACAGTAATACGCAGCAAACAGTTTAAAAAAAGACAAAAAACAAGCAAACAAACAAAATAACATAACCTCTCGTTTGGATGTAATCTTTTTAGAAATCGTTTGTCTAATGTTCACATGGCTGGCTTTTTCTCTGTTGATGTTGCTCAGTGTTGAGCAGAAAAGTGCCAGTTAAAAAAAAACAACAGTATATTTATTATTATTTAATATCACAATTACCATTGTTTGTTAACTTCATTGTAATCCTGTTTAATCTTTTTGGGTCAAAATCTTTGTCCTATTTCTTTTTCTTTCTTTTTGAAATGTTTCATTAGCATCTCTCGTACTGTTCTGTTTTTACAGAGCTCATACGCAAAATTCAATAAGGTTGGCAGTTCTAGTAGTTGCCAAATAGTGAAACCCCATGAGAGAAGTGTTTTTTTTTTTTATCAAGAGGCCAATATGGAGAAATGATATTGGTTCCATCAGTTATTGGTTCAAAACATTTCTGCAGTAACACTAACTGTTCACTTTGCAGTCCCGCTCGAGTTCTTGCTGATTCAGCTCCTTGTTTTGAACTAGAAACTAACTAAATCGATTTGAAGTGTGCTTGAGCAGAAATATGCATAGTGGGCAAGCAGGCATGGTTTATACATTCAAGGTATAATGAAATAGAGTCAATAACAAAATCCTGTTTACAAAGAGGGGTCGTTCTTTACGGATTATTTTTTATTTTTTTCGATTATTTCTTTAGTTAAAAGAAATTGAATATGGAAGAAGGTATGTATGAGTGTCCTTCAGATACAGGCTCTCCGTTATCTTCAGAGTTTTCACTATGAAATATGTAGGCCGGCGTTGAAACAACTTGTTTGTTTGTATCTGCAGTTGTTAAGAGCTGAAAGCCTTCCCCCAGGCAATGAGTAGCCCACGGCTATGTTTAATGATCTTCCTCTTTGTTGTGTGTGTGTGTGTGGGGGGGAATCACATACACTCACACTTAGTGTGTTTTCTCTTTCCCTGAGACTGACATTCAGAACTACGGTAGCAGCACAGGGGTTTTGGGGACTTTGTGTGTGTGTGTGTGTGTGTGCGCACATTTATGTGCCTCTTGGAATCCAAAGAATGAATACATTTTCGCTTTATAGAGACCAGAAGACCCACAGTGCAGTTTTTGATGAGTCACTGCAGTGGAGCCAGATGTTTGGCTTTTTCTCAGACTGTAGAACCTTCACTGTTCTTCTGCCATCTTCAACAGATTCTCGGTTTTTTATGTTTGCGATTCTGGTTTCTTTCGACTTTCCTCGAAACCTCGTTTCTATTTGTATATTTTGAGCTGGTTGGTTTGCCTGATGAGATGTTTACGCCGTTGTTCCACCTCTGTGAATACTTCTCTGTGTAGCGTGTATAAGATGACTGTGGTCTGTAGTAGCTCAAGGGCACATCTGTATCCAGTAGCAGAGTGGCATTTCTCCTCTTGTGGACGCTTCTGTTGCTGCTTCCTGTGCACAAAGGACCTGGCACCATCTCATTGGTTGCAAGCCAGATTCACAAACCCAACATGAAGATTCACACCCACACATCTTGTGAACTAACCCCCAAACCAGCAGAGAGAAAGCAACAGCCGGTAAAAACATTAGGACATCACTTGGGCTCCCACAGGCCCTACATTTAAATGTCTGTAGAGCTATTAAAGAGTAAAGTACTACTGGAGTCGTATAAATAGTCCATTATAAACCTCACCTCCCAAAAGTGCACTCCTGGGCTTTTATTATTTTTATTTCGCAGTGCTTCTACAGAGTGGCTTGCACTTGTGTGTCAATATTATAAGAACAAAGAAAACCATGTCTAAGTGTGCGTTCGCTGCCGTATACAATTCTCACTTTCAGTTTATGCCTCTGTGCTTATTTTCTTACAATTTATACTCTTCTTTGTTAAAATGTAGTAAAGATGTGCTAAATCAAATCTAGATACACTTTACTGAGGTTGTCACAGGTATCGCCTGAATGACTACACTGATAATTATATTAACTAGTAGCTGATTGGATGATCATTTCTGTACGTCCCAAATGTTAATTTCTATATAAAGAAAATGAGGAGGTATTGATGAAACTGCATCTTTGCTCACAGAGCCCCTCCCCCCCGCCCCACTGCCACTTCAGCTTAAATCTCTTTCATATTACTGTTTTTCACGAAAATCCTTTATAAATATCATGAAATGAGACTTTTCCCATATTGCCCACCCTGCCCACTGCCCACGAGCATGATCGTTAACACCATTGCCAAAGTTGAGAGAAATGTAATGTGTAATGTTTGCATTGAGACCCTGATTGTAGCAATGTGAGTATGTCTATTGCTTGAGGCTTCGGAGTAAAACACTGGCGATAAATACGTGGCAGGGTATTTCGGGTTGTCCATCCATCGGTCCGAGATTCTTGTTAGCACGATATGTCAAGAAGGAGTGATCGAATGTTTGTAGGTTTATATGGAATTATCATTTTAGCCAGCAGATGAACCAATTAGATATTGGAGTTGATCCAATTCAATTCAATTTGATTTCTATAGCGCTTTTAACAGTGGACCTTGTCATAAAGCAGCTGTACAGAAATATATCAATTCAGGATGATGCATTTTAAATGTATACATTTATCCCTAACGAGCAAGCCAGAGGTGAAGGTGGCAAGGAAAAGCTCCCTAAGACGATATGAGGAAGAAACCATGAGAGGAACCAGACTCAAAAGGGAACCCGTCCTCATCTGGGTTACACCGGATAGTGCGATTATAAATAATAATCGTCTATAACTGTGTGCTATATAGTCAAATAATGCAAGTGTGTAACCAGGAAATTCATTATAGTTTTCACATGAAGTCTGTTTTGTTGAACTTATCCAGTGTTCACTGATGGAGACTTGAGTGCAGAACTGTTTGCGCCAATTGTAGTCCTAAATCTGTCATAGCAATCTGTACATATCAATTATAGTCCAAAGCCATCTTCATGGTTTTTAAGTGGTACTATCCACAGTAATCTCACTGATCTTTAGGCTGTCCGTGTGGGGCCATCATCAGCAAACAGGGTCAAGGTCACAAAAATAGTTTTTCTTCAATAGCTTCCTTCATGTTTGAAGTACATTTTAAGGGTATTTCTGGCAAAGAAAATATTAACAAGAAAGAGAAGACCCGTTGACAGCAGAGGCATCCCCGTCGATGCCGATGGTTCCAAGTCGCTGTAAGCAGGTTATGCAATCAGTTAAAATTAGAGATGCACCGATGTATCGACTGATAATCGATAGTTTAAAAACATCCGATGATCAGGGCTGATTATATCCTTTCAATCAAAAGAGGGCGGGAAAACACATCGATTTTGTAAAGATGATGTCTCTTGTGTGGAAGGATGACAGAACTGCAGTTTGTAAACTCTGTAAGCTCTGCACCGATAAAAAATTTTACACCGGACGATGCAGCAGTGAAACGTCCCCCCCGATGCCCCCCTTACTTTAATCTTGAGAATTTAGTTAATGTGTTTATGTTAATTAGAGTAATGTGTGTTCTGTTTATGAGACCAGTTACTGTGAAACAACTTGTTGAAATGGAGAGAATAAAGTTTTTATCTGCATTTCTTTCAGAATTGTGGAATTAATTATTATTCATTTAAAAGGAGGTATAAAAGGCAGATCTATCGGTTATCGGTATCGGCCGATATCGTTCTGAATAATCGGTTATCGTATCGGCTGAGAAATTTTAATATCGGTGCATCTCTAGTTAAAATGTTTGTGCTATTGTTATTCTTACAGTGATGTTAATGACATTTGAGGCTATTTGTTCATTAGCAAAGCTTTCTTTGCTTTGGTTTTGTTATTTAGACAGATGTTTTGAAAAAATGCAATGCACATTATTATTATGTTAGCTCAGGTTGACAGAACAATGGCTCCTACTAGCAGTTGTATTCTGATTGAGAGATTTATTTATTTATTTATTTATTTATTTATTTATTTGTGCTCTGCAGGTTTGCCGCATTTCTCCAGCCAACCAGAGAGTGTGTCTGTACATCCTAGGGGTAACGAGCTGCTAATTTGTGAGGTGAGTCCGGATCTTTCTCCCTTCACGCACTGGCAGAGGAACGGTCAGGCTGTAGAGACGGACACGCGGCTGATAAAGCTACCCCATGCGGCTCTGGTGATCAGCAACGCTTCACAGGCCGATGCCGGTGTGTATCGGTGCATCATAGAGGGACTAGGGCCAGCCAAGATGAGCCAAGATGCTCAGCTAGAGCTTTTACCAGGTAACAATACTGGACAAATGCATTTGTAATGTGTAATATTCAGAAAGTGGTCCTCTTTCCATTTTTAAAGCAATAACTGATTCAGGACATTGCTATTTTTTTAAAAATAAAACACAGGCTACAGATTACATTCAATCCTTTAGGCTACACTGTTAATGATGAAAATAAATCAGTGCAATAAATGTGTAAAATAATACATCAGTGTCATTTTACACTCCTTTACGATGACCTGGTTTCTCAGCCGAAATCTTTGATTATGGAAAGCATGGAAGCTCACGTCCATCATCAGTGCCCTACTTATAACTTGAACCTTCAAGCCTTCCTTTGATGGAGGATTCTATATCTGTAGCAATGACTAGGAGGATTTTCGAGGCTAATGATGGCTCGAGAGTTTAATTGCCATGTTCATTTCCGGCCTCGGTAGCATCCATCCAGTTGACTAGTGAACGCATGTGACGCCTAGTTCCTATAAACTTCACTGTTACAGTGCTCACTCCTAGTAGTATTTAAAAGTGTGAATTGCACTGAAAGCGAGTGTTTTAGATATACCACAGAGCTATTCTAAGCCAAGGATTTTAAAGTATATCATCTTACCAAAGATTTTTTTTTTTTGTTCTATCTAAATAGAAACCGTCATCATGTTCGATTCATTGTGTAAGAGGAAAGCTAAATGATAAAGACGTACAGTATAAAGCATTTGAAGACTGGAATATTAAAGCTTGTTTTTCCTCTGTTGTGTCTCAGATTCTGCTGTTGATGAGAGAATGGAAATCCTAATGGGCCCGTCTGCTGTGTCCAAGCCGGTAGGAGAGACGGTGCTACTGCCATGTGTGGTGAAGGGCTTCCCACTCCCTGTCATTCGCTGGAAGCGGAACAGCAAGGTCATTGATGAGAGGTGAGCGTGTGTGCCTCGGGCGTCTCGCTCGATAATGCTTACTCTCTTCACATATGGCTCGAACCCGCCCAAGCAAAACAGAGTTTGTAAATATTTCTAGTTTCAAAGAGAGCCACATATTTTCTGCGTGGACCAGATCTGTAGATTTTCGCCGAGTCTGCAGTCTAAGCCGTCTTTACATGTGAATGCCTGGAGATGTCAGATGCAGAGTGCTGCAGATGCTTATTTTCTTCGCTCTATCACACCTTTCCCAGCTAAGAAATGCAATTAGCCGATGAACTGAATCATGTGTGCTCGAGCCGGGTGAACACAGAAATGTGCAGTGTATTGGCTGGAAAACGGAATTGAGAAGTACTGACAAGTCCCTGTCTCTCTCTCTCTCTACTGCTCCACCTACAGACACACACTGCCGCCATTCATACTTCCTCTACTCCAAATGTAGTACAATTCAGCACTAAAGCCTCATAAAGGAGTGAAAGAGAGTACAGTGGCTCTGGCTTGAACACAGTACGCACCATTCACCATTTCCCAATGTAAAGAGTCATTAGCTTGCTGTGGTAATTGCTCTTAAGAGCCTTAGAATTTACCTCATTTAAAACCTATGGGTTTGGGTTGGGCTTTCCATTATGCACACTCTTGTTTTCAAGAGAACTCATTTATTTGGGAAAGAGAGAATTTCAAATGGCAAGGGTCTAGAATTCCCCACCATTACCAGCTCTCATTAAAGGCTGTACCGGATTAGAACGTTGAATCAAAAGTGCTGGCAATGGTAGCATATTGTTTCCGAGACCCGACTGTGCTCTTTTACTGGAACACCGAGAGACTCACTTTTAAAAAAGGGGATAATTGCATGATTTGTATATACAAGTGATCATGGAAGTACTTAAATCTTAATTTGCTCTTCTTACTGCATTGTCTGCAAAGCCACCATTATATTCAGTATACAGTTGCTCTGATGTGTTATTTCAGCTTGTGTGTGTGTGTGTGTGCGTGTGTGTGTTCGATCCTGTTTGGAATGCCGTAACCATGCTCTATCCACACACCAACCTCTCGTTATATACGCATATGTGTGCATGGGATTACACAAAGTTATTTACAAACAGAAAATTGCCCTGCGTTCTGTTGGTAAAATGGTTCTGTTGCGCTGTAATGTGAATGGGGAAATAATTATGCTTATAAAGCCTACACACACACACACACACAAACAAAATTATGAACAGCTGCCAAGACTGACTCAGCATGTAAATCATCCTTCAGCGCCTCCAATCTGTCCCTTTTCCACCCTGGCCTCAGTCACTCATTTTAGTGTCGGTGTGTTTATTATATTTACCCTAGTGAAATGAACTTAGAGATAAAGTCTTGGTGTTTGCGATGTAAAAAGGCTTATTGGCCTCTCACTTTCAGTGTGTCATCTCCAAGCTTTTTGGTTAGTACGCTGAAGGAGTTGCCCAGTATCTTCTGTTTTATGTCTTTAAGAAAATATTAGGCAATTTTTCAGTAATGCTGGAAAAACCTTTAGGTTATACAGTAAGTCTATGCACCATTATGTGTTTTAGTACAGAAATGTACGTTTGACTCATGTCATCGCATGTTCCTCCCGTGTCCGTATGAGTTTCCTCCCATTTCCTGCCACTGAATTGGCTCCACTAAATTGCCCCTAGGTGTAAATGAGCATGTGAATGTGTGTGTGTGTGTGTGTGCGTGCATGGTAGCAAGGTGTATTCTCATTTCTTGCCCCGTTTTCCAGATCCACCGCAACCCTAAACAAGATGGCGTGCTTACTGAAACTGATGAATGAATGTAAATTGCACCTAAATGGTCAGTATCCAGAACATAATAAACACTGGAAAGATAATTCACTGAGCACTTCCTTCATGCTAGAATGGATGCGACTCTGAGAGCACAAGTCTCAGTTAATAGAACACGGAAGTCCTCGCTTTTGTCCACGAATCACGTTCACTGACATCTTAGATTGCTTTCCCGAACACGCCGACTCCTCTGTGTTGTACATTCTTCTTCCGCAAAGAAAAACAGGTAGAGGGTGAGTAGATAAAAATCGAATTGGGTAAGTTGTAGATAACGATGAATGGAGCTGTAAGGAATTTTGCTAGATTTCTTTTATCCATGTTAGTCAGCGTCCATCCCATGACTCCATTCAACCAAGATTAATGATGAGATTTTTTTTTTTTTCTCTGCCACATCCCATGAAAAATGCATGGTGTTTTTCAAAGAGATTGGGCTGCAATTGGAGATAGAAGAGGCATGGAAGGAGGAGTATGTGTAAAGCTAACTTCATTTAAAAGACGTTTATCAATACACCTTGGCAAACCTCTTGGCAGATTCGCTGCAGTGATAGGATAGTACAGGACTGTTGCGCAGTTCGAGCACCACAGCTCTTATTTCATGTGAAAAATAAGCTCCTGCAAAGCAAAACTGGGCCCTAAAGATGATAGAATATTTCCCAGACATTCACAGTCCTTTGCTTAACTCTGAACTTCCCCTAGGTTGTGTCCTTCCTTCTGTAACTCTGATGAATATCACTGGTGATGATTGGATTGATCGTATTAAATAGGTGAGTAGTCAGGCGCTGTTTGGTAGCTGATAATGCGAGGCATCCCCAACGCATGCCAGCTGCATCCTGATGCTCAGCTCTGTGTGTTCTCTTAGCTCGGCTCTTGTCAGCGTGCAGCGACAGGCAGCGCGGGTAAATGTCTAATTGCAGGTCTTTGCTCATTTGGCCAAGCTAGAATGGAGATTGCTGACAGACTCCATTTGCCCTGTAATTGCTTCTTTAATGGCCTTCCGACAGCGTAATGCATTCTTGATGGCTCCCCTTGCTGCACCCTGGCCGTCTTTCATACATTCTAATATTGATGCGTTACCCACAATTCTCTGACCCCTCAGAAGCCAGACTGAGACCTTTCCTATGTCTGTTTGAGCCCTTTGAGAAACACCAGGTTACACCAGGTTCAAATGCATTACAAGACATGTATTCTTTACAAGAAAGTCTAGCTAGCGTCTTTATTTTCTGTCAACATATTTAATCATGTGTAGCAAGCAGGAGAGTTGTATGACAGCTTTGCGCCAAACTTTATAACGCTCGGTTATATAAAATATGTTTCATTTATACAGCGCCTTTCCAGAGCTCAAGGACGCTTTACAATAGCAATACAATAATACATAAACAATGAACAATCGTGGACAAACACAAAACGTGAAAAATAATGAACAGTCAAACACAAAAGATGAAAAACATGTACAGGTAGTACAGTCACTGAGAGCAAAATGCATAGCAACACGTTAGGACGAACAACACTCAGAAAACAGATACGTTTTAAGTTGAGATTTGTACTCGGAGATGGATGTGATGCTGTGAAGAGTCAGACGGAGTGAATTCCAGATTTTGGGTTCTACAACACTGAAAGACCTGCCACCCATGGTACAGAGACGAGATCTAGGGACAGAGAGGAGGCCGAGCCCAGAGGACCTGAGAGAGCGGCTTGGGTTGTAGGGGAGAAGCAGTTCACTAAGATAGCGAGGTGCCAAACAGTGAAGTCATTTAAACGTACGCAGGGTTCTTTTATATTTGATGCGAAACCAAACCGGTAGCCAATGCAGTTCAGACATTTCTTGAGTTAATTCTGATGTCTGGTGAAAATTTCATGTGAAAAGCCTCATTGGAAATATATTTATTGAAAAGGATGTTGACGCGTTCGATACTTATTTCCCCCACTGTATCCTCACATCTTGACTATTGCAATGCACTCCCCATTGGTTTACCTGCTAATTACAGCATGTTCAATACTTTTTCCCATGTCATCCCACTTTATTACACATAAATTTATTGATGGACTTTAATGTTGTGAATTCTTTATATTTCCGGATTTCTTGAGTTGATACTGATGTCTGGTGGAAATTTCATGTGAATAACCTCATTGGAAATGTATTTACTGAAAAAAATACTGACGCGTCCAATACTTATTTCCCCCCGCTGTATAAATGCACGAACCAGTGTTTCAGTGGCTTTGAGGCTAATGAAGGGACGGAGGCAAGCAATGCGAAGAAGGTGAAAGAATCTAAATTTAGAAACAGAGTTTATATGAGCTTCAAAGGTGAGGGAGGGACCAAAGATGATGCCTACAATTTTTTTTTTACAGTACTAGATGGTTTAATTAGAGTACCACTAATGTCACAAATAAGGTCATAAAGGATATTTTTACTAAGTGTTGGAGCTCCAATAATAATGATCTCAGTTTTGTCCAATGTTCCGTTTTAAAAAGTTGGAGATAAGCCATATTTCATTTACACATGCTGATAGTGGACCGGTCTGGAGAGTGGGAGCAGATCTACAAATCTACAAGCTGTATAGATTTGAATGTCATCGGCATAACAGTGGTAACTGATCGTGGCCAGTAAGTTGACCCAAAAACTATATATATATATATATATATATATATATGTGGTATGAGGTCGAGGAATCCCTGAGGGACACCTAATTTCAGAGATACAGTAGATGACTGATAGTCCTGCATAGAAATGTAAAACTGTCAATCCGTGAGATGTGAAGTAAGCCAAGATAGAGCAGCACCCGTGACACCAGTATCCAAGTCATGACAGACAGTATCTAAAGCGGAACTAAGATCAAGTAATAGAAGAATAGAAAGAGAATCAGAGTCACTGGAGAGTTAAAAAAAAAAATAAAGCCAGATTAAAGGGGTCAAAGAGCTTATTTTGAGCAAGTAAAGATCAGAGCTGGGAGGCAGCAGTACTTTTCCAGTATTTTGGAAATGAACGGTAAGTTAGAGATAGGGCGAAAATTAGGAAGAACAGTAGGGTCCAAGTTAGGTTTTTTTAAGAACTGGAGTCACTGCTGCAGTTTTAAGTGGTAGAGGGAGAGAAGCTGAAGCTAAAAATCTTTTTATGATGTGAGAAATATAGGTGCAGGAAGGACAGAACGACAGCGTTTGAGGAGAAATGTAGGTGGCAAGATGAAGAACTGGATTTCAGTATTAAGTCACTGACAGAAGAGGGGTTCGTAGGAGTAAAGCTTCAAGCATCAAGTAAATTGAGGCAGAAAACTCAAATCTGAGGCCTTGCCTATAAAGCATTGGCAGACAGCATTCAACTTTTCCTGGTAATAATTCAGGAAAGAGCAACAGATGTGTGAACATCATGAGCAGGAGGTTGGGTGAGCTTATTCATTGTGTCAAACAAAAGCTCTGGCCTATTGTTTGCTTTATTGATCATTGTGGAAACATAGTTAGACCGCACAGAGTTCAGAGCAGTTTTGTATGTGTTGAGGTGATCAATGAGAGCTAGATAGTAAACAGTAAGACCAGTTTTCCTATAAAGCCGCTCGAGCCGTCTACCAATGACTTTTAAGGCACGGAGCTCGGGTGTATGGTGACTTGGACTGAGGCTGGGCCCTGTTGTTAGACCAGATACATGGGATAGTACCAGGTATTGAGCAGTGAGTGTTCTGGGATACTCTTTATGAGTGGTGTGTATATCGAGGACGACGAGTAATTCCAAGCGTCCGACAGTACTCATAGGTCTCAGAATCAAGATGTGGATGGCACTTTAAAGCCCTCAGTTGGAATGGTGAGTATTCAATCTCCATTTCAGTTTTATTACCAAAAATGATGTAGAAGGGGAGCAACTGCCCAAGGCATGTATATACGCTGACAGATATGATATGGACCACCAGCGATACCACGTTAGCCAGACCCCGACTATCACATCACCAATATACAGCTTACCAAGAGGATGGCAACCCATCCAAACAGTAAGCAGTAAACAATCAGCACAACTGATGCAGAGATCATTAACTCCCTCTCCAGCCGAGCTGAAAGTGGTGGACAGAACGGGGAGAGAGTTCGCAGCAGGCCGACAGAAAAACAGGCATCAAGCAGCGAGAAAAAAAACACAAAAGTGTCCAAAACTGAAAACGTTGAAGAACCAAAAAGTGAAATAATCCACAAAGGCGCATGCAAAACAAACAATAGTACAGGTGCGAAGCGGCAGCCAGACGCACACAGCGTTCTCGCACCAGAAGTGATCTGGAAGTGATATTGTGATATATAAGATTGCCTGTCATCTGCGTGCCCTAATTAATGAATTCGCCAAGTTCAAATCGTTCTAATGTCAACTAGATGGCACTCCGGCCAGTGTGTGTTGTGCAGCAGACGATGAGATTCAGATCGAGTAGCATCAAGGTACAGTGAAGCACCTTGTGTTTACATACACCACATGAAAGCATTTGTTTTGTGAAAGTCAATAAAAAAAAATGTTTGTATTTTTTCTCTCCTTTTTCTGATGGATAAACCTACTGGACTGCCAGGGAACTACCTATTTGTCCACCTCCCTACATATCCTGATGCATATACTGTGTAGAAATGTCTTCATATATTGTAATATATTTTAGTCATATCACTCACCCATGATTTTTTTTGTAATTTTTTGTACTACCAGTCATTTTGAAAGTACAGCGTCTGACTATCGAAGCGTCTGTGTCTGAACAGAAAACGAGCCGGCTTTCTTAATTCACTTTTATCCACTGCCTAGGATAATAGAAACCGATCAGATGTACAGATATATCCTCGTCTAACTCCCCTGGCTGTGTAAACTGTGTGTCTTGCTCGAATGGCTATGTCACTGGCAAGGGTAGTGTGTGAACGAGGCGAGAGGAGAGGGGAGAGCCGATATAAAAAACAGTGACGCTTTGAACGAAGTGGCAGTGAAGAGACTAAACGATGCAGCCTCGGCGGAGTTGAGCTGAATCTAGTTCGGAAACGGTGCAGCAGAGTGTGAATAGGGGGATGACATTGTGATGAAGTGAAGACACACACACACAAACACTATATTACACTTTACACTATATTACACTATATCTTACCTTTGTTAGAGGGCCAAGGTGGATTCCTGTTTTGTTTACTAATTCAATTTAAGTCTTACTGTCCCAAAATATAAGCACTGCACACCGATGACTACTCACAAATGAAAAGACAGTTGTGTTTCAAAATAGATCATGGTTTCAAAATGTTTCATTTTACTAAATAAACTATGATATAACTGTTGTTTCTACCCATCAGCTGTATTTTTTATTGTTCTGTCGTTGGAACACGATTTCCGGCAGACTGTAAACAAGTGCTGAGGCGACACGTCTGACACCTGTTCAGTTATCGAGTGCTCGAATTTCAGAACTCATGGGTAACTGATTACTTTGAAAGATGGCATGTAGGCTTTTGTTGATACCGTCGCTATTTTATTCATACGAAAGCTATTTTTGCACAATAGGCAAACTGTAGACGCCGGCGTGGCGTCTGCACCACCGGGGGAATGAACAGGCTACACCTCAGTGTGCAAGTGAGGTACTGTCCAAAATAAAAACTGTAACCATTGATACGTCTGATGCGTTCAACTGTATAGTGAGATTTCCTGCTTGTGCAGTCCGAAAAAAAAAGTGGAAAATGGTTTACGCTTTTAGATTTTTAGAAAAGATTCTAATATTGAAAAATCTTAAAAATGCACAAATGAATGAGATGCTGCAAATAAGTCAGATGGAAAGGTAGAAATTAATTTGTTCTCTAGCAAGCTAGATAGGGCTTGGCTGACTGTCCTGATTGGATAAATCTAACTTGTTTCCTGATCGTACAGGCAGCATTGCTCCATACTCGTCAGTCCAGTACTTACCTTGTGTTCAGTGATTTTTCACCGTTTTAGATTGGTCACCAGTGTTCCTGAATTTACGTCCTGAATTGAGCATGATAAGGCCACACAAACTATATAACATAGTCCATGCAGGATTTGGCAGTTTTTATTGTGACTGTTGCAGCCCAAAATGCTTGATTTTGCTGCGGTTTGTTCCTCTTTTTTTGGCGAAAAAAACCTACTCGGATTAGCAAAATTGCAATCACACGAAATTGTTTGCAGTGATGTTTGTTGGTGAATGAGACCTTTTAGCCGTACTCATGTTTGACACACGCAAAGCAAAGGGGGCTTTGGCTGAATGCGCGTTGTGATGATGTCACATGATGACTCTTGGCCCAAATCTGCGGAAAATCTGCGTTAAAAGTATTCAATCTCCTGCGAATATTGTGGCGTTTCATTGACTTTCCGTTCATTTCTGTGACTGCAACCTGGTGGCAACATGATAACATGATGGCGTGGTGGCGCACCAGGAAGTGTTGCCTCCTCAAGGCTTCAGGGTCCCTAGTTTCATTTTCTCTCACCGTGTTTGTCTGGATTTTGGGTTCTCTATTTTCCTACCAGTTCCCAATAAAATGCATGTAGGTGATTTGATGACTCTAAATTGCCCCTAGATGTGAATGAGCGCCTGCACGGCGTGCTGATCCAGGGTGTGTTCCCACCATGTTCTTGGCATAGGCTTCAGATCCACCAACAAAGCTGTTACTGTGACTAATGAATGAATGAATGAACTACGTAACCTGCTATAGAATGTATGCATTACCACCCAATCAAACGTATTCCCACTGAAAATAAATACGCCAATGGTACATTCTTTTATATCAATTGCATGTGTTCTTTACTGTATAGTTATCTTGTAGCTGAAAACATTTGATGTGTGCAATCGTGCCAGTCTATTAGCTGTCAAAACACAGGTGTCTCTCCACTAACAGAAAAAGCAGTTTGTGTCTGTGCCTTGTAACCTTGTTGAAGTTTGAGAAACTCTGCCTGCCTTCAGCGGTTGATTGAAGCTTAAGGTAAGCTCTTGGCTCTGCCCCATGAACACGGCCATGCTTTATTGCTCTGCCAGCCGAAGCACTCTGCCCCAATGGCTTTGCCATTCGCGCTTCTCTCAAGATTTATCTCAGCCAAAGTGATCTGGATAAACAAACTGATATGAAATGTCCAAAATTTTTCTTAACCCTAGTGGTCATCCCTGACATGCTAAGCATAAGCAAGCAGTTAGCGTGACCACATAACTGCACCACTTGAGTGAGTTTGAGTGCTTTTTACCCCCATCTGCTCTTAAGCCACAAGGATCGATAGTGTCAGCGGGATGTGATCTGCTAAACTGAACTGAGCAGCTTGTTTGTTTTCTTCTGATGGTAATGATTGGCATTTGGGGAGTAGTAAATGTAGGGACTGCTGTAATGGATTTAAGACAAATTATGCTCATAACTTCCATATGTCATCTCTCTTAAGACATGCTGGAGTGTGTATCCTCCTGAGTTGGTGAAATATGTATATGTATATACTCATAAGCCACTTTATTACCTTTACCTGTACACCTTCTTACTCATGTGATTATCCAAACCAGCCAATTAGTGCAATGCAAAAAAAAAAAAATCATACATATACAGGTCTTCAGAAGAGCTTCAGCAAACTTCAGAATGGGGAATGGTGACCAGGTGATGTTTTTCCAATCTTCAGCTGTCCAGTTTCGGTGAGCCTGTACACACTGTAGCATCAGATTCTAGCACTTTCTGAAATCCCAGTAGATTAGCACTTTCTGAAATCAGAGTAGATTAGCACTTTCTGAAATCAGAGTAGATTAGCACTTTCTGAACTCCCAGTAGATTAGCACTTTCTGAAATCCTAGTAGATTAGCACTTTCTGAAATCCCAGTAGATTAGCACTTTCTGAAATCCTAGTAGATTAGCACTTTCTGAAATCCCAGTAGATTAGCACTTTCTGAAATCTTAGTAGATTAGCACTTTCTGAAATCCCAGTAGATTAGCACTTTCTGAAATCTTAGTAGATTAGCACTTTCTGAAATTACAGTAGATTAACTCTTTCTGAAATCCCAGTAGATTAGCACTTTCTGAAATCAGAGTAGATTAGCACTTCTGAAATCAGAGTAGATTAGCACTTTCTGAACTCCCAGTAGATTAGCACTTTCTGAAATCAGAGTATATTAGCACTTCTGAAATCAGAGTAGATTAGCACTTTCTGAAATCCCAGTAGATTAGCACTTTCTGAAATCAGAGTAGATTAGCACTTTCTGAACTCCCAGTAGATTAGCACTTTCTGAAATCCCAGTAGATTAGCACTTTCTGAAATCAGAGTAGATTAGCACTTTCTGAACTCCCAGTAGATTAGCACTTTCTGAAATCCCAATAGATTAGCACTTTCTGAAATCCCAGTAGATTAGCACTTTCTGAAATACACAAACCACCCCATTTGGCACCAACAACCATGCAACTGTCAAAATCATCGAGACCACATTTCTTGCTTTTGAATGAATGAGCAGGTGTACAGGGGTTCCTATTAAAGTGGACGCTGAGTGAATGATGTACATCATTTTCATCCTCATCAAATCAATCACTGATTCCCCGTACCCTGTGGTTGGGGACATTGTCATCTTGGAATCATAGGATAAAGATGATCAGTCAAAATAAACTCCTTTTTTCCCCTCTGTACAACCACACAAACTTTGATTGCACAAGCAAACATAACTTTACAGCTCCAGTCAGGTTGACGAAGCAAAATTGCTCATCCTGAGGAAAAACCATCTGACTGTATTGAATAGTGCTTTGTGCTGTGTCACCTTCATCCGTCTCTTCCAGGCCATCAGACATCACACAGCTCTGTCTGCCCCAACCCTCAAAAGCAATTAACCACAGCTTTATACACTGCAGCTGTTCTACCACTCATTTATATTTTAATGATCCTCCTTTCCCGTGGCTTCTTTTCTTTCTCCAGTCTTTTGGGTGTTCTTCAGAACATTTGTGCACCTTAGTTATATGAGGTGTACGGTGCACTTCTAGTCTTGGAAATTGTTTGAATGTAATGTGTGCTTTTT
The DNA here is from genome assembly GCF_023375685.1 of Ictalurus furcatus. Lineage (NCBI taxonomy): Eukaryota > Metazoa > Chordata > Actinopteri > Siluriformes > Ictaluridae > Ictalurus > Ictalurus furcatus. Next base: position 23,365,137 of record NC_071268.1, read on the forward strand.
GCATTGGGCTAAGTCTACAGGCTCATTATACAGCGAGGGGAAATATGTCTTCTTCTGGCTGTTTGAGCTTCGAGGCGTCTATTCTAAGAAGTAATTAACGTATTGCAGTATTTGGTCCATTCCTCTTAGCAAATCGTGTTGAATTCTCCAAGGTTACGATTTTCCCTCTGATGGACTCGCAGTTTCAAAATCCTCCATTCATTTTGAATAGGATTCAAGTCAGAGGATGGGCTAGGCCATGCCAGACCTTCTTGAGTTATTATGGCTGTATGTTTGGGGTCGTTGTCTTGTTTAAATGTCCATCACCAACCCAGATTCAGTTTCTTATAACTATTAGGGGTAAGAGGGTTAAGGTTGAATTTCAATCATCAACCATTGTTACAATAACTGTGCTTTCTGGATTTTAACAACAGCGACCACTGGCCACACAGTTGCTGCTGTCGGGTGCTTTCACTACTCAGTGAAGCATATACTATAACTTTGGGTTTAGGAGTGCACTTTTGGCTATGGTCCACAACATTTACTGGCCTATAAATGTACAGTATATGTACTTTCATTTGACTTTCATTTCCTGGTGAGCTGAAATTCACCTTGGAGAACACCATAACTAAAAAAAACAAAGAAGGGTTGAGAGTAGTGCTATCTCTCAAAGGAAGCCTACAAGTGAGACACAGAACAAATCAGTTTCTACTGCTGATTAAATTAGAGCCTCTCCAAGTCAACAAGAACAAGACGAATGACACTCTTCACAGTCTCTTGTGAGTGGGTAAGATTGGAGCAGGATGGGATTTGAGTGTAGACATCCATCAGGGTCCCACAGACCCTGTGCACTGTCTTGGCTTTGCACTTGTGCACTGGTGACTGGCTATACATTTCTCTTCCTTTCCCTGTTTTTTTTTTTTCTTCTTCTTGTCTCTCACACTCGAAATTTACTACACACTACTGCCTTCTGCTCAGCAGTAGATTGTGTGTGCAGACTTCAAAAGCAAAGCCATAGGGGGTAGTTAGGTTTGTTATTGTGATGTCCTTAAAGGAAAGGCTTCAGGATACAGAATCAATATTGCATCCTGTTTTGATATCAACCCCACCCCTGTGTGTGTGTGCATGGAGAAATGTACTGAATGTCCAATTTGCAAAAAAAAATATATATAGGAAAATGTGTTCTAACAATAATTATGGTGCATAATGGCTTACTTACTTGGTCTGTGGATAAAAAAAATTGTTTCATTATGAGTAAAAGGAAGAATGTGATTAAAGTCACAGTAGGAAAAAAGACAGACTTTTTGAGCTGAGTTTACTACCTCTGTCTGTGTGCTCTCTCTCTCTCTCTTTATATATATATAGAGAGAGAGAAAGTGAGAGAGAGAGAGACAGTACTATGCACAAGTTTTAGGCACCCTATTTTTTTTTTTTTTAGTACAAACTTTGTTATAGATTTTTCATTTTATGACGTCTACATTTTCGAGTCAGTACAAGAACATTTTATATTCCCAAACATTAGTTTTCTAGCACAAAATGAAATGTTGCAGAAAAATGTCTGTATGTCAGTAAAGAAAGCAGTATATTACATAAGAGGCCACTTTTCAGAAAAAAAAACAACAACAATGAAGGCTGCTGGGTTTTGCTGCAGAAATAAGAAGCGAGTGCGACTGTCAAAGTCTCCAGAAGAACCGTGTCTGGTTCTGCAACATGCTCAATAACACTTACAGCTCATTTCCTTATAAAACTGCACTAATTGTACCAGAGACTACTATTTTTATTTTTCATTTTTTTGTCACACCGAATATTTACTTTGTTTCATTTACTACTGTTTACTGCTCTTTACGGTATTTTTTAAGTGTAGACACATTTGATTTCATTATTTTGACGGCATCTTTGCTCTACAGCATTTCTTTGCATGTGCCTAAAACTTTTGCACGCACATATATATATATATATATAAAACAGTGCATATACTCTAAACTATGTCTAACTCTTTAAAATATAGTACACTGTAGTAACTTGCCTGTCGAATCAAGAAATCATTTTTAATTATATACATGATATATAGTAAATTTATAAAGCTTTTTCAGTATGGTTCCTGGCTACTCTATAGCTCTGAGCCGATCCTTGAACGATTTGCTTGTCGTTTTGTTACAGCCTTCGACTTTGGGTGCCACTCTTATTCTTTTACAAAGTCTCTGAGAACCAGCATCATCCGCACTACACTGTGAACCGGTTCACTTCTTATCTGACAGATATAATATTGCCTGATACATAAGGGGTTCATGAGGGATCAGGTCTTGGTCCACTGCTTTTTATAATTCATATACTTCCTTTAATATCTTGCATGTTGAACCCAGGGTTCCCAGCAAGCCCACTAGTGACTGCACCTGACAAGCTAATGACATTTTACTACAAATTCCATCCAGTTCCCATCCAGGCCGTATTACTATTGTATCTGCTGGAAATTAAGACCTGGGTGGACATCATGTTCAGCAGCAGTATGACTTATGAGTTCTTACTGGTTCCGGTCCAGTTATAAGTCCTTTACATATGACTCTTCTTTTGGGATCAGTTCAGAGTCAATTAAATTTCAGATCGTTTAAAGTATTACTGATTCGCTTCTGATAAAACACTTCATATCAGCATCATATAGACCTTCACTTCACATTCTTCATTGGCTGCTCATGACACCATACATTCCCTTCAAATTTCTTTGCCTCGTTCAATCTTTAGTATTTCTCTTTCTCCTTTTTTAACTCTCTGATCATCATATTTACTTTCTTTCATATTTACATCATATTTACTTTTCCAACCAAGCAGGAGCCGCACCTGATTCCACCTGTTTAATCAGTTGATCTTGGCTTTCAGTAGACTCAAGTGTGGCTTCTGCTTGATTGGAATGAAAACCTGCACCCACACCGGCCCTTTCCGGATAAGATTGGACACCCCTGATCTATGACAATGTCCCTGAGCACAAAGTGAGGTCCATAAAGACGTGGTTTGCCAAGGTTGGTGTGGCCTGCTCAGAACCCTGACCTCAATCCCACTGAACACCTTTGGGATGAACTGGAACACCAACTTCGGCCCAGGCCTTCTTGTTGGACATCAGTACCCAACCTCTTGTAATCTAATGGCTGAATTGGTACAAACACAGCAACCACAGTCGAAAATCTTAGGAAAGCCTTCACAGAAGAGTGGAGGTTATTATAACAGCAAAGTGGTGACCACCTCTATACAAATGCCCATGGTTTTAGAATGGGTTTTCAATGGTTAGACGTCTACATACTTTTGACCATATAGTACAGTATATGTTTGGATAAAAAAAGTACTTATATTTGCATAGGAATTGCTGAAATGTCCAGAATGGCCTGAAATATCCAGTGTATCCCTTCCTTGTGGCCAGTGTTTCCAGGGCAGGATCTGTCTCTACCATGAACCTGACCAGGATAAAGTGGTTACTGAAGATGAATGGATGTTCATGCACCTTTGCCTAATGAAATTTAATCCCCCCGTCCTCCTTTTTTTTTGTTTTTTTTTTGTTTTTTTTTTACAGTGATGAAAGGTTTGCTGTGATTGGTGGAGGCAGCCTGCAGATTGTGAATGTGACTGAGGACGATGGTGGTACTTACAGCTGCCAGGCAGACAACGGCAATGAGACCATCGAGACCCAAGCAGAGCTTAATGTGCAAGGTGGGTAGCTAAACCAGCACCTGTCTGAGTGTTAGTGTGGTGTAGAATGCTCCATTACTGGTACTCCAATGGGATGTTGTTTTTGTCTCTGGTCTCAAACATTTAAAAAAAAAGTCTCAAACATAGTATCAGTATACTTAGTCTTCATTTTTGGCGGTATATAGTGCTACATAATGCACGTTAGCTTATGAACTCTGTCCTGGTTTCATACATTTTTATTCTTAAATGGAATAAAAACACATGTTTTTGGATAAAGGTCCTGATCCCGAAATGAGTAAACTACTTGATATTTATTAATCTGGGGCTTCACAGAACATTTGTGGCCACATAATGGCAATGAAAAGTGCACGTGTGCTCATGCTCTTATCCTACCAGGCTCGTTCTTTATAATTTACAGAGTTGATGTTAAATTAAGTGCATAAGCGAGATACATCAGTTACCTCGGATCGACTTGGGTTGCAGTGGAGAAGAGTGAGGTTTTCAAATAAAATACATTTTTTTCTTTCACTGCATCGCATTCCCTCGTTGTCATTGAGCAATAGTGGCTGATTGTCAAGAACAACATACTAGGTAAGGGCTGGACACACAGACACTCAATACCGGTATCCATATTGATGCGTCTCTACCCAACCAACATCGATCAGCCGTAACATTAAAACCACTGACAGGGGAAGTGAATAATATTGATTGTCTCGTTACAATGGTAATTGATGTGTTGGAAGCAGGAAAAATGAGCAAACGTAAGGATCCGAACGCTATCCTGTCTGGTCCGATCCCACAGAAGAGCTACTATAGCACCAATTGCTAAAAACGTTCATGCTGGCTATGATAGAAAGGTGTCAGAACACACAGTGCATCACAGCTTGCTGTGTATGGGGCTGTGTAGCTGCAGACCGTTGTCCAGTTGCTGAAAGTACCAACAATGGACACATGAGCGTCAGAACTGGACCATGGAGCAATGGAAGAAGGAGGCCTGGTCTGATCAATCACATTTTCTTTTACATCATGTGGATGACAGGGTGTGTATGTGCATCATTTACCTGGGGAAGAGATGGCACCAGGATGCACTATGGGAAGAAGCCAAGCCGGTTGTGGAAGTGTGATGCTCTGGGCAATGTTCTGCTGTGGAAGTTACTTTGACATGTACCACCTTCCTAAACATTGTTCCAGATCAAGTACACCCCTTCATGACAACCGTATTCCCTAATAGCAGCGGCCTCTTTCAGCAGAATAATGCGTCCTGCCACACTGCAGAAATGTTCAGGAACGGTTTGAGGAACATGACAAAGAGTTCAGGGTGTTGACTCGGCCTCCAAATTACACAGACCTCAGTCTGACCAAGCATCTGTGGGACGTGCTGGACAATTAAGTCCGATCTATTGAGGCTCCACCTCGCAACTTACAGGACTTAAAGGATCTGCTGCTAACATCTCGGTGCCAGATAACACAGCACACCATCAGAGGTCTTGTGGAGTCCATTCCTTGATGGGTCAGAGCTGTTTTGGTGGCACAAAGGGGAGCTACATAATATTAGGCAGGTGGTTTTAATGTTATGGCTGATAATCTGTGTATTTTTTTTATCTGTTATTCTATCAGCAATATTTATGATAAAACAGGAAAAAAAATTATATCCTCACAGAGCTTCCAGATTCCAGATGTCTGTGTGTGTGTGTGTGTGTGTGTGTGTGTACAGCTGTGAATAAGAGTGTAATGGATACAAGAATCACTTTTGTGCTTCCTGTTTATTAACAAGGGCCTTTAAGCATTTTTATTTACATTTTAATCCCAGTATTAAAGATTATCCCAGATTTAAAAAAATAATAATAATATGTTGAGAACTTTTCTATTTGGATTTTGTTCATATTTGAGTGGACGAGAGGATTTAAAAGCATGCATGTCATGTTTCAGACACATTCTGCCGATATTAATAGAAGCACATGTTCTGTTCTCAGGAAACATAAGCCAGTCAGATTATATGCTATGGAGAATAAAGTGCGGGAGGAGGTATACAGTATGAGAGATAGTGTGTTTTGGTCCCTTTGAATTGGACTGGCTCTCGCTTTGATCCACATCTCTCATGTTTCAGAGTGTTCACCTGCTTATACAATAAAAGTTTAATTGCAGGACTCAGAATTATAAAAGTTTACTGATGACAATTTATGACTCATTCTTTTCTTTATAGTTCCCTCTTAATGCAATCGAGACGGCGACAGGTTTTATGTGCCTGAAGCAGAAATGAAAAAAAAAAACGTGGACTAGTAATTGACTTTGTCCTCATGGTGTGTGTGCGTGTGTGTGTGTGTGTGTGTGTGTGTGCGCGCGCTGGCCATTGGAGCTCATCTGTCACCTCCCTGACTGTAGGTGTGGATGTTTTTTCACCTTTACTGCGACCTCTATTGCTGACACCTTCAAAAATAGGATGTAGGTCTCCCGGGACTTGCGTCTGGTGATATTTTCCGGCGCTTTTATATTTCCGAGGGATTATTTATTTTTTTTACTCATTCCATTCTGACGACTGACAGTACAGGTGGATCTGTTTGTCTCTGAGCGCCCAGGAGACACAGCAGATGTGATCTGAGTGCTGAGTGAAAGGCTTTTGTTTTCTGCCTCAATCACAAAAAGCCCTGCCCAAGGTAGATGTTTGGGGTGATGGGCAGACACACCTGGGGGGAATGTGTGTGTCTATTTTTGAATAATCACATGATTATATTCATTAATTGGCAGAAATATACACCACATAACACAGTCACCGTTCTCTCTGGATTCTGTCTGGATTGTGCTCATAGGATGTTAAACTAAATTTCATTTCGATGTGTTTTCTTGTAAATTAATTCAATCCAATTTGATTTGTATAGCGCTTTTAACAATGGACATTGACTCAAAGCAGCTTTACAGAAACATAAAACACAAGATACAGATTTTAAATGTGTGAATGTATCCCTATTGAGCGAGCCGGTGCTGACGGTGTCAAGGAAAAACTCCCTAAGATGATATGAGGAAGAAGGGAACCCATCCTCATCTGCGTAACAACGGATAGTGTGAAAGTAAAGGAAAGATCATTATAGTTTTTTAAATAGTCTGTTTTGTTGAACTAGTCCACTAAATTAAATCAACTAAATACAGCCCTGCCCTAACGTATAAGCGTAACACAGAGGCCATAACGGCGAGAATGTTTTGGTTATTATACAAATAATTAAGGAGCTCTTAATTATTTAGAGACTTGGAGACAGCATCCAGATCTCGGATTCTTCCATTAACAACAGTGTATTGTGTCGCATTGTTTAGTTTATATGAGCGTTATATTATTTGCTTTCCACAGTATTTCCGGACATTATGTTCCACAAGCTGCTCATACACTTGAGTACTACATGTATTATTCATTGGAAAGCGTTCAGTATTTTTAGCTCTACTTAATGTAAGCAAGTAAATGTTTTTATTTATATGTTTTAATTTTATTTTATTTTACTCTGCAGCATTTTAGGTTTCTGACAACTTCTCTGTGCACTAATCCTAGGATGACTTATTAGCATAAGTCAGAGGAGGTCATTTCCAAACCACCATTCATATGAATTGGTTTTTCCGTTTAAATTGACTAATTTGCCAGATCAGAGGGAGAATTAAATACCCTTAGTTCATGTTAATATGGGATTTCAGAATCTGCCGCTAGACATGGACGATGGCGCGTGTTGAGCCAAGGCTTAACACCGAGCAGTGTTTTCCGTGGAGCAGCTTGGCACTGCCACTTCTCCGCAGTGAAACACACTTAAACATTGAAGTGACTCTCTATACCTCACCTCCCTGCAGCTCCACTACAAACAAATATTACATTCTGTCATTTCTCATTGTGATGCACTTCTGCACACTGGCAGTCCTTTCAAGGTATCCGAGTGCACATATTCATATATTTCACAAACTATGAGGCAAAGGCCGGCGCAAGAGGATCCATTTCAGACCCGTCGTTTTTAAAATCAACACTCAATATAGTGACGAGAGCTACTCTTGTTGCTTTGCTTCTTTCTTTTTTTTTTGTACTTTCTAGCTAAGTAAACCGAAGAAATAGTTTCAATTGTTCATGATCTCTTTCCTTTTATTGCACTGAAATGCCTCGCTATCACCTTTATGTATTTGTATTGATTTATATTCATTTTCCCCCTCCATTTCCCTCCATCTTCCAGTTCCCCCTCGCTTCCTAAAGAAACCCTCGAACATGTACGCTCACGAGGCCATGGATATTATCTTTGAGTGCGATGTCATGGGCTCCCCAGCTCCGACGGTGAAGTGGGTGAAGAACGGAGATGCTGTCATCCCCAGTGACTACTTTAAAATAGTGGTATGTGAAAATGTCTTCTGATAAGTCCATTGCTAGAGTCCATTTTTGCTTTCTAGATTGATGAGTGTCAGTGTTTGCATTAGGATTGATTTGGATTTCTTTTTTTGTGCAGAAAAGCTGAACTGGGTTCTGTCACGTAATGTTTTCCATTTTCCCTTAGCCCATGCTGCTGTCTTAAAATTCACTTGATTAGTTTGTGTCTGAGAGTGTCCTTGTCATAACATCTGCGCTTTTTTTTTTTTTTTTTGCGTAATTATCAGCTGCATGACCTTGACTATGACATTCAAATTCCTCTCAGAAAGGCAGCTTCCTGTTTTTCTGTTTTTCAGACATGTTTTTCTATGTCTTTCCTAGAATCAGCATGATTTGCAGGTGCTGGGATTGGTGAAGTCTGATGAAGGTTTTTATCAGTGTGTGGCTGAGAACGAGGTTGGCAATACCCAGGCCAGCGCCCAGCTCATTATCCTGGACCTGGGTAAGGACTGCACTCACACTCGGGCTGATTAGGGCATTTGCTGTTGGCTAAAAAGTAGCGCTGCATGATTCTGGATTAAATAGGAATCATGCTTTTATTAGCTTAGAATTGAGTTTGGAATTATTCTCGCTCATAATTCTTTGCGATATGTACACTGTATGGTAAAAGTGTGTGGACACATGACCATCACAACCATATATGGTTGCAATCAAAATGATTCAACCCCCATTGCAAATCAGGTTTATTGTCAAAGTTTACAGACTTTCGGCCGTTTGCGATGAACAAATCAAACAAAAGCAATTGAAATAGTTCAACACAATGAATGCTTCAAGTGGTTTCCCCAAATTCAACTGAAAATGCAACTTATAATGATTTCTCCAGTTTCAAAATTATTCAACCCCTTCATGGCAAGCATCTTTAGTACTTAGTAGAGCACCATTTTGCTGTTATGACCTGCTGCAAACGAGATGCAGCGCTTCTGTCAGTGTTCCTGAGGAATCTTAGCCCATTCCTCATGAGCAGTGGCCTCCAGTTCAGGTAATATTCTTGGGTTTGCGTGCTGCAACCGCCTTCTTCAAATCCCACCAGAGATCTTCTATGGGGTTCAAGTCAGGTGACTGTGATGGCCCTGTAGAATCTTCCAGGACTTCTTCTGCAACCAAGTCTTGGTGGAATTTGAGGTATGCTTGGGATCATTGTCCTGTTGGAAGGTCCAATGACACCTAAGCTTCAGCTTCCTCACAGACAGCATGACGTTTTCTGCTAGGATTTCCTGATACTCCAATGAATCCATCTTATCTTCCACACGCTGCAGGTTTCCGGTGCCAGAGGATGCAAAGCAGCCCCAGAGCATCACCGAGCCACCACCATGCTTGACTGTGGACAGAGTGTTCTTTCTTCATTCTTCTTCCTCCAGACATACCGCCGATGCATCATGCTGAAAAGTTTTGTTTCATCGCACCACAGAACAGAATCCCAAAACTTCTGTGGCTTATTTATATGATTTTGAGGCGATTTCTCTTGTGCTTTTGGGTCAGTAGTCGTGTACGTCTTGGAGTTCTGGCATGGAAACCTTCTGTGTTTAGTACGCACCTTACTGTGCTCACTGAAACCTCAGTGGCAACCCACCATGTCTTGCTGCAGGTCTTTTGCAGTCACTCGAGGGTTTTTCACAACCTGCCTTCTCAGAAATCTGCTTGCAGCTGTTGACGGCTTCCTTTTTCCAGATATTTAATATATTTCCTACCCCTAGCCAGTTCAGGTATTTCATGTGTTCCAGCTCAAGCACATCTGGTGCAAATAATGAAGCCCTTGATTAGATGCATCAGGTGTGCATGAGACAACACCTGTCCTGTTTTGCATATTTGTGCTGTTGTGAGCGATTCTAATCATGGGGTTGAATTAATTTTGAAACTGGAGAAGTCATTATAAGCTGCATTTTCAGTTGAATTTGGGGAAACCACTTGAAGCATTCATTGTCTTGAACTATTTCAATTGCTTTTGTTTGATATCTTCATTGCAGACAGAAGAAATTCTGTAAATTGTGTAAAAATAAACCTGATTTGCAATGGGGGTTGAATAATTTTGACTGCAACTGTATACTTGTTGAGCATCATCTTCCCAAACCATGGGCATTAATATGGAGTCGAACTTCTTTGCTCTTCTGGAATGGCTCTCCAGTCTGTTTTGGAGCGTGGCTGTGTGGATTTGCTCATTTAGCAACAAGCACATTAGTGAGGTCTGGTACTGATGTCAGGCAAGGAGGCCTGGGGAGCAGTCGGTGTTAAAGTTCATCCCAAAGGCGTTGAGGTCAGGGCTCTGTCCAGACCATTCAAGCGCTTTCACACCAACCTTCGTAAACCAGGTCTTCACAGAGCTCGCTTTGTGCACAGGGGCACTGTCATGCTGGAACATGTTTGGGCCTCTTAATTCCAGTGAAGGGAAATCTCAATGCTACAGTATACAAAGACATCCTAGACCAGGAGTGTCCAATTTCCTGCACCCACACCAACCCTTTGCGGATAATATTGGACACCCCTGCCCTAGACAAATGTGTGCTTCCAACTTTGTTGCAACAGTTTGGGGAAAGCTCACATATGGGTGTGATGGTCAGGTGTCAACAATTGTTTGGCCATATAGCGTATATCTTTTACATTTTTTACTTTATTTCTTACTGAATTTCCACCATACTAGCATGTTTGTATATCCGAAGCAAAAATAATTGCTATTACTATGAAACCTGAGTCATGTTAAGGTGCCATGAGTTCAGTTTTCCTCCCACCATTTAAAGCTAACTGAGAAATATTAATGGCTGGTTAGATAATTAGCCATGGCAATGTTTGTTGGCCTCTGTCATTCATGAATGCACCACTGGTGAGACAGTGAGTACATTCATATTCGTTTCTGTCCACATGGGTTTGCTCAGGGTTCTCTGGTTTCCTCCTACCTCTGTAAAAACATGCATGTCGGTGGATTGGCAGCTCTAAATTGTCTCTAGGTACGAATGAGTGTGTATGTGTGTGCCCATAACGTCATGCGATGGACTGGTGTCTCATCCAGAGTATATTCCCGGATCGCACCACAACCCTCACCAGGATCAAGCAGTTACTTTTGCCATTACAGAAAGTAAGGTTCTGCTATTTTCTTTGGTAGACTGATGGCAAACTTGGTCACATGGTACAACTTGTATGGTCACTGGGTACAGTGAATGAGAGGGGAGTAAATGTTCTATCTAATGGTTGCCTGAGTGCAAATGCCACACTAAACTACTGTAAGCACAAAATAAATGTGACTTTACAAATAGGTCTTTGAGGTGAGTGAATCGTGGACGGAAATTGCAGAATTCCTGCTAGTTTCTAGGTGTGTGTGTGTTTGTATGCGTGTATATGGTTTAGTGGAGGGGGTTTGATAATAGTCCTGGAGTCTTATGGCTGTTTGCAGTTTCCTGTGCTCATGGTGGAAAGATATAACACAGGCAAATTTGCATGCAGGTACACGCTTCCTTTTTCATGCATTGAAGATCACACGAGAGACGGTCATCGCCGCACACACATACCCACACACACATACCCACTCGCCTGCTGCACTTTCTGCTTGCTCTCATTCTCTGACACTCATTCTTTGTCACTCAACACAGGCACACAGTCTGTCGCGCAATATCTTTTGCAGTCACAGCACAAGCACATTTTCTCACACTCTTACAGCACATGGGAGGTGTGAGTGCCACTGCATTGATTGTTGTGTGTGTGAAGTCTGCTTCATGCTGCTCGTGTGTTTCTAGCTGTTACACTGGGAGTCTACAGGCAGAGATATAGTAGCGCTACTACTCAATCTCCAATTAAAATTCCCTCATTAATTAGCACTATGTGTTGTGTCTCATTTACACTACCAAGCAATATATTATCACCTCTTACACTCACGTCTGTGTGCACTGAGTGTAAATCTGCATCTCAGTGCTCTACAATGTGTTACTGCCTAATAGGATCGTTTTGTTGTTTATAGTGTTTGCTTCGATGTTTTAGTATCAGTGATCCATCTAATCACTGGTCCAGTCAGGGAGAACGTAGAGAGTGTGCACACACACACATCCTAATATATGTGTTGTTCAGAGTCCAGTTCTGAAAGTCATTGTAGTGTTTGTATTCTTTGGGCGTACATCTCTGACATATGGTAAGCAGACTGCTGGGTTATTAATGGCCTTATTTGGAGAGGTGTCTTTTATCACCTGGAACATTCTCACCAGACTGAACAAGAACAAACCCTTTACTAGCTGCATGAGTTTTTACACAAAAAGATTGACGGTGGCACCTGAGTGTTGAGAGTCGTCTCTTCTCCTTCAAAATGTAGTACCTTTTCAGGGCTAAGTGTTTCAGGGAAGATGGTCCTAAAAGGTTTCTCCAGTGTACAACTAAGACCCATAGCAACCAATACCAAGACCACAGCCCATACCAACCAATACTAAGACAAGACCAAGATCCATTACGATTAAGACCAATACCCATACCAAACAACACTAAGACAAGACCAAGACCCATTATGACCAAGACCAATATCCATACAAAACAACACTAAGACAAGTCCAAGACCCATACCAACCAAGACATGACTAAGACCCATTATGACCAAGACCATGACCCATACCAACCATTACTAAGACAAGACCAAGACCCATACCAACCAATATTAAGACAAGACCAAGACCCATTACTATCAAGACCAATACCCATACCAAACAATACTAAGACAAGACCAAGACCCATTATGACCAAAACCAAGACCCATACCAACCAATACTAAGACAAGACCAATACCCATTATGACCAAGACCAAGACCCATACTAACCAATACTAAGACAAGTCCAAGACCCATACCAACCAAGACATGACCAAGACCCATACCAATCAATACTAACACCACAGCCCATAAGAACCAGTACCAAGACCCATACCAACCAATTCCATAATCACAGCACATACCAAGCAGTACTAAGTCACATACCAACCAGTATCAAGACAAGACCAAAATCCATGCCAATAAGAACCTCTCTACAATTTCACAGTGTAGTATCTTTTCAGAGCAGAGCAGTATTTCAGCAAAATGTGTTGTGTCCTAAAAGTTTACTCCTGTGTATCTCAGATAACTTGTAAATAAATATTAATAAGGATGTAAATGAGACACTTAAATGATTCTAACAGTCTTAAAAAACTGCCCAAAGCTGGCTGTGATTCTCTGCTTTGTCCTTTTCCTCAGCATACACATGATTTTATTCACTTACATTTGGACTTTTATTTCTTCAAACCAAATAAAATGAATAGAAGGATCATTACACCAATGAGTTCTCAATCACTGATGATGATGTGTTAAGAATGTGTCAGCAACAAGGGCTGTAAAATAATAGCATAAATGGAGTTCATATGTAGGGTGTGTTTCACTCTGTGTAATCACTTGACACGACTGTCCTCAGTCCATCCTCGCTTCTTCATACCATTCTGTGTATTTTCCTTAAGATCATTGATGGTGCCCTTGCTAACTACAAATAATCTGATGTAGATGCCAGAAATGAACCCTTATAATGATGTCTTTATCTTCAAAAGAAAGAAGTGCTTAGCCCTGGTAGCCCATTTATACCAGCCACCCCTGATGCTGAGACTACTCGGGTCATCTTCATGATAACAGTAAAAGCCCGCCCTTGTCAAATCTCTTCTTGTTTTACAGAGGTAGTAATTCTGCAGGCTGCTATTTCATCAATGAGCAATCAGACAGAGAATTGCTGCTGATGAGCTGGCCTGCACTGTGCAGGATTTTGCGAGAGAGGTAAAGTGGGAGGGAGACTCAGTGAGAGAGTTTGCTTAAAGTAATGACTGGTTGGCTACATTTGATAAGCTCTGCTTTGGATTTTTCAGTGTGGTCAAAATGAAAAGTAGCTTCAGCTTTAGAGTGACATGTTCATGCTATAATGGCTGTTTTATTCTCCAGCATTTTGAAACCCCACCTATGCATGAACCCTAGTGTTGAGTGAGTGCTACATTTCACTCCACCCTGATGATGGTGAACTGCTATTAATAGAGCTATATTTCCTTCATAAGTCTGCATTCAATAACTAATTGGCAAATTTAGCCATAAATGTGTTTCCCAGAGGGGTGCAGATTTTCTGCCCACACCTCCCTTTCCTGTGATAAGACCCCCTGTGGTTTTCAGGTTATGCAAATATCCTGTCAGGCACGCTCCTAACAATAATACTCATAATGACAGTTTTCCTGAATGCGGTTTTGTATTCTTTACCACCGAAAAACAATACAGGGTCTATTTATGACGACAGGTTTATGACAAGGTATATTCACTTGTCTAAGTTTTTTTTTTTTTTGTCTAATTCCACTGTTGTAAAGGTTTAAATGTAAATCTTTGAATATCAGTCTAGTACAGTATTGTAGTCAATACTGTCTCTGCTGACACTAAAACAAGACCAAAACTTACACCAATTAAGACCAAGACCCATAGCAACCAATACCAAGTCAAAACCAAGACACATAGCAACCAATACCAAGTCAAGACCAAGACCCTACCAACCACTATCAAGTCAAGATCAAGACTCATACCAACCAATGCCAAGACAAGACCAAGACCCATACCAACCAATACCAATTCAAGACCAAGACCCCTACCAACCAATACCAAGTCAAGACCAAGACTCATACCAACCAATGCCAAGACAAGACCAAGATCCCTACCAACAAATACCAAGTCAAGACCATGACCCCTACCAACCAATACCAAGTCAAGACCAAGACTCATACCAACCAATGCCAAGACAAGACCAAGACCCCTACCAACCAATACCAATTAAGACCAAGACCCATACCAACCAATAACAAGTCAAGACCAAGACCCTCCAATCAATACCAGTGTCAAAACCAGGACCCATACCAACCAATACCAAGACAAGTCCAAGACCCAAAACAAGACCATAACCCATACCAACCAATACCAAGACGAAAACCTGCCAAGACAAGGCCAAGCCCCAAACCGACCAAGACCCCTATCAAACAATAGCAAGACAAGACCAAAAGCTAAAGAGTACAAAACCATGATCCAGACCACATTTTGCTAGTTAGAAGCCCACTACAAATTATTAGCTTTTTTTTTTGTTGTTGTTCTTGTTGTTGTTGTTGTTTTCTTTTTTTAAACAATGCTACTGCAGATGTTGAAAAATCCACCTTGGGTCTGCAGCTACCAGCTGCCAAAACAGGTTACCACCTGTTTAAACTTGTAGACTATCTTTACCAGCTGGTGAGTTCTTTTCTTTTCCAGCTTTCTTATTACTAGACTAAATTGATCAATGAATGTTTGAAATTTTCTAATTGTCTTGTCTATATTATCTTATCTCATTACCTTATCTATATATTATCTAGAATATCTAGTTGCTATGTTATTTTCTTAAAAACAACTTATTGCGGTTACCATCTAGCAAAGACGGTCTACCAGTCTGCCTAGCTCAGTCTGTGCTTTGGAGCTGGTCAGATTAAACTAGATATTTCAGCAGGGTAGGTTGCTTTTACTCAATGTACACATTATCTAGCTACGTTAGCTAGTTAGTTACCTGTAAATGGTTCGGCAAATTAAACTTGGCAGATTGGCAGCTTTGAGACAGATATTGTACACCCGTTAGATACTCTTGAAGTTAGCTAAACATGTTCTAATGTAAAAACATACAGAGTATATTAAGGCAGAAAAAAAACTAATTAAAAAGTTAGTTCTAGAAAGGCGCCATTTTATAGGATTGCCTTAAATTAGGTAAACGTATTTGTAATTAGTTCAAATGGAGACAAAATAGGTTTGAGACCAAGAGGAGATCAAGATGTGTTCTCAAGACCTGTTTCTCATCCTGGTGTAGGATCTTTTGTGTAAATGCATTGATCATTTCTGTAAAGTGATATATATTTGTTACCTCAGCCTTCTTGCAGTGGAAGGTCTGGTATATATGGTTTCTTGTTATAGATCACTGAGCTATTTCGTTATTGCTATTTGTAGTGCTCTATTGAGACCTTGCAGCTCTTTTGTAGAGGTCACCTGTCAGATAGGTTTATGGGTGATGGGAAGATATAGCGCTGACTTGCAGTTCCCAGGTGTCCTGTTTGTATTTGCCCCAGACTGCAGACCTCTTTCTTTAGACATCACAGTAATGTGTAAACCTTCTGAACTATGAGAAAGGTCCATAAGCTTATAGGAAAAACCTTTAAGCATGGTTTTCCAATGATTTCATGATTACAATGTTATTTTAGGCCATATCTGATAACATTTAAGAGTAATATCAGAGTACTCCTCCTGTGCACTTACCCATTTCCTGAATGTAGACATTCTCTTTAAAGAGCAAGGTTGATGCTTTACATCAGTGGCTGTCCTGTGGAGAAAACTGTGTCTATATATTGCAAATGCATTGTCATTAGGGTGTGTATCCACCACCATCCTGTGCACCCACCTGCCTCATAGAGCCATTAATAAATAGAGCTTCTAATATTAAACAGCGTGTAGCAAGGTGAGGTGGGTAGACCTGCTGTGTTAGCAGTATTTTTGACTTTGTCCTCTGTGGCCTGTTGTCTTTCCCCTGCTGATCCATGACGTGTTTGGTGAGAGAGATATGCTGGGAAACTGTGACCTTGACCTTTTGGGTATGTACACTAGGTGGGTGATTTGAGTGCTTAGGTCTTTAGCTGTTTGTGAGATGAGAGGAAATGTGGCTTTGGCGTGGCTCAGGGTCTGTTTTAATATACAGTCAGGTCTACTCTTTCTCTTAGTTACCGTTATTGAACTAATTCAAACAAACCTTAGGGTCGCTGGATGAGAATCAAAAATGTATGTTACAGTTTGTATACAAAACATAAGAGCCAAATGAATCAGAAACCCTGTTGTCCCGAGTAATCAGAAAATATTGACCTTTCACAAAGCTGGAGCAGTGTATAAAAATATACCAAACAGAGATAACAATAGGAATGCCATTTCCAAAAGTGAAATCCATCATTTAGAAATGGAGCAAACCCAGACATGAAGACGCTACCGAAGAGTGGAAGAGAAAAAAACCCACAAAAACATCCCTGCCAGAGACAACTACAGAACGCAGACATGGAAAATAACTAGCTATATTTGAGTAGAAGTCCACACATTTCTTACATTCAGAATCCCCTTTTCGTGTTTTTTTTTTTTTATAATTATAAATGTCTTATATATACTGTATGTACGTACAGTATGTATGCTGTTAATGCCATACTATTTGTGACCATTCAACCTGCAGAAAAAACATTTGCAAGCAACTTATTTTTTTGGAAGCACCTTCTATACGATGAATATCAGCATTCTGTCATAAGCATACGATGCACATCAGCACATCAAAACACATACGATGCACATCAACACTTCAAAACACATACGATGCACATCAACACATCAAAACACATACGATGCACATCAGCACATCAAAACACATACGATGCACATCAACACTTCAAAACACATACGATGCACATCTACACATCACATCAAATGCTCTGCGACCAACATTATTTAACCAAGCCCTTTAACCAACATCTACCACTACACTATTTGAATAAGATCGATATGTAATAAATACTTTGACCCCTTTCATGACATAGGATTAGACTTACCGGGCTCATGAAGGAACTTCTGTTCTCAGCAATCGAAATCAGGCTTGCACATCATGTAGTAATGTTGTTACTTTGTTGTTAATTCTTTAGGATACAGAGACGTAACTAGCATGAATTATCTTTTTAATTATATTTATCATTTCATGTGCAAACTTTTATGCTTGACTGTAACTTTATACACCATTAAGTTGTTATTAGAATTGACCCTTGGCTCAAATGTAGCACGTGGAAGTGTCATTTGAGCTAATAAATACATCCAGAGTTCATATTTACCGAGCAAATCCTGACACTGCATGTGATTAGTAATATATACATCTATTTAGATCACTTTGTAAAGCACCCGGGTCAATAGACATCGTTTTAAATGGACTCTATAAATGAAATGTACTTACTTGCTTATTTACTATGCACAAAGTTTTGGTGCTGATTTCTCACCTAGTCATCCTTGCTGCTTTTGGAATTTGCGTTTCAATTCAGTTCAGTTTTTATTTTTATAGCACTTTTAACAAAAGATATTGTCACAAAGGAGCTTTACAGAAATATATAAATTCGGGATATACATTTTAAATGGATAAATGTATCCCTAATGAGCAAGTCAGAGGCGAAGATGGCAAGGAAAAACGACATGAGGCGACATGAGGAAGAAGCCTTGAGAGGAACCAGACTCAAAAGGGAGCCCGTCCTCATCTGGGTGACACCGGATAGTGCGATTATAAATAATCCCCTTCTATAACGGTGTACTGCATGGTCAAAAAGTGCAAGTGTATAACCAGGAAATTCATTATAGTTTTCACATGAAGTCTGTTTTGTTGAACTTATCCAGTGTTCACTGATGGAGACTTGAGAGCAGAACTGTTTGTGGAAATTGCAGTCGTATAGCTATCTTCATGGGTTTTTTAGTAGTAACCTCCACAGTAATCTCATGTATCTTTAGACTGTCCATGTGGTGCCATCCTCAGCAGTAGCCAGTCACAATTGTCCCATTTTGTATATCCAGGGTCTATCTAGGGTCCGCTATTAATATTGTAACGTAGCCAGATTAAAGACTGCTATTAATGGTGTATCTTGCTAGGAGAGGAGCTCCACTCTGTGGTCCTTGCGTGTGACAGACTCCAGCTGGCATTAGATGGGCATCTCGTTGCCAAGCGCTTCAGGCTGGCAGCCACCTCTTGTAGCTGTCGCTTTCCCTGCTTTAGCACCGACATTCATTCATGCGGTGAATGAACACATAGCCTACACAAAGGGTAATCCCCAACACACACACTCCTGCTTAGGGTTTCTGTAGGAAATTATAGAGTTGGCTTTTAGCATTCAACACTTGGCTTTGGCTTGAGCTTAACACGTTTTATTTATTTATTTTTTTCAACTCTTCTATGCAAGACTTCACATAATCGTTGCAATTCCGTGATTTTTTTTATTTATTATTCTACTACAATCACAATACATCACTCAGCTTTTCTCCAACCACATGCATTTTGTCTCTAATTACGCTTCCTCTGTGCTTCTGGTTGTTGCTTGGAGCTTTGCTGTGAGATGCTCTTGTTTGCCTGACTGACTTTGTCTCTTGCCCATCCCACTGCAAATGAACATAATGAATTGCCTTGAGTATTCACCACGGGTCGTTTTCCAGTCTGCCGGGCCTCCAGGAAGAGAAAATGGGCTTGTCAGTATTCAGCAAGAAGAGTGCTCTTCTCTGTCTGAGGGTTTTTGGGCTGCATGGATGTGACTGCTGTTTTTACAAATGATACGGACAGCTCGATTTGAGTCATAAACCATGGACATAAGGCCAAAGGAACAGGAAAGAAGCAATCTGGAGTTGTTTTGTTGTATTAAGCACAGCACGATTATATTTTTTAGAGAGAACGCTGCTGTGATTACTGTAGTAATTCTCAACTCTTCGATGGAATGCTTTTATGAATTTAGAAAAATGTATTTTGCTCTTTAATGTCAACAGCAAATGAACCTTTTTTATTTTTTTTGCTGATATAAGATGCTTCCTGTCATCAGTCAGTGCCGTACTTGTGTGTTGTTCGGTCATTATGGGCCTTCTGCATGCAGGTCTACTGCGTGACTGCCTCTTATATCAGCTCCATCTCTTGCACTCTCACGCCATTGTAAATTTGTAGTTTTTCATTTGTCTCTTATAGTGGAATGTTTGTGGTTTTGTGTTTTTATTTTTTTGTCAATTTTATGTTCTTTTTTCCCCCCCTATTTTTCTCGCCCTCCTTTCCTCCGTCCCCACCTACGTATCTATTATTTGCCCTCCCTGTCTCCCTCCACCTTCCTCCGTGATGTCTCCCTTGCGTACCCAAGACGTTGCCCTCCCCACATCTCCCGTCCCCTCACTGACCAGTGCCACTACTGACCATGTAGACTCCGGGGAGCGTTCAGGCTCCATCCCGTCACCCCCGCGCGACCTCGTGGCTTCACTCGTCTCCACCCGCTTCATCAAACTCACCTGGAGGCTTCCGGCCGAGCCGCACGGAGACAACCTCACCTACTCCGTCTTCTACAGCCTCAATGGTTCCAGCAGGTAGGAACTCCACACTGCTGCAAGACATGGTAGAGGCTAGGTGGGATCATCTTGTGTGGTAAATACTCAGCTATGCAGTTTAAGACTCAACACATAGCAACACAGCATCTTTATTTCAGCAGTGAGAGCAGAACTGTATCCCTCTTGTGCTTGCTCTCTCTCTCGCTCTCGACAGGGAGCGTGTTGAGAACACCACAGCTCCAGGAGAACTGCAGGTCACCATCGACAACCTCGTCCCTGACACTAAGTACACATTCAGGGTGGTGGCGTCCAACAGAAACGGCCTGGGTGAAAGCTCTGCTCCTCTTACAGTGGCCACCCAGCCTGAAGGTAAGCCACATGCACACACAGCCACACACATTCTGCCTTATAGCCTTCACCGCAAAGAGTAGAAACTTGGCCAAGACTCCTTTCCGACGTGCTGCCACTCCACACCGGAGCCAAACTGGACTTCCGTGCACCGAGTCCAATTTTACTCAAAACAAGCTGACCAGCAAACCAATGCTGTATTGAGCTAATGCAAGAGCTTTGCCCCCTTTCACAATGAAGCTTTCTGTCATTTTTGGCAAGGCTTGAGCTGCGTGTTGATGAAAACTCAGCCTAACGAGTACTCTTGGTGATATAGTGCCTGAAGACAGTAGCATTGCTTTCTCACACCTCCAGGGTCTCCACTTCAATCCTGAAACACGTTTACTGTTAGTGTGGAGTATCACACATCCTTTCCGTGTCCCTGTAGGTTTCCTCTGAGTTCTCTAATGTCTTCCCACCTCCCAGAAGCATGCAGAGACTCTAAATTGCCCCTATGTGTGAATGAGTTTGTGACCATGTATACATGGTGCCCAGCAATGGATATCCAACCCAGGGTGTATTCCCACTCCACGTTCAGCGTTCCCAGGATAGGCTTCGAATCCACTGTGACCCTGACCAGAATACAGCGCTTACTGAAGATGAATAAATGTATGAGGTTACTGTTACTGGATTTGCACGAGCTCTGCTTGTAATCTTTATGGCGAACGGCCAGTCATCCTTCTCATCGTAATTTCACGAGGATACATTACCATAAGCTTTAATGTTTCAGTTAATATGTTAATTAATAAGTTAATAATAAGTTCATTTTATACTCAATTATCTGTTTAATCCATGTGTGTTATTAATAGACCTGATCCTTTATTTTTTGGGTGAGTACACAATTGTATCATTGCCTTAGCTACTCAATTAAACACACCCTTTCCGCAGTGATCAGGAGCGGAAATCTGTGAGGTATACATCAGTGGCTGTAGATTTTATATCTCTTTCCATGCAAGCCTGTTATTCAAAGAAGCCTGTTGCAGTGGGAGTACATGTCACTGCTTTTCCTCAGTACCCTGTTATATATTTCAGTATAGAGGAGAAACCAAGCAAAAGCGATGAAAGGCGAAAGTCAAACTGTAGCAAGTTAAAAGTTGAAGATGCACTTTGAAGATGTTCTCTGTGTTCCTGTAATAAATCTGAAGCTAGCTCAGGATTGTCAAATTCACTTAAGAGACAAACACTCGGGATGAGAGGCGTAGTTTTATGATATAATGAAGCCTTTTGTCAGAACTCCAAGATGCTCCGAAAATATAGGATCATGGTTATAATTTTCTGCATATTCGGAGCCCTAGATTTCTGAAAAGCACGCTCTTTTATTTGGGGTTTCCAGTGCAGGTACCAGGACCTGCTCCCAACCTGCAGGCTGTGTCCATTACATCCAGTACAGTCACGTTGACCTGGGAGAGACCACTCATGGGGAACGGAGAAATCCAGACCTACAAACTTTACTACAGTGAGAAAGGAAAGGACGTGGAACAGGTGAGACCAAGAAACCAAGGCTGAAGAAAGTGATGTAACAAGACCGTCTGTGTGTATGTGGGTTGGTTTTTTTTGTTTTGTTTTGTTCATAAAGCTTCTCTACTTTCTTCTCTCTCAGGACATAGATGTTGTAGGTTTGTCTTACACAATGACAGGACTGAAGAAGTTCACAGAATACAGTTTCAGAGTCGTGGCTTACAACAAGCACGGACCTGGAGTGTCTACTGACGACCTGAGCGTCCAGACCCTTTCTGATGGTATCTTAATTTCATTGTTTGCTCATGATAAGTGATTTAATAATGTAATAATGCACATAGTCTTGCACTCATGAACTCTCTTACCTTGAATATATCTTGAATTTACAGTAGTTGTTATTCTATGTTAGTCTATCATTCAGTATTATACTCAAAACGATCAACCTTGGCATTTACACGCAAATGTTTTTTTTTTTTTTCCCCCCATCCGTAATAAGAATTTCATTTGAGTAGGCTAATTTCGCAAAACACATAACTCCGGTTCAACGTGTTGCTTACTGATCACTGAGCTATTTATTCCTCCGGGTTGAAGAGGGAGATGAGTGCTGTCACTACAGGACCTCAGGGAAGACAGGGAGAGTGTGGCAGGTGGTGTAGTACAGCTGCGAAAGGAATGGTGGGGTCGGGGGGATAGGGTGTCTGAGAATATAAAATTAGAGAGTGAATGAAGAAATCCTTTATAAGCGCACACACACACCGACTCTTGGTTTCACACGTTTTTTTTGTTGTTGTTGTTTTTTTCCGCTTATACCGAAAACATACCCAGGGGCAGTGATTTCACTCCGGCAGTGCATGTTTATATCTCAACAGGCAACATATTGCTTGAGCTTAATCTAAAAATAATCACACACACAATGGAATATAAACCCAAATAATCCAAATCAAATGTTTTTGAAAAACACAGATAACATCCTGTGGAGATACAGTGGTGCTTGAACGTATTTCTTCATGAATATGATGATCGTCATCCCATCGATTGAAAACACCTGACTTTAATGTCACCTTCATATTAACTGCTAACCCTAGAGGTTCGCATACTTTTGCCACTCACTCATATGTAATATTGGAGCATTTTCCTCAAAAAATAAACGACCAAGTAGAATATTTGTCTCATTTGCTTAATTGGGATCTCTTTATCTACTTTTAGGACTTGCGTGAAAATCTTATGATGTTTTAGGTCACATTTATGCAGAAATATAGAAACTTTCAAGCACCATTGTAAGCAGTCATGCAATGATGATTATGGTTTATTATTGGCTAGAGTACTGGAAAACTAACAATGTTATTGGTTGTTGCAGTACCAGGAGCTGCACCTCAGAATATCTCTCTCGAAGTCCAGAACTCGAGGGTAAGTGCCACTTTGTGTGTAATGAACTGAGAAATTTAAAAAAAAAAAAATATATATATATATATATATATATATATATATATATATATATATACATATATATATATATATATATAAAAATTTTTTTCTTGTCTTATAACAGTAGAGTTGGCTTTAGCTTGTTCTAGCTCTGTCTGATATATTGAGATGGTCTAGTGGAGCATCTCATCTTTGCAGTGCAGTCAGTTGTCAGACTCTTTACACCAATCTGGGCGCTCATTGATTTCCTCCCACTAAGAAAACTAAGCTAAGCTCACTCGTTAATGTGCATCAGCGTCTTTAGGCGACCTCAAGGCAGCTATAATATTTGCTTCAATTTCTTTGTGTCTAAACATAGATACAGACAGCGTGTATCTCCTGAAATGCGCACTGAAGTACATTATTCTGTTCTCATTAGAAAGCGAAGCTGAGCAGAGCAGAAGTTAGTAGTAATTGAGGAGATGTTTTAATAATCATATCCAGCCTTCCAGAACATTTTGAAGAACGGTTCGGATGATAGACTAGATTTCCATTTGAATACTGTGCCGCGTCTTGCATCGTGCGTCTTGTAGATGGGAGACATGAAAAGTATAGGACTGTGTCTGAAATGACAAGCTACAAGTATTGTTATTTTATATAAACAAATAAATATATCCAAGTAGAGCATGGCAGTCAAAATGGGAAGGCGGGGGGGGGGGGGGGGGTGTCTGGAGTTTATCATGTGGAGGGGAAGTGATGGCTTGACAGATAGGGCTCTGGGTTACTGATCAGAAGGTCGGGGGTTCAGGCCCCAGCACTGCCAAGCTGCCATTGTTGGGCCCTTGAGCAAGGCCCTTAACCCTCTCTGATCCAGGGGCGCTGTATCATGGCTGACCCTGCTCTCTAATCCCAACTTCCTGACATGCTGGGGTATGTGAAGAAAATAGTTTCACTGTGCTGTACTATAATGTATATGTGATCAATAAAGACTCATTATCATCATCCTGATACTGATGCTTTGACTCAGTGAGTTGTATGTTTTTAAAAAAATACATTTTCTTATGACTTCACGCTTATTCTCGGTTATTTTCTCCTTTATTTTGTACCACAGAGCATTATGGTACGATGGCAGCCTCCTCCTCCTGGCACCCAGAATGGGGAGCTGACGGGTTATAAGATCCGCTACAGGAAAGCTGGGAGGAAAGGAGATGCAGCTGAGATTATAACTAATCAACTCTTTCAGCTTATTGAGGGTAGGTTTAAAGACTAGTACAAACTTGTATTTTCAGGTTTAGTTTTATTGCTTCTGAGGTGGTTAAAAAAAAAAAAAAAATTTTTTTCGCTCAGACTGAACAGATAGTTCTAATCAAACATTGATTAAATGTTGCTTAGTGAAATTGTACTGCATTTACAGTAAATCACTGTAAAGTAGAAAAAGCTAATTAAAATAAGTGATTAGCTTTGTGATGATCTGATTGTGTCTCGCTGTAGGTTTGGAAAGAGGTACCGAGTATTCATTCCGGCTTTCGGCCATCACGGTGAACGGTAGCGGCCCGGCAACCGAGTGGATCCCCACCGAGACCTTCGAGAACGACTTGGATGGTAAGTTCTTACAAAACTGCTGACAAACAGAATCTGACTGTAATGTACAGAAATATCTCTGTTCTTTCATCTTACCTCCCAGTAGATATAGGTGCAAACTTCTTGTTATTGATTAACGTGTTGGTTTGCCTGGCATATAAGAGCGTACGAGTTTATTAAACACAGCTCACATAAAGGCACGCAGGAAGACTGTAGCTCATCAATACTGAAAGATGTATTGAATAATTCAGCGCTTTCTTTTCTCCCTGCTCTCAGGAGTCTATAAAGTTGTACTCCTGACTGTCCTGACTGATTCTGACAGCACTCTCACCTGTAATCAGCTGCTGTATAAGGCTACGTATCAGAAATGGGATGTGTTGAAGGGAAATGCATGGGTTTATGGGTCAATAACGCTATAGTGACTAACGTCTCATGCAGCAAATTTTCACCTCATATGTATTATTTATGTATTATTGTTATAAAATAATTTATAATGCATTCACGAGTTTATAATGTTTGAAACTTTTCAAAACCACGTTAGAGGCCATGGTGGCTGAGTGGTTAAGGTTCTCGGGGCGGCTGTGGATCAGGTGGTAGAGCGGGTTGTCCAGGTTGCTCACGATGGCAAGCTAGCGCCTTGCATGGCAGCTCTGCTACCACTGGTGTGTGAGTGTGTGTGTGAATGGGTGAATGAGAACCAGTGTAAAGCGCTTTGGATAAAAGCGGTATATAAGTGCAGACCATTTACCATTTCCGAGATACTGGTTATAGGGCACTGGTTTACAGTCAAGCTATCACTGATGAACCTTAAACAAAATCCCTTAACCCTCGAATGGGAAGTCGATGCTTGGAATTTTGTCATTTTAGTCTTACTTGTATTCGGGCTACAAAGTTTTTGTTAGCAACTAGCTACCCAGCTAACTGTGATGAGTGATGTATATTTTCCCCCTCAAAATGGCTAATATATAGCAGGTATAGCTATATATATATATATATATATACACGGTGTATATATATATATACACGGTTTACGTCTGAACTCGGAGGAACTCTGAGTCGAGAAGACCACCCAAAGTTTCCAAGTAGCAATTCCGAGTTGGGGGGCAGTTTATTAAATTTGTTCCTGATCGGAGATCGGGAATTATGAGTTACGACCTCATAAAAACATGACTGCTCGAAGCATAAACAGTAAACAAAGTAGCACGTCCTACACTTCTTAAATGCGACAGCTTTAACCGTAGCTACTTTCCGTCTCGGGTTATGCGGAGCCTAAAAAGATGGTACGTGTCTGATATTCATGTTATATTTTTGCTTTTCGTGTTTGTTTTAGCAGTATTTATAGTGCCAGTAGAGCATTATTTTGTAAGCGTTTCCCCCATTTACATAATCTGTAAATGTTTCAGCTCCATCCTTCCGCCTTTATGTTTTAAGCCAAACTGAAGTCAGCTGTCATCCTTATGGGAAGATAAAAATCATTAAAAATACAACACTCGGCAGAGTCGATAGAAATTGGGACACAGAATTTCTTGGCTTTAAAGTACAGCTTCCTCTCCACTGTACTCTATATAAAACTGTGGGGAAAAATTCCGCGTTTTTTTGCCTGAGAGATTTCTGTAGGCTGTTTAGAGAAAGGTTGTGCTTGTTCCTGTATAGGACAATGATGCATTTGAATTAAGGCTGGTATAGAAGAAAGGAATGCTATCTCCATCCAAAAATCCTACACTACCTGGAAACATACCACAACCTCTCCATTTGCTCAGTATGTTCATTCTCTCTTGGCATAAGTTAGGGGTAGATCTCAGGCACCTTCTTTAGCCTACAGAATCTATACAGAAACTCAGAGAGCGGTCTGGCTTCTGCACCATGACAATGGAGGCTAAGGAACAGCTAGATCTCCTCACTCTGATTTTCCACATCTTCTTCTCAATGGCTCTCCAGAACCGGTTCCATTCATTCTTGGTGCATCAGGACTTTGTGGCTGTTTGGGTAGACCAGGTGGAGTGATCTGCCCTGTGATTGTGTAGAGCCCTTGGCAGGTCTCCAGAAACTTGCATTTGACAAAGGGTGACCTGTGCTCTCTGGGCCTCCTGTATAGGTTCTTGAACACAAACAATACCATTCTCAGACTCATCTTATGGTTGTAAACAGACGTGTGACTTCAACATACCTGGAAGAGCACACAAGGTGTTTAACAGAGAATCCGGCAGCCCAGTTGAAAAGAAAGACCGGCTCCTGAGCAATATTTTATTTCATTTTGTACTGGATAGTCGGAGGAATATTCTGCCATGACAAATATGTATTTGTCACCATGCACTGAAGTGTTCTTATCCGAGTGTCAATGCGGTCGTTGGGACAATTAGGGACAACTCCGGTGCGGTGGTACCCATGACTGTTGCCTACTGGGAAGTGAGTGTACTTCATAATCGCACTAATGACATCTAATGCGGCATATTCCAGAGTCTCAGGTACCTGGAGTGCCCAGTTCACTGCATGTGCGTCCGCTGGTGAATAGCATCGTGGTGAGTTGGACACCTCCAGAAGACCAGGACATCGTAGTGAGAGGCTACAGCATCGGCTATGGTATAGGCAGTCCTCACTCACAGACCATTAAAGTGGACTACAAACAACGCTACTACAGCATTGAAAACCTGGGTGAGTGCCGTACTTTCAAATTTCATTATGGGTAATTTTCCTAATTACAGTAATGATCTGTTCAAAAAAGCAGATTTGTAGATTACTTTTAAGTACTACCTTTAAA
Source organism: Ictalurus furcatus (assembly GCF_023375685.1). Taxonomy (NCBI): domain Eukaryota; kingdom Metazoa; phylum Chordata; class Actinopteri; order Siluriformes; family Ictaluridae; genus Ictalurus; species Ictalurus furcatus. Next base: position 23,392,855 of record NC_071268.1, read on the forward strand.
ATACTAGCTTGACTAATTTGAAGGAGGAATTGAATAATGAAAGATAAGTGTGTGTTATGGGACAGTGATTTATTTCCTGGTGTCTGCCTCTCCAGACCCAAGCTCACACTATGTGATTACGCTGAAGGCCTTCAACAACATGGGTGAGGGAATACCTGTGTACGAGAGCGCCATCACCAGGCCTCAATCAGGTATACACACTCATGAGTATTTGTTGGATATTAATTCGGCTTTGCCCATAAATGTTTCGTTATTAGTCGAAAAAATAATATAAGGAAGGTGGTTGGTTTGGCGGGTTGTTTGTAGAACCTTCAGCTAAAAATCAGTCAGTACGTTTACATGTACAACAATAATCCGATATTAACCCGATTAAGACGATACTCTGATTAAGAAACTAACATATAAACAGCGATTTTTTATTACCTTAATTCGACTAAAGTCATACTCGAAGTAAACACAAATCGAATTAAGACGTGTGGAGTATTCCTGTTTTATTCGCATTACAGACATGTACACACCTTAATCACACTGTTAACGTCGTGTGGGAGTTTTCACCACATTTTGCGACAGGACACGTACACACACGGCAGTGCTCAACCGTTTTACGGCAAACAAGAGAGTACGGCTGTGTCAGAAACCGCATACTTACCTACTATATAGTGGGAGAAATACATGTATCTCAGCTACTATACAGTAGGTAAGTACACGGTTTGGGACGCAGCCCACGGCTTCAAGCAGTCGTCTATTTGCATGTATAGCATGGAAAATAATTAACCGCACTTGAAGCTTTCGTAAAATTAAAAATGAAACACCCATAACTGTATACGGTACCATAACGAAGATGAACTGTATGTCGATACATGAAGTTCTGGAGGGAACGTCGGACGGCGTGGCGCGGGGACGTAATGACGTGTGCTGTTAATCTAATTATGTTCTATAACATGTAAAACGGGAACATAACAGGAACATTCTAAAAGAGACTCATGTAAACACCTTAATCAGAATATTGTCTTATTCAGAATAAGCTCAATGTTTAGATTACTGCTGTCCATGTAAACGTAGTCATTGTCACAGGGCTAGGGTCAGCTTTGGTACAAATTTTATTTATTGCACCTTTCTGCAGAATTGCTTTTTCTTATCTACAGTACGGTGTAATGCCTGTCTAAACTCTTTACCGCATACACAAAAAGGGCCACAACTCCTCCATTTGTAAAGGTTTCGAGTAAAGCGTGTTTGTAGGGATGCAAAAGCCTTTGTTTGGAGTTCAGTTCGATTCTCCTCCCGAGTAGAGATGTTCTCAACGTTCATTTTCTTTTACCGCGTGAGTGCAGCGTCAGCCGCTCGGGAATCTGTCTATAGCTTTGGAACTGTAGCAATTCCCCATATGTCAGTTGGTTTGAAGTGTGCGTATCTGTAGGAAGGCAATTCTTCTCCTTTCCCAGTACTCTCGTGACATCTCTCTCTCGCAGTTGATCTAGAGAAGAGCACCAAATAGGCAGGAAGAGAGAGAGCGCTCTTGCAGGAACCCCGCTGACCTGTCAAGCTCACCTCAAAAGTTTGGAAAGTCTTTAGGGACAGATGTGAGAGCATAGAACATCAGCTAACCCTGACCTAGAAATAAACAGCTAGTTGGCAGACAAGCTCAGTTTTAAATGTTTATAGCATTTGTGCATCTGGTCCACCTGATAGGATCTTAACCAGAAATACACATGGAGTCCTTTTGTGATCATTTGTCCTCACTCAATATACAGTACCATAAAGTACAGAGCATTACATGTGAAGGTGTAGACTGTGAGATACTTGCATTTGCTGTTAAATGTTGTAGTGCTGTTTGAAACATTTTCACTTGTGAGGATTGGTGTTCCGGCTCTAACACGATCTCTCTTTTTCTCTTTGCCCTCCTGACGTTACATTCATCCCCACCCCATTTACATCCCACCCTGCTACCCTCCTGCTTCTTCCATCATTATGTTGCTGATGCTTTTTTATAATCCATTGCTTGTTTCATGGTGTTTTTTTGTTTTGGTATTTTTTTTTGCGCTTGAATACCATGTTTGCTGCTGCCAGGTCCCATAGAGCCAGATATTGATTTATTTAAAATGTATCATCATACCCCTCACACCCCAGCGCCCGAGCCTTCCCCCATGCTTCCCCCAGTGGGCGTGCAGGCCTCCGTCATCAGCCACGATGCCATCAAAGTCTCCTGGGCTGATAACTCGCTGTCCAAGAACCAGAAGATCACCGACTCCAGATATTACACAGTTCGCTGGAAGACCAACATACCAGCCAATACCAAATTTAAGGTACTACAATACAGACACACAGGAAAGGAAAACTTTATTGTGGTTATTGGCAGTGGTGTATAAAAATCAATAAAACTCTTATGTGAAAGCCATTGAAATCATAAATTTGTTGTACTTACTCATAAGGGCACCACTTTCCACCAGTTTTATTTTTCCAAGGCTTACAGTGCCTCCAAGTGGGCAAGTCTTCAAATTGCATTTAAATCATAAAAACATTGAGCTGTGTATTTGAATACAGTCATGATAGTGAACATGTTAGATAAGAAGAAGAAGAAGAAGCCTTTATTAGTCACATATACATATGCACAGTGAAATTCTTTTCTTCGCATACCCCAGCATGTCAGGAAGTTGGGGTCAGATCACAGGGTCAGCCATGATACAGCGCCCCTGGAGCAGAGAGGGTTAAGGGCCTTGCTCAAGGGCCCAACAGTGGCAGCTTGGCAAGTCTGGGGCTTGCCTAAATAGGTTTCGACATTTTACTACACTGAAAAAAATGCCTTTCTTGAAGCAAGCTAGACACGCTTCAATCTAGATAAAGTGTACTAAAATCAAGCAAACAAAATCTGCCAGTGGGGTAGGCAAAACTGACTTTGTAAGAATTCTTGAAAATAGCATAAATATCGAGTCACTAAAATCTTAGGATCTTAAAACTAGACACAAATGCCAACATTTTAGCGAGTCGTGCTTATTACAAGCAATGAAAACTCAGTTATTCAAGACAGACGTACTTAAAATGAGTATTTTGGTCTCTTGATTGAGCTGAATGAGAATTTATCACTTAATCTAAGATTCATAATTAGAAGGGAAAAAAAATACAATAAGACAATTTCTTCAAACAGAATAATAATAATAATAATAATAATAATAAGTTTGTATTAAATTAAGGCACCAGAAGTATTATTTTTAGCATTTTTATTGACACAGATTATAGAAGGCAACAGGTGCAAGTGCAGATTTTTACTGAATAGTTTGTGAAAGTGCAAAACAAACAACCAAAACTGTGAAAACATGAAACAATGGACATAAACTTAACAGTGGACACAAGGTAAAAACATGTGGACTATGAGAGCGACTGTAAGACACATGACAACAACTAAAGCTTGACAATTAGATGCTGAAAAACTAGAACTTCTATAGGGATGCTTATTAGGGGGTAACACAGAACAGGTGTGAGTGATCAGTAGGACATGTGACATGGTCACGTGACATGCTGGGGCTGATGGGTAATGTGTGGATTTCAGCATAATCATGACACAAAGCTGCTTCATTGAATTGGTCTTACCCAGTCTTAAAATAAGGGAGATCATCTTGTTCCTCTACTGGAATATTATGCAAACCATTGTTATAGCGTGTCACTGGTTAAATTTAGCTTAATGTTTGCTGGAATATCTTATTAAACCAAAGTTAGATATATTTTCTTAATATGAGATTACTTTTCTCATGCTAAAAATGCTTGACTAGATTATTATTTTTTTTTTACTTTCTTGAAATTGCTTTTTTGCAGTGTATGTCTTAATATAATAACCTAGGATCTTGTTTGCTTATCGTGTATTCTGGTTGTGTGTACAGGTTGCAAACACCACCACTCTAACATACACAGTCACGACCCTGAAGCCCAACACACTGTACGAGTTCTCAGTCATGGTGACCAAGGGTCGGCGCAGCAGCACGTGGAGTATGACTGCTCATGGCACCACCTTGGAGACCCGTAAGAACTTCAGCTCGGACTCGCGCATCTGTCGAATAGCAACCTGCCGGATAGAGTCTCGCTCACTCTGTTTATCACAGACAGCATACATTTATACAAATCAAGTGATTTTTCCCTCTAAATGTCTCTCCAAAAGTGTGTGGAGGTCTGGGGAAATCTGCCGTATGTCACAGCAACTAAATTCTGGAAAACAGCCAAAAATAAACTGTAAAAAAAAAAAAAAAAAGTAAGATTTCTGCCAGTAATGAAATGTGTTTCACCAAAACACTGTGGAAACGTTTTTAATTTGAGATACTAACCTCTCCTTGGCTGTCTGCCTACGAAGATCACACAATTCCTTTCACAATTTGATTAAGTCATTGCTGGATTATGGACATAATTCTAATCAGTTCAGTTTCTAATTAGATACTGGTTGTCAAAATGTCCCTGATGCTCGTGTACCGAGAAGAGCGCTTACACACCGTGTACACATGACCACATACGTTTAAAATGTTTACATTTACATAATAAAATGACCTTTATAACAAGAAATGTATTCAACAAAACTGACTGAGTTAATCAGCGATTATTTCCACATCAATTTAAGAATAGACAAAATATGCCGTAAGTAATTTTGACCTCATGTGATGAGTCAGAGTTTAATTTGGATTATTCAAGATAATTAAAATTAAAAATCACCCATTTCCCCATTGTTAAAGTATGATTGTTTAAAATTTGGACGTTATTGTGTCGCATAGGTGGATTAAGTTATAAATATAGAGGTAGGTGAGGTGTCTTTAAGTTGGAATTGGATTGGAATCTCCTCCCTTTTCACTAATGCAGAAAGTGGATAAGATACATGGTTCTGGTTGAGATATATGGTTCTGGTTGAGATGATACATGGTTCTGCTTGAGATACATGGTTCTGGTTGAGATGATACATGGTTCTGGTTGAGATATATGGTTCTGGTTGAGATGATACATGGTTCTGGTTGAGATACATGCAAAAGAGAAGCATATTTTACTTCAGGAAGAACTCTAGACTCCAGAACTAGTAGAAAAGCAAATCAAAATTTGACCAAAAGGGTTTTCCCAGGCTGCCACACCAATCTCATTGTAAAAAAAAAAAACTAAACAAAACAAAAAAACAAACCCGTTAATATTATCACCATGAATAATGAATAACCTGTGAAGACGAAGCCAGGCCTCAGAGTTACAGATTTTTATCTCCTCAGTTCCCACATCCGCCCCTAAAGATGTCACAGTGGTGAGTAAAGAGGGTCGTCCGCGCACCGTCAACATCAACTGGCAGCCACCATCAGAGGCCAATGGCAAAATCACAGGTAGCTCAACATGGCTTTTAACACTGACACACCACCAACTTATTTTCGTATTAAGGATATTTTATTTGCTCTTCTTGATTTTTGATTTTGATCTCGATTTCGTCCTCCACCTCTTACTCCAGGCTACATAATTTACTACAGTACGGATATGAATGCGGAGGTACATGACTGGGTTGTGGAGCCAGTGATGGGGAACAGACTGACCCACCAGATCCAGGAGCTCACGCTAGACACCACGTATTACTTTAAGATCCAGGCACGCAACTCGAAAGGCATGGGGCCTCTCTCTGATACAGTGCACTTCCGCACACCCAAAGGTATAATAAGACCGACCTGAGAGCCACGTATAGCTGATTAAAATATCCTGGAATGGTTCTTGACGATTGGAAATGAAAACGCTGGCAGAAAATTCATGTTATGGATTTAAAAATGTCAGACGTCGTAGGTCTGTCCGTATGCATTACCCTCTCCTGAGTCATAACTACACTTTCCTCACCTCTTCTCTCTGGCTTTTGTGTTCTTCTTGCAGCTGAGCCATCCGACAAAATGTCAAGTGACCAAGGTAACTGTTTTCTTTTGTATGTCTGTCTATTTGTCTTTCTTTCTGCTCTTGGAAGAATGTACACACACAGTTTGCTCCTAACTCTATAACCTTGTCGTCAGTAGGCTTTCAGGGGAAGCCAGGTGGACGTTCTCCACTGCCGGACCACGGATTTGGATCCTCTTTAGGTAAATATACAACGCTTTTACGTACTTTTCTCTCTCGCTCACACTCGTGCACATACACACACACTCACTATTTCCTTTCATTCACATACACCCCCCCCACCAGATAAGCCAGGAATCACAGGCAGTCAGGAGAATCATATCCTGGTGATCATCATCATCGTTTCTGTGGGAGCGTTCACCATCATCACCGTGGTAGTGGGTGCAGTCCTGTGTACACGCCACTCCAACTCCCATCAGAAAAAGTAAGCATTTACACCCCTCTTCTCCACACATAGTCGTGAGATATACAGTATACTTCTGTGTAAACGTTATGTAAATAATTCTATGATCGGCTGTTTCCTGCTCCTCTGTAGGAAGCGAGCTGCCAGTAAGTCCAGTAATGCCTCTCACAAGTATAAAAGCACCTCTAAAGACCTGAAACCTCCGGACTTGTGGATCCATCACGAGCGGCTGGAGATGAAATCTATCGACAAATCACCTGAGCCCAACGTGGTGATGACGGAGACACCCATCCCCCGCAGCACACACGAGGCGTCCAGTGGCGAGGCTGCACACCAAAGACCAAACACGTACCGAGGTATCGCGTACTATATATTATAATGCTGTAAATGCTTACACAGTTCATCTTGCTCTAAATGGCATGTTATGTAAAGTACTAACTAAGCACTGAGCTCGTTGGTTAGGGTTAGAGAAACTTCTTCCCCATGAATGGTTTTAAAATGAACTGAACTGTGTGTCTCTGAAGATCAATCTTAGCTCTTCACAATTGTGGCAGACCTGCAAATTACTACTGATGTAGTGTACCTGAACTACATAGCTGTTTCAGATCACGCTGGCAGAGGTGCCAACATCTACAGTTTCATTTCTAACCCTCGTCAGAGAAATACGCGTCCCTCGTTTTTCAGCTAAAGCAGACTGAATGTGGGGGAAAAAAAATTCTCCTGGTTGAGAACACCCAAGTTACTAAAGGTGAAAGTCAACGGGACATGAAAGACACGTTTGTTTCCGGTAGCGATTACGTTTCGCTTCACTCCGACCTGTGAATTAGCGAGCCTCAGTGGTGTGAGACGATAGAATACAAGTGGGTGGGACATTTTGTATACGTTAGTAATAAAAAGAGCTAGACTTGATGGAGACGGATTCAACCCTGTCAACGCTTCACTACAGTCCCCTCTGAGACTACTGGAACGGCGAGGCCGATTCATTTGATTGTGCTATAGGTACACCAAAGACATTTGGGTTTGAGATCAAAAGATGGATATGAAACGAGAGTTTAGGATTTCAGCTTTTATTCCCTGGTATTTACAGCGACGTGGTAAACAACATAAAACGTAGAACCTTTCGTATTAGACCACAACATTTTAAGGCGAGGAAAAGTATAGGGACAGATGAATCTTAAAATAAATAACACTTAGTATTTGGTTGCATATCCTTTGCTTGGAATAACTACATCAAGCCTGCGACTCTTTGACCAAAATTGTTGGTTTCTTTTTTTGAGATGCTTTTCCAGGCTTTTACCACAGACTCTTTCAGTTGCTGCTCAATTGGATTAAGGTCTGGCTTTCTGATTCTTACTGCTGATGAGTGGTTTGGCCTCTATATCTCTGCTCTTCTGGATTGTGATAACTTCACCCCTGCCCTGTGGAGGTTGTTGGTGATGTCACTGACTGTTGTTTTTGGGTTTTTCTCCACAGCTCTCACAATGTTTCTGTCATCAGGTGGTGTTGTTTTCCTTGGTCGACCCATTCGGTGTCTGTTGTTCAGTACACCAGTGGTTTCTTTCTTTATCAGGACATTCCAAATTATTGTATTGGCTGTGCTCAGTGTCTCTGCAACGCCTCTGATTGATTTTCCCTCTTTTCTCAGCTACAAAATGGCTTGCTTTTCTCCCATAGGCAACTCTCTGATCTTCATGTTGGTTTATCCTTTTTAACAAAAAATGTGATGTCTTCACACATGAAACTGAAGGCTAAAACCAATAGTAGATTTTCAAAACTATTTATTGTCTAAATCTAACAGGACACACCTGGGTAACAAGAAACCTATCAGTCACATGCTCTAGTATTTTTGCTTGTCTAAAAATTGGGTGGTCTGATACAAACTGTGCTATGTTCTATGTTAACACATCTACATATAAATACCAGGAAATAAAAGCTGAAATGATCATTGAACTCTCTTCTCATGTTCATCTTTTTATCTCAAATCCAAATGTTTTCAGTCTACAGCAAAAACAAATGAATCAGCCTTGACGTTCCAGTAGTTTCGAAAGTTACTGTATGTATGAAAGCTTGCCACCCTGAAGAAGAACGTTAGGATATTATTAATTAATCGTGCATGTCAAGTTCCTAGGTATAAATTGTTTATTTGTGGAGGTTGTGTATGAGCAGTGCTTTGTCGGTGTGTTTACAGGTCATGAGGTCGAGGAAAGCGTGTCTACACTAGCAGGAAGAAGGGGAATGAGACCCAAAATAATGATGCCCTTCGACTCACAGCCTCCACAACGTAAGCTCAGAGAAATCTCTTCTATTACAAACCTGAACTGAATAAACTGAAGGTCCAGTGCTGCTGCGAGAGCTCGCCCTTTGCATTTCAAGGATGTTTTGGGAAAGTCAGTCATTGATTTTTCTTTCATCTAACCAGTGTGTGAAGTTTCTCATTGCATGTTCCAGCTTGTGTTTACTTGTGTTTGTTGACACGCATCATTTGCCTTGCACATTCTCAGCTGTCATTAGCGCACATCCCATCCACTCTCTTGACCACCTTCATCATCACCACCATCATCACTATCACCCTCCACCGCGTGGTTACCTCCATCACCAGATCAGCCTGAGAGCTCCTGCTACGCCCTCTTCCTCTGGCCCTTATTTAGACAGACCTTCTTCTTCAGGTGAGACACGTGTGTTGAGGTCGTGTAAGAGGAATTCGCAGGTACATACCCTCCAAAAGTACTACAACAGCAAGGCCAATTCTATTGTTTTCGCTTATACATTGAAGACATTTGGGTTTGAGATCAAAAGACGAACGAATGAGCTGACAGATCAGCTTTTGTTTCTAGACGTGTTAAACAACTCGGAACATGGCACCTTGTGTTTGAACGCACCCATGTTTTCAGGTGATAAAAACGTTGCAATATGTGACTGATAGGTGTTTCTTGCTGCTCAGGTGTGTCCTGTTAAATTGATTGCTTAAAGAATGAATAGCTCTAAAGGTCTACTCTTGGTTTGAGCCCTAGGTTCATTTGTTGTTTCAAAAGGATAAACCAGAGACCAAAGAGTTGTATATGAGAGAAAATCAAGCCATTTTGAAGCTGAGAAAAGAGGGAAGATCTATCAGAGCCAATGGGCATAGGGCATATACATAGCCAATACAACAATTTGGAATGTCCTGAAAAAGAAATGGGGGGGGGGGTGTTTGGGGGTACGCAACCAAATATTAAGTGTTATTTACTTTAAAACTTATCTGTTCCTATACTTTTGCTCACCAAAAAATTGTGTGGTCTGATACAAAAGGTTTTATGTTGTTTAACATGTCTAGATGTAAATACTATTAAATGAAAGCTGAAATTATAAACTCTCGTCTCATATCCATCTTTAGATCTCAAACTGAAATGTGTTTGGTCTACAGTACAAACAAACGAATTGGCCTTTCGGAGGGGACTGTGTAGTTACATAGTTAAGAGTTCTGAGCTACTTAAAAGGGTTCTAGCGTAGACCCCTTTCTGATAAATTAAACTGCCAGTGTGACGCTGGTTTGTAATTGGTATCAATACCTGTGTGTGTGTGTGTGTGTGTGTGTGTGTATATGTATATATAATATAATAATGAATGAAAAGGCTTTTTTGGTCAGCCGATGGTTTCCGTGTTTAAACTGTTTCTCCACTGTGATCTGTTCACATACTCACTAGTTTTAGAAAGTAGTTCCATAATTCTACAGGGTGTCCCAAAAGTCTCCATAAATAGGGAAAATTTTAGCAAAGTACTTTTTAGTAAAATGTAGTTGCGGCAGCAGTGTCGCGTCATGTGTGACGCGCTCGCCACGTTTCCTGTTAAAGTCCATCGCAACCTTGCGACAGCTTCCAGATCCAGCCGTGAGAATGATCAAAATACATTCTTCTTTTCTCAAAGGTGTTCTTAAAGGTTATCTGAAACTATATATATATATATATATATATATATATATATATATATATATATATATAATATATACCAGTCAACAGTTTAGACACACACATTCTTAATTTTTATTTTTTCCCCCACATTGTAGAATAATAATAAAGTCATCAAAACTCTGGAGGAACACAAATGGAACTATGGGAAATATATTGTGATAAAAAATACAAAATAAATCAGAATAATTTAGTATTTTATCATCTTTAAAGTAGACGCCCTTTTCGAGTAGAATTTCCAGAAACGTATTCTTGGCGTTTTCTCACCCGATTTCTTGAGGAATTTCCCCTGAGATGCTTTTTAAACAGTATTAAAGGAGTTCACACCGACGCCGGACTCTTATCGGCTTATTTCACTCCGGAGTCGTCCATTTAAAAAAATATTTTCTGTAAATAAAATGATAGTTTTCTAATGAAAGAAATGAACATGTCGGTACGATTATATTTTTGTCTACAACACCGATTTAAAACATTTAATCACACACCTTCAGATCAAAAGCTTTTTAAGATCATGAGAAACATTTCGGTCGGGTGTCCACAAACTTTTGACCGGTAGCGTGTGTGTATATATATAAAATATATTTATAATATATATATATAAAAAATTTTGGAGGATGTTTTGCTAAAAAGTGTTAACTTCCTCACTGTATGGAGACTTTTAGGACGCCCTGTATGGTACATTTTGTTGCTCACACTCACCCTAACAACATGCATCAGGACCAGTCAGTGTACTGTACTGTAAATCGCCCCTGTGTGTTTAGAATCTGTAAGGAGTCAGCCGCCTGCCCCCGAGCTGCCAGTCGCCCCCAGCACAGCTGACCTGCAACACACAGAGGTGCTGATTAAAGAGGACGAGCCGCACTGCTATAAACCTCCCACAGCCCACGTCCACCCCACACACCCCATGAAGAGCTTCACCGTGCCCACTGTCACTGTGTCAACTCACAGCACACCCAGCTCTGCCCTGCCCTGCACCGTGCTCATGCCCCCACCAGGTCTGCCCACACGTACACATTGAGGATAGCTACAGACACTGATCTCATCACCAGCTGATACCTGCACCTCAGGCCATGTGCCATCACAATCTTCTTTTATTCTGCCTGTCTGTTTCAGTTCCCGGTGCGAAGACGGCATGTATCGGCACCCTGAGCAGAGCTCGTGCCCCTGTGGCCGTCACTGTTCCCAGTGCTCCTGACCAATCAGAAACCAGCAAGATGCTGCCACAGAAAGAGTCTGTAAGTGCAATATTCTCCTCCACAGGCACTCACTTCCTCCAGTGAGTTATACCACGGTCTGTCCGAATGCTCGATTCTGATTGGATGGAAGGTGCGCCTTAAAACCGCATATACCTCATTTAGTTCCGGTCAGTTTAATCACCGTTCTATAAACAACTGTAACCATAGTAACATACAGTTAAACTCACAGCTTCATTATTAGTAGAGATGCGGCACAGACTCGGGTAATTCTCACATGCACAATCTCTCTCTGTCTCTCTCTCTAATAACTATTTAATATAATTAATTCAAATAAATGTAATCTTATCGCACTACTTTATCTCCGTGTATGATTTAGAGCGGGCGGATTCTAGATCTAACGACCCGTATATGAAATAACAGACGAATATGAACCGCTGTTGTTATCTTTTCAGTCAGATTTTGCGCTGCGAACATAAAGGACCGCTTTACCTTGTCAGCGCTGGCGAATTCACCACGGTATACACGGGATAATCCGCGGGATAATCCACGGCTAGGCGTGCGTTACACGGTTTTAACGCACTCCGCGGAGGCAAGCACGTCTTTGCCTCCACGCCGTGCAGAACAAATGTGTGTCCCTTACAAAAATCACTTTACTGTTCTTTAAATGCTGAAAATATTTCTAAACGTTTTTATTTTATTTTATTTTTTTTTTTGCCCTCGTTTCTTTTTACATGGATTTGCTGCTTGGCTTAATTCAAACTGTTTACTCACTAAACCCATACTAAATTTGTATAAATAACGAATAACCAAACAAAATGGCATTTTCATGTTTTAATATCAAATTCCATCCCATCAACACTCACTGCTTTGTCAAAACATATATCTATGTGTGTGTGTGTGTGTGTGTGTGTGTGTTTTATCTTTCACCTCAGTTCCACTGATACATGTCTCCCTTTTTCCATTTGCGTCCTCTCTACCTGCTCTTGCATCTACCTCCATCATCCTTTATTACGTCCTCCGTGTGTCTCGCTTCCTCTTTTCCTCTCACGCTGCATCCTTCGCTGTGGCCATAACTCTAACCCCGACGCTCCCCTGCATGCCTCTCTCTAAGGCCTACAGGACAGATGAGCTGTCAGAGGAGATGGCACATCTGGAGGGCTTGATGAAAGACCTGAACGCCATCACGACGGCCTGAACTCGTTAACCCCCATCCACAGCGGCCGACCGTAAACTCTGAGAAAAGCCTCGAGGGTTTTTTTTTTTTTTTTTTTTTTTATTAAAGGAACCAGCCAGACGTTATTTTCAAAGCAACCGGCAAGAGGACGTGCTTCGGATATTTTGGTTCTGCATTTCTCTGGATGAGCAGCTGAGGTGAGGTGAACAGTCGCAGAGGTTTCACCAATCGAAAGCGAGTACTCTGAGTAAACCGGACGTTTTTAATGTTGTAGTTTCACGACTCCATGTCGGTATTTTGGTGTTTTGTTTCTGTGTATACAGTATGCATATATTATTTTTGTTCTTTACATTTTACGTGCTCATTTGTAAATCTGTACACGCCATTTGAAAGGTGTGGATTTTTATGGACTCCATTTCAAGTCGCCACGCCGTTTACATTTCCCCCTACACGTGAAAGGTAGCGAGTGTTTGTTCATACGAGCATGGACGTTGCCTTCGGTTTAAAATGGCTGTATTGTTTAAAACTCTACACTGAAGAATAAATATGTTCCTTGAATTAGAGAGAGAGAGAGAGAGAGAGAGAGAGAGACGAGGCCGTGCGTTCTCTCCAAGGGAAACTTGTAGCATGAAACTCTAAATATGCATCATAAATTATATTACAGGAGTCTACATGCTCCCATACTGATGTGTACAGTAGGATGTAAAGGCTATTTTTGCTAATTAAAAAACAAACAAAAACAAAAAACTCTTGTTTTGAGCGATTGCATCAAGTCTACAGTGCTGGAGTTTACACGGTGGATGGAGACATGACGCATTTGGACCTTGAGCGTCACCTTGAACACCTCGTCTGCTCATGCTTCATCTGTGCGAGCTGGAAGCACCGCAAACTGAATGAAGACGTCAATAAGATGTGTTTTTTTTTTTCTGACCTGACTTTTTAAGAAATGCACCAATTTTCAGCTTTCTACATTTCCGAAAGACACCTTTTATATCGTGTTTGTTTTTTTTTAAATAAAAGGTAAGTACGTTGATTTGTAAATTATGATATACAAAGTCCCCACCGACTTTCTGTTCCCATCACGCCTCCTAACCTACCGCCAGAGCATATGAACTCTAGAGCGCCAGCTCCATTTCCATCGTTTCATCCAAATGAATGTTAACGTGACGGTCGGAAACCCTGCTCATGAATAAAGTGTTTGTAAGCGTGTTAGCGAATGTTTTCGGACGGATTGGTTGAACTCTCCAAACGTTCGCTGGAACCATCAGAACTTCATTTGCACATTTTCTATGGAGTTTAAAAAGGAAACACTGATGTCATGTAAAAATGAAGCTATTTTCTGTAATAACGGAGACAGTTTTATGAACCCCGTCGTTTGATTTGTCCTTGTACTATGAGCTCATACTGCTTATTTTTGCTGTTGTACAATGATGTGACAGTCCAGTGGAAAAGATGTTGTTCCAAAAAAAAAAAATAAATACATTTTTGTAATTCGTCTTAACCTGTGCAATTTGTGTTGCTTTATCAGTGTGTGTGTGTGTGCTTGTTCGAACAACCCAATACTTTAATTTGTTAAAGAAGATGCATTTTAAAAAAAAATAATAATTAATTTTATTATTTGCTTAATCACTAGATCTGGGAATAAATCAGACAAAATACACAACTTTATAAATTTCACAAAACCTGTTACTGTTCATTTTATTTATGAATCCATTCCTTAAGGTGCAAAAAAAAAAAAAAACTAAACATTTTCTGCTTAGAAAATTCAAACATGCTAAGATTTTTCTTTTTCTTCTGAGAAGCGTAATCAAACTCAAAAAGGACACTATTAAATCAACATTAGATAATATTTCAATCTTTTCATATATTTACAGGCAAGGCAGAGATCAGACACCAGCGTTCGGATATTTATCCTTCATCATGCGGTATACAAAAATTAGCCGTCTTATATTTTGACTCGAACATCTGACCGACTCGCTACGTGAAATACGGTCGAACTTTACAATTCCAGTGCTGTTTTAGAATAATTCATTCATTTGTACATTTGACTCTTGAACGAATGCAACAGTTCCCCTTAAATTTTTTTGTTTGTTTGTTTTTTTTGTTTGTCCCCAAGAATGAATGGCACTTGGACAGAATGTAAGAAATGAATGAATACAATAAAGGCTGAAATTGCAAGGCACAACAAGTCCACTGTTCGGAGGCATTACTAATTAAAGCTCCAAGCACAACAACTTATTAGCCAAATGAAAGCAAACGATCCCAGATAAGCGGACATCACTTAGGAGAAAAGTCTGTTCATTGTTCATTCTGTTGTCCCTTCACCAACATGACTAATTATTAATTTAGTTTTCGGCAAAAAAAAAACAAAACAAACAACATATATATATATATATATATATATATATATATATATACATATATATATATATATATATATCACAATACCCATTCAAACTGAAAGCATACATACAAACATACAGACATGTTACTGAGTGCTGCAACTCCACCCCCTCAGCTTCACATACTCTATATGTGAACTCCCAAAGTGTTGACTGCAGTCTGAAGGCCAAAGCGTTACGGGGGAGCGACACAGCCTGCACAGGCGTGCGCTTCGGCGCTGTGGCTCTGAGGGGATTCGGGCTGTTCTCTGCCGAGTTTTAGTTCCTCTGGAGGGAACTCTGGGCTGCTGACGTGGCCGCGCTCGCCGCTGCCGTCTGGAACGTGCGATTGGTGAGCACGCCCTGAGAAAACTCCTGCTGCGCTTTCTGGAAGCTCGCACCGGTGTGGCGGTAATGAGAGTGAACCTGAAAACAGTCGCAGTGACGGCTCAGGAGTGACACTAGGATAAATCAAGTGATATTTAAAAAATAAAAATAAATAAATAAATAAAACACCACGTACCATTTTAAGAAGGATGACCGACAGCACGGCGCACACGGTGAAGAACACTGCGACCACCATCATTACTGCGCTCACCGCCAGGTGGCCGCTGATCTCCGTGAGAGCCGAAATCCAACCGCTGTAAACACAACAGCGGGAGTGTAACGACGGAAATCCTTTAGTAAACCGGCCAGGTCAAAAAGATGACTAGCATGATGAAGATAAATGAAGCAGGAGAGAGAAAATGAGGCGACAGAGCGCACAGATGCAGGGAGAGACCTACTTCAGATACAGAGGAGGAAAGCGCAGAAAGGCCCGATAGGTGTTAATGCAAGGAGATGGAGCCTTCAGCATAGACAGAGCAGAAGCCTTAGAGATCAGCACAAAGACTCCTGTTCCACAAGTGAGAGGCCAGAAAAAAGAGCTCTTGGGTTAAAAAAAATAATCATAAGCTTCTCTGAGGAAGTAAGCACACCCCTTTATCAAATGTTGCCTTCATTTAAAAAATGATTATTATTATTATTTTTTTTTTTTACATGTATATGTAATCTCAATGCTGCTGAATGTACTACAGAACACCACAAGAACCTGAACTTCACTGAACTAATGAATTCAGCAGCTGGTGTTCCTCACTTTGACGGAAATACAAAGCATTTCGTGTCACAGCATCGACAGCTTCCACCAAATACGCAGAAACCGATATCCTGTTTGTTTATTTCTATACTGGACTCTAGCGCGAGATTTCAAAAGGCTGCAATATTCACATGCTAATGTCTTCTCACAGACATTTCAGGTGTGAGCAGAGATACCGTTACCCCTGAAGTTACTTTCCAATAACAGCACATCCTGAAGTATGTGCACACCTGACCATCGCACACATTTTCTACAAGTTGGAAGCACACAGTTGTAGAGGATGTGTTTGTATACCGCTGTTCACAAAGCGAGCTCCGTGAAGACACGGTTTGCCAAGTTTTATGTGCAAGAACTCGAGTATCCTGCACAGATCCCTGACCTCAACCCCACTGAACACCGACTGCACCCCAGACCTCCGAAATTATTAATGCTCTTGTAGCTGAATGAACACAAATCCACACAGCCACGCTCCAAAATCTAGTGGAAAGCCTTCCCAGAAGAGTGGAGCTTATTATAACAGCAAAAGTGGGAATAAAGCTGGAACAGGAGGTTCATATACGTAGTGTATTTTATTCCTCTTATACTACAGCAATTTGCGAACGATTCCCCTCCCCCCCAAAAAACATTTAAATAAAGAACGGCTCATACTTTTTTTTTTATCACTTTATAGTTACATTCAGTGTTATAGAACATTTAGTTCCTGTTATTCCTTACATTATAGCAGCTATAAACAGTCATTCCCTTACTAGCCTCTTTTGTTATCTATCTTGTAGTTATTATGACAAATCAATACAGCCTATCTGTCCTGAAGACTCCTCACATGTTGGAAGGTTACAGCTTTACCTCGGACTATTTAAAAAAAAATAATAATAATAATAAAAAAAAGCAGACACCTGAGACTTTTTCCATAAATGTCAAATAAACGTCTCTGTCCAGAAAACTTCACCAGATCAACAATTACACGTTTTTTTTAAATCAGTTTACATGTCATACACGTCCCTGCGTAAGTTGTGACTACAGAAACGTATTCGAACGAGTGCGTTAAAATAAACTTGCGATTTGCCTTGCGGCAGAACTTACTGTCTGAGCCGTTATAGAGAATTAATCCACACCTTCTGACCAATAAAGAAGACGTATAGGTGAGCAAAGTGATCCCAGCAACGTTTAACGAGGTTTCAATTAATCATCTCCGTATTGGCTGTGAACAAAACGTTCAGCTGTTCAACTGAATCAAGGAGAGCTTTACAAGGAAAGTTTAGTGTTTCTTTCAGTTATTGGGTTTATTTATTTATTTTATTAAAAAGAAGGGTTCTTTAGGTACTGATTCAAAGAAACACTAAAGTTGTGCAAATATTTAACAAGTTTCATGTTTGTTCAAGAGATGCACTTCCTCACGCCTCTCCAATGCACATATTCTCACTACAACATCCCAGAAAAGGATTTTTTTTAAATAATAATAATAAAACTGACAGATTATAGGAGTTTGCGCACTCACCTGTTGCCCCATCGGGGTATACCGACAGACTGAATAATCATCACCACAACTTGGGAAAAGAAGATAAAGAAGAAGGAAAAGAAACTGAAGGAGCTGTCGGACCTGAAAGAGAAAAAACAAAACATCAGTTAGAAAATTCAACGGCAAAATCCTACACAACACGGGACGCTTCCATCTCAAAACATTTTTATATTATGAGGTACAGATCTCCTGACACAACTATGTTATAATCAATAAACTGCCACCATAATCCAAAATGAAAACTAACATCAACACTAATTTGAGGTCGACTGATCGATCGGTTTTGCAGATTAATAAGCACCGGTAACCGATCGCTGGAACTATTCGGTTATCGGAAAAATCCACACCGATAGTTTTTCCCGGTTGTGTCCGTTGAGAAGGGTCCGCTGTCATTATTATACAGTACGAGAGCGGCCTCTACAGGCTAAATGAAAACCATCGCTGACAAATTTTGTTGTGATATCTGAAGTGTTTTTTTTTTTAATTAATTTTGGATGTCTCTATTTTTATTTGCTATTTGGAGTCTTACTTTTTGGTTCAGTTTGATTGTAGATCTATTATTTACTTTTATATATATTAACATTTATTTCGTTTTTAAAAAGTACAGCACATCATCATGCTACAGTCGGTACTGTTTATTTTTGTAGTAAAGTTCAGCAGTATTTTACTTTTCCTTCAGTATCGATTTTAAAAACCTAAATCGGTCGATTAATCGGTTACCGGCTTAGTTAGTTATCGGTATCTGTAAAATCCACTAATCGGTCGACCTCTAATATTTCTAATGCAGTTCCCAGTTTAATATGGCTGCGTAAAACTGTGGAGATCCTCACTTGAAAGCCTTGTAGACGGGCCGGAACCAGCAGAGGAAAGAGCAGGGGGTGAAGAGGATGAACCACAGAATGGAGAGGCCAAAATCCACTCCGTAATCGGCTTTAACCGTGAAGTACGCCAGACACGCCAGTACGTTTAAAAACAGTGTCACACAATACACTGAGAAAGTAGGAGATAAAGAAGGAAAGAAGGGACAAAAGACAACAGTACTTGGGTATGAAATAAGAGCAGAATACAGAAGTATACAATAGTTTGGGTGTGACCAGCAAGTCGTCTGACATCTCGGTCACTTGATTCGGGTTAGATATCCCTGTTGCTTTTATCACAGCAGCTGCCACACCCATTCTTAGGAATCTTAACCCTGCCTTACTGGAAAACTATCAACCTAATTTTACTCTACCTTTCGAGAGTTACCTTTCTATTGGTGAAAATGTAGTTGCGTCACAGTTACAAACCTTGCTGAACAATAATACTTTTTTGAAATATTTCACTCTGGCTTTCAAACACTTCACAGCACCCAGGACACACTCACGCGAACACGTTTCAGTGATCTCATCTCTCTGAGGTGCCGCCTTCAATACTGTGAATCACAGCATATGCGTTTGCCATATCTATTGAGGCTACAGACTTAAGCTCTTGTTCAACAGACACCAATCTGTCACAATCAGGAATCAAAAACCAGCCAATGCTTCTGCAGCTCAGGATCAGTTCTTGGCCCTGTCCTTTCCATTACTTACCCAGTGTCTCCGAGTCACATCACACAGCATTCACAATCTCAGTGTTCACTCTTATTTGGTATAATGATACTCAGATTTATGTAAGCCTAGATCTACCACAAGCATACCACCACCTGCTCTTACGTCATGTAACCCAGATATAAAACTATATGACTGAATGGCAAGTTTTCTAAAGCAACGAAGAATGTGAAATAATTATTGGCCCTAAATCAAGAGCACACTGATCGATCATTATCAACCCCTCATCAGTAGTGTATCACCTGGGCGTTACTATTGACCTCTTTCTTGGTTCTTTTTCTTCCACACTAGCTGCGTTTACATGGACAACAATAATCCACTCTTAATCCGATTAAGACCATACTCTAATTAAGAAACTACCATGTAAACAGCAATTTTTACTTACCTTAATCTAATTAAGGTCATAATCGAAGTAAGCAATAATCTAATTAAGACAGGTGGAGCACTCCTGTTTTAGTCGCATTATGGACGTGTAGTAGTGACATGTAAACACCTTAATCACATTATGAACGTCGTGTGGGAGTTTTCACTGCATTTTACGACAGGACACGATCACACACAGCAGTTTTACATTTTACGGCGAACAAGAGAGTTCGGCTGTGTCACAAATCGCATACTTTCCTACCATAGGCCTGTAGTGGGGAAAAATACATGTATCTCGGCTACTATATAGACGGTAACTACGCGATTTGGGACACACCCACCGCTTCAAGCAGTTGTCTATTAGCACGTACAGCATGACAAATAATTAACCGCACTTGAAGCGTTCGTAAAAAAAAATAAATAAATAAAAACACCCAAAACTGTATACGGTTCCATAACGAAGACGAACTGTATGTTGATACGTGAAATTCTGGAGGGACGTCGGACGGCGTGGCGCGGTGACGTAATGACGCGGGCTGTTAATCTAACTATGTTCTAAAACATGTAAAACGGGAACATGACAGGAGTATTCTAAAAGCGACTCATGTAAACACCTTAATCACATTATTATCTTACTCAGATTAAGGTCAATAATTAGATTACTGCTGTCCATGTAAACGTAGTCACTCACAATACGCTCCCCTCAGACATTCACAGCTGAACACAAGTTAAACTTTGGTCCATGTTTGTTTCACCACTCATTCTGATACTGCAACCCCCCCCCCACCATACTGCAATCCCCCCACCATTCTGCACTCCCCCACTCCATACTGCAATCCCCCCACCATACTTCATTCGCCCCCCCCAGCATACTGCAATCCCCCCCACCATACTGCATTCCCCCCCACCAGCATACTGCAATCCCCCCCACCATACTGCATTCCCCCCCACCAGCATACTGCAATCCCCCCCGCCATACTGCATTCCCCCCCACCATACTGCATTCCCACCCACCAGCATACTGCAATCCCCCACTCCATACTGCAATCCCCCACTCCATACTGCAATCCCCCCACCATACTGCAATCCCCCCACCATACTGCACCCCCCCCCACCAGCATACTGCAATCCCCCCCACCATACTGCATTCCCCCCCACCATACTGCACTCCCCCACTCCATACTGCAATCCCCTCCACCATACTGCACTCCCCTCCACTATACTGCAATCCCCCCACCATACTTCATTCCCCCCCCAGCATACTGCAATCCCCCCCACCATACTGCATTCCCCCCCACCAGCATACTGCAATCCCCCCCACCATACTGCATTCCCCCCCACCATACTGCATTCCCACCCACCAGCATACTGCAATCCCCCACTCCATACTGCAATCCCCCACTCCATACTGCAATCCCCCACTCCATACTGCATCCCCCCCCCACCAGCATACTGCAATCCCCCCCACCATACTGCATTCCCCCCCACCATACTGCATTCCCCCCCACCATACTGCACTCCCCCACTCCATACTGCAATCCCCTCCACCATACTGCACTCCCCCCCACCATACTGCAATCCCCCCCACCATACTGCAATCCCCCCCACCATTCTGCAATCCCCCCCACCATTCTGCAATCCCCCCCACCATTCTGCACTCCCCCACTCCATACTGCAATCCCCTCCACCATACTGCACTCCCCTCCACCATACTGCAATCCCCCCCACCATTCTGCAATCCCCCCACCATTCTGCACTCCCCCACTCCATACTGCAATCCCCTCCACCATACTGCAATCCCCTCCACCATACTGCAATCGCCCCCATCATACTGCAATCCCCCACCATACTGCAACCCCCCCCATACTGCATTCCCCCCCCCAGCATACTGCATTCCCCCCCAGCATACTGCAATCCCCCCCCCCAGCATACTGCAATCCCCCCCACCATACTGCATTCCCCCCCCCCAGCATACTGCAATTCCCCCCACCATACTGCATTCCCCCCCCCCAGCATACTGCAATCCCCCAGTCCATACTGCAATCCCCCCACCATACTGCATCCCCCCCCACCAGCATACTGCATTCCCCCCCACCATTCTGCACTCCCCCACTCCATACTGCAATCCCCTCCACCATACTGCAATCGCCCCCATCATACTGCAAACCCCTCCCCCATCATACTGCAATCCCCCACCATACTGCAACCCCCCCCATTGGCAACGTTAGCGTCACAACGCCAATGTAAACCGAACAGGGAAAACTGAGCAGATTTGAATTTTTCGCTTTAAAGATATGACAATTAAAATGACCTTTTCTTTTTTTAAATGAGATTTTGTAAATACATACGCATCCACAGGTAATACATCATTTTGCAGAGACGTCTGTGTTGCTCTGGAATTTCCTCTGAGAAGTCCTGGTAGAAGCATGGCTTTATGGGAAACACTTTGGGCAAGGGGGGCCAGTTGTTCTCTTTGCCTGTGGAGAGGAAGTGGAACGTATGCACCCCACCTAAAATACCTACATACATTTATATTACTTTGATGCATGTCCATTATAGAGGCTGCGCACAGTACCTGTAACTCGCTCTCTGGTCTGTAGCTCCTGTTCTCTGCGCTCGAGCTCGGCTGCTTTCCTCTCCAGCTCCTCCTGCTGTCTCAGCAGATTGGCCTGGCCTGTGGCTGCGGCTGCCTGTGGGAGCAGCACAGGGGTTTATACGTACGTTCAGCTAATGTGTACTGTGCATCACATCGTGGAAGGGTCCACAAATAGCTGCACTGTAGCCATTTCATTATACTGCTATTTCACACGCTCTTGTGTGATGCTGACCTGAGGGCTGGGCTCCAAAGAGGGCTGCAGCACAGCAGGCTGGGACGGGACGGTAGAGGCTGGGATAGTGGTGCCTTCCTACACACAATTAACAAAACACACACGAGAGTTAAAGGTCAAACTTAACTCCAATGACCAGAGAACGCATGCAAAGGTTTAACAGACGATCCCTAAAGAGCCACCCGCTGGTTTATTTGTTTGTCATTTTATTTTATTCAACCCATCTTAGTCAATCTCTTGTGTCATCATATGTGTATCGGTTGTTTTCTATAGATACCAATCTAGAGATGGCACAAATAGACCTGACACAGAAAAAAAGACAAGGCTGCAACCCTTCTATTTCCTAGAAGACATTTTCTGCAAAGTGTATAAACAGGAAGAAGGGGTAAATGCTAAAGGTGTGTGGGACTGTGTGTGGGACATTCTCACCTCCTCCTTCAGTTACTCAATTGGTTTGTATCTGCATACAATATTTCCTAAAGAACTTAATTGGTTCTACAGGGTGTCCAAAAAAGCTCCATACGTTCAGGAAAGTAACACTTTTCAGCAAAATGCCTTCCAAAATTTTTCATATTTAGTTTATATTTTATATATACACAACCGGTTTAGACACACTCGTTTTTTATTTTTATTTTCCACACATATTAGAATAATAATAAAGTCATCAAAACTCTGGAGTAACACAAATGGAACTATGGGAATTATGTTGTGATAAAAAAAAATAAATCCAAAATAAATCAAAATAATTGAAGATTTTAGCATATTTAAAGTAGACGCCCTTTTTGTCTAGAATTTCCAGAGATGTATTCTTGGCATTTTCTCGACCGATTTCTTGAGGAATTTCGCCTGAGATGCTTTTTAAACAGTATTAAAGAAGTTCACAACGACACTGGACTCTTATCGGCTGCTTGTCGGAATATTTCGCTCCGAGTCGTCGGTTTAAAAAAAGATTTTTTGTAAATAAAATGTTAGTTTTCTAATGAAAGAAATGAATGTGTCGGCACGATTATATTTTTGTCTACAACACCGATTTCAAACATTTAATCACACACCTTCAGATCAAAAGCTTTTTAACATCATGAGAAACATTTCAGTCGAGCGTCCCAAAACTTTTGACCGGTAGTGTGTGTATATTTTATTCATATGTATATATATATATATTAGATGGCCTTTAAGAACGCCACTGACAAAAGAAGAACGTATTGAGAACATTCTCATGGCTGGATCAGGAAACTGTCACAAGGTTGCGATAAACTTTAACAGGAAACATGGCAAACACATCACACCCCCCCCCCCCCCCCCACACACACACACACACACACACACGACTCTGTTGCCAAACTTATTAACAAATTCAAAAAGACTGGAAGTGTTGTTGACCAAACAATTCAATTCAATTGTATTTGTATAGTTTAACAACAGACATTGTCTCAGGATATAGATTTTAAATATATGAATTTATTAGGGATAAATTCCCTAATTCCCCCAAACAGGAAGTGGACGTCCACGGACATCCACTGACGAAGGCACAACCGACGTGGTACTAGCAAACATAGTCCCCTGTGTATAGAGACTTTTGGGACACCCTGTATTTCCTCAAAATATTAACAAATCAGTCACTCAAAACACAGCAACCCTGACTAGGACTAATCTAGAAGGATTTGACTGAAGAACGAATGCGCAGCATGCCACACAAGCAACCCACTTTTCCCAGTACACTCCCACGCTAATCACCAGGTCAGATTTTCAACCTTGAGCTTCATATCTTCACCCGCTCTCATGCACGAAAGATAATCACAACCTCCCGTTGGACTTTCTTTACTTTCCCGACATCCCTTCATTTGAGATATTTCTTATTCTGTTATGAATACTTACAGAGTCGTTGCCAGGGAAAGGCTGGTATTGCTGCACATGATCCACTCCAGGATGAGTCACCTGTGTGACAGATGGATCCTGAAAGAGAACGCCACATGTCACGGTTTATTAGGATTCTGTGATTCAGCTCTTAGATATGTGCAGCTCACAAACTGTGTAGGACAAGTATGCATAAATCACTTATAATCACCTATCATTAGAATCGCTTAGTCATTCATCATCTAAATATTTAATACTGAATCAGCTGGAGCAATGTATTATTGATGGCTGGAGATAAAAGGCAAAATACCGAACGTGTAGCATCATCATTCATAGCAAAACGAGGTGCACATGACTCTGCAAAAACCACAGGATGTAATCTATTGTAGTATATACATGTTTTCATAACCCATGTGCAAAAGGTCGTTGTTTAGATCCTTCAGTGGCAAGTCACATGTTTTTAAAGCCCAAATTACACCACCACCTTACAAAGCAAAAAAAAAAAAAGAAAAGAAAAAGGGGGGGGGAAGGAATTTTTACAATGCAATGTACAATGGATTTAAAAGATTCCACACCACCCTGTTAAAATGGCAGGGTTTTGTGACGTAAAGGAATGAAGCCAAGATAAACCATGTCAGATCTTTTCCTACCTTCAATGTGAAATTGCAAAGTAAATAAATAACGTGAAAAACAAATCAGAAACATTTATAAGTAAAGAAAAATAAACTTACAATAACCTAGTTGCATAAGTGTGCACACCCGTAAACAAAGACTTTGTTGAAGCACCTTTTGATTTTATTACAATACTCAGTCTTTTTGGGTAAGAGTCTATCAACGTGGCTTATCTTTTGTCCACTCTTTGGTGCAAAAACATTCTAGACTGAATGATCTTCAGGTCACCCCACTGATTTGTAGTTGGATTCAGGTCTGGGCTCGGGCTGGGGCATTCATAAACATTGGCCTTCTTTTGGTTAAACTGTTCCTTTGTTGATTTGGGTGTATGCTTTGGATCATTTTCATGCTGAAAGGTGAAATTCCTTTTCATCTTCAGTTTACTAGCAGATACCTGAAAGATTTGCACTAAAATCAGCTGGTATTTGTAGCTATTCATGATTTCCTCCACCTTGATAAAAGCCCCAGTTCTGGATGAAGTAAAGCAGCCCTAAAGCATGATGCTGCCACCACCATGCTTCACCGTGGGTATGGTGTTCTTTTAGTGATGTGGGGTTTTTTTTTGCACAAAACAAGCCTTTTGCAATTATGGAATTATTCTATTACCTTTTGGAATTGGTCTCATCAGACTACAACACATTTTGCCACACAGTTTGGGGTGATTCACTTGAGCTTGGATGATTTTTGTGAGAAAAGGCTTTGGTCTAGTCACCCTTCCCCATAGCCCAGACATGTGAAGAATACAAGAGATTCTTGTCATATGCACAGAGTAATCAGTACTTGTCAGACATTCCTGCAGCTCCTTTAATTTTGATGTAGGTCTCCTGTCAGCCTCCCTGGTAAGTTTTTGTCTTGTCCTTTTGTCAATTTTGGACGGACGTCCTGTCCTTGGTGATATCACTGTGCTGCTCCATTTTCTCCACTTGTTGATGATGGCCTTCACAGTGTTCCATGGTATAACTAATGTTTTGTAAATACTTTTATACCACTCTCCTGATTCAGTCCTTTCGACAGTGAGACCCTGTACATGCATTGTCAGCTCTGTGCGGCTTCAGCAGTCAGATGAAACCGAGAAGACGTACAGAAAATCCTACAGAAACAGCTGATCTTTATTTGGGGTTAATCTGAATAATTTCATTGATGACAGATGTATAACAATTACTTTTGAACATGAGATTGAATGTGATTGGTTCATTCTGAACACAGCCACGTCCTCAATTATAAAAGGGTGTGCAAACTTATGCGACCTGTTTATTGTAAGGTTATTTTTCCTTTAAAATGTTTGATTGCTGCCACCCCCCCCCTTCACTTTTCACAATCACAAAAACCTGCCATTTTAACAGGGGTGTGTCGACTTTTTATATCCACCGGACATGACACAGCATAAACTGAAGCAAATATTTAAAGAGCGTTCAAGCTTTCGATTTCCAGAGTTCAGAACTACAAATTAACCTCACGCCATCGAACACATCCAGAAGATCGAGTCATCTCGGATCACACCTGGTAGAATTCTCACAAAGTTTTACTGGAGTAGACGTTACACAACCACACGAGGGACGAGATTTTTTTTCCCCTCCCCAAGTTAAATAGTTCTGCTAATCATTTTACACGAATATATTCAAAAGACAGCACCTTGTACCTGACCGAGACAGCTCTGTTCAGTCAGCTAGACCTCAGACCGTGCTCTAGGCTATAGACTAACCTAACCAGCAGTTCCTCTCAGCCATTGAAGAATTTTTTTTACTGAATTGCCTAATTAAATAACTGGCTAGTCCACTGAACCCATTCACTCTATTTTAGAAAAATCGCTCACGCCCTGTAAGCAAACATTAAGAGCAGTCACGTCACAAAGACAACAAGAGGAACGTTCACTTCCCAAAGCAAAGTTTTAGGAGGGGGAGAGAAAGCCACCTGCTCCATTGTCCTGTTCCAATATGTGAGCTAAAATGTGCCATAAATTTGGATGTTCGGAAACATGATCGATCTATTTTTTTCTCAGAGACAAACGGATAATCATAACATAAGGGATTTCTGACAGAATTTCTTGCCTTTATTAAACACTGCACCTCACCTTGAAGGGATACAAAAAGAGGAAAAGCCCAAATTGTGCACCTAAATGAACAGTTTCACTTAATATTATATTCTTTTAATTATATGTGGATATTAGATACACTGCTTAACATCAACCCACGTAAAAGAACTGAACGGGAACACTTCTGCTAAACAATTATTATAAGACTTGTAGATTTTACGCCTCTACAGACGGCGGTACACTACTTTCCTGTATTTCTGTGAAGCAAAATCATACACATGAATACCATACAGTAGAGAAACACACCGAGTTTCAAATGAAGGCTCTGCCCTCATGACACTGGGGTTGTTATGTAGATGTGGACTGGCATAAATTTGGCTTGACGTATATTCGATCTTCGCAAATTAAGGAAACGTCTCAATTTAAATACGACATTCTTATACATGTTTCTATCTTCAATAGCTTTTGAAGAGAATGATTTACAGTCACTTAACCAACTGTTCATGTAGGTGTCAGCTATAATGCACACCTTTTAGACTTATCATATTTCATAAAATAGCAAATCATATGCAAATATTGCCACGTATTTCACTACAGAATGGACTCGTACACAAAATATACCATAATTTAAAGCTTAATAAGATTTGAAGAGGATGACTTACAGTCACAAACCCAACTGTAAAGTGTGATATTTATTTTAATAAATATCAAAAATGTTAAAAGGTGTGTGCATCATACCTGACACCTAGATCAACACTTTACATTTGGTTGTATAACTAAGTCACTCATCAAATGCTATTAAGATTTAAAGTATGGTGTATATTTTATTGGTATATTTGGTGTAATATATGCTAAATATAGTACACTGTTTATCTGAATAAATATCGACTTCATGCCAGTCAGATGTGGTGTGTCTTATGTTTCATTCTGTTGGCGCAGCAGGCTTGAAGGCCTACACCATTAAACAAAACCAGCCAGTCTAAACTCAATTAAGAAGTTAATGGAATAAAAATAAACGAGCAGGTATACATGGGGTGTGCAAAATACCACAATAATAAATACGTTTTCATGCCAACACCGCTGTAATCTTTGTAACATGACAAAGAATTACCCGAAGCACTTCCTCCAACATTACCAATCCGCCTCGAAGTAAAGCCGAGCGCTGATTGGCTCACGGACATGTCAATCACATGATGCATCCCACCCGAATCTGTGCCTATCCCACATCATTGGCTTCCTGTAGAATATCACTCAAACTCGGTGTGTAAGGAGATTTACATACACCGTTTTATCCCTACAAACCTTACCGTTTAATCCCTACAAACCTTACCGTCTTACCTGAAAAGGGTTGACGTCTACTGGGTAGTCAAAGTTATTCTCGAAACCTGACATCCTGACGGAGGTTTATCCGGAACTGAAATATAATAAACAGATCCGTCGTGTAGCAGTTGCAAACGTTGGAACGGCTCTACGCACTTCCGCAGTTGATACACAGCGCGCATGCGCATCAGGCTGACCTACGCGTCACGCGTTACACGTTAAAAAAAATCTATATATTTAAAAAATATATATATAAATAATTTTTACATCACTCTGTGGAGATTTGAATATTCAGAAATTAATTAAAAATAATTAAATAATAAAATTATTCGCCCCCCCCCCAGTATAGTATAGAGTATATATTATTCACAATGTTAACGTCTAATATAAACGTGATTAGAGTTAAAAACGACAAAACATATAAACACGGGAAGTGGTTAAATTATTTTAAAGTCTTTTTGGTGAGAATTTTATATCATAACATTATTAGTTGTGTAAAACATGATGGATTTCCGGTTTGGTAGCCGTCGTGTGACGTCACACCAGCGCTAGAGCCACCGTTGCAGAGATGGAGGAAGTGAGAGGTGGGTTTCCTCCACTGTTTTCATTCGGCTTTCATTTTCTTTCTTTTTTTACATCAGTTACATTAAATGAAAGCGGTCAGGATGAGCGTGTCTCTGTGTGTGTGTGTGTGTGTGTGTGTGTGTGTGTGTGTGTTAGTGTGTGTTAGTGACTGTGTGTTTATTGTGCACTTGGGCTCCATAGCGCAGTGCAGCTGACTGTCAGTGTGGATTTGCCAGTAGCCGCAGTAGGACCTGAGAAAGCCCTGCTGCTGGACCATGACAGACAATTAAATGCTTATTTTAGATCTCAGAGCACATGACAGTGTGAGGTAGACAGGGAAACGTAAAATCTGAACCTTTTTGTGTGTCTGTAGTGTTTCCGCTGTCATGCCTTGTCCAAAACTATGCCTGGGGGAAGGTGGGGCTGGACAGTGAGGTGGCTAAGCTGGTCCTAGGTGGAGATCCTCAAGCTGTCATACAGGATGACAGACCATATGCCGAGGTAAGCATGTGTTCTTGTTAGAGCTGATCACTGATCCAGGCTTTCCTGATCATTAGGTCACCTTGCTTTTGATTCATCTGATACACACTATATGGTCAAAAGTATGTGGACACCTGACCGTCACACCCACATGTGCTAGTTGAACATCGTATCTGCTGTTATAATAACCTCCACTCTTCTGGGAAGGCTTTCCACTACGTTTTGGAGTGTGGCTGTGGGGATTTGTGTTAGTGATGTTAATTGAGGAGGTCTGGAGTGCAGTCGGCGTTCCAGTTCGTCCCAAAGGTGTTTGGTGGGGTTGAGGTCTCACTCGAGTTCTTCCACTCCAACCTCGGTGAACCATTTCTTCTTGGGCCTCGCTTTGTGCACAGGAGTGTTGTCATGCTGGAACACAGGGGCGCCAGAGCAACAGGGGCGAGCTGGCATTTTACCCGGCACTTTTCAAACTACTGGGGCGGTGACCCAGCACTTCAGGCAATAACAGACAGGTCTGAATCGGTTGAAAAACCGGGGGGGGGGGTAGGGGGTTCTATGAGCGATAAAGGGTTAATCGCACTTTGGTGCTCACTACTGCTTAATAAACGTGTGTTGAGTCAGTATCTCTAACGTTTCAATATTTTAAGTGACATATGCACATATTCTGTATTCTGAATCGATTACAGG
The DNA here is from genome assembly GCF_023375685.1 of Ictalurus furcatus. Classification (NCBI taxonomy): domain Eukaryota; kingdom Metazoa; phylum Chordata; class Actinopteri; order Siluriformes; family Ictaluridae; genus Ictalurus; species Ictalurus furcatus. Next base: position 23,422,867 of record NC_071268.1, read on the forward strand.
GACATTCCTCAAATGACATCCTTCAAATAAAGTAAGTAAGGCTTGCTGGAAAAATGTTTAGCGCAGCAGAACATGAACATTTCTTCGATTTTTAAAACATATTTTAGAATGAGTGGTATCTGACTTTGTGGACGAATTTTTGGCTGTTATGAGCTGCTTGAGGAATAAAATGTGAACTGATGGTTGTGAGGTCGAAACAAACTACGCTGACGTTCATTAAAAGGTGTGTTGTGCCCTGTTATTGGGTTTATAGACAAATGACAGATGTACCTCTTCGCTCAGATAAAAAATTTGCCGCACCACTTTTATAGCAGTGGTGCCACCCCTTCTGGAACAGGTTTTGGCCTCTTAGTTCGAGTTACAGCATACTGAGACATCCTATACAGTTGTGCTTCCGACTTTGTGGCAAGCGTTTGGGGAAAAACCACATATTGCCGGGTGTCCACATACTTTTGGCTACTTACATTAACTGTAATCCTGCTTGATTAGTCATACAGATTAATTTTACGTTAGGATTCACTTGATTCTTGCAGCTGACATGACGTGGTTACCACAGTGGCAGCGTCTATTAGGTTGATGGCAGAAAAAAGTACTTTGTTTTATTTTCAGTCAGAAGGAAAGGAAAAAAAGTTCTGTCCTCGATTAGTCTCAGTATTAATAGTTCGAATGAATCCCACGTCGAGGTTTTAATCAGTGAGGATTTTAATCACTGGTTTGTTAATAGATTCAGCCCACACCTTGCTTCAGTGGATAATCTCACCTGGAAAGTGTAGACTGCAATCACAGTATACTGCATAGTTGTCGAAGAGTCGTTATTTTATAGAAGAGGAGAATCCTTTTGAGTCTGGATTCTCCTCTTCCTTGTGTCATCTCTGGGAATTTTTCCTTGCTACTGTCATATCTGGCTTGCTCATTTGGGATCTAAATCTACATCCAGATTTTTATAAAGCTGCTTTATGACGGTGTGTATCGTTAAAAGTGCTATACATTTCAAATGAATTGAAACTGACGCATACCGTTTAGCTGAACAAATCCATAAATAGGCTTGGTCTTTTTAGGATGTCTATTCTCGTCTTGGCCTGGATCCTAACAAAACTACTGGGTCTATTTAAAATAATGGAACCCCTCCTGTGAGACACATATAAATGTCATAAGTCAAGCAGGGCCTGTGTGAAGGTGTAGTGTATGTGGAAAAATCTATAGAAGCTTTTGTCTTAGTAGGCTCATTTCTTTTGGCATAATCATTAAAGGGTGGGGGGGGGGGGGTTTAATAATTAGACACTCAGGCTGTTTAGTTAGTTGTATCTTGGCTGACTCTGGGTTCCATCATTACCTAATAAAAAGTCTACAGTTGTTCATAAATCTGCAGTTAGTCTCTAGAGCATGTTGTAATATACAGTATGTGTGTTTATTAGCTTTGGATGGGTGCCCACCCTAAGGGAGATGCTCTTATCAAAGACAATCGAATATCACAGAGGACACTGGGCCAGTGGATCGCTGATTACCCAGCGTGTTTGGGGTCAAAGGTCAAAGACACATTTCACGGACAGCTCCCCTTCTTGTTTAAAGTGCTGTCCGTCAACACTGCGCTGTCCATCCAAGCTCATCCCAACAGAGTGAGTATAGAAGGGTTAACATACTGTACTGTAGAATAATACATAGACTGTACTAGAGGTGGACCGATAATGGATTTTACAGATAATTAAGTCGGGCAGTACCTACCTGCGGATAACCGATTAATCGACCGATAGTTTTTTTTTTTAAATTGATACTGAATGAAAACATAACGCTCAAAGTAAAATACTGCTGAACTTTATTACAAAAATAAACAGCACTGACTGTACCGTGAAAATGTACTGTACTGTTTAAAATGAAATAAATATTAACGTAAATAAAAGATATACATACAAACTGAACCAAAAAGTAATACTCCACAATAACCAGTAAAAATAGAGACATACAAAGTGAATAAAAAACACTTCAAATAGCACAACAAAATTCATCAGCGATCGTTTTTATTTCGCCTCTAGAGGCCGCTCACGCAACGGACGCAACCGGGGAAAACTATCGGTGTGGATTTTTGCCCATAACCGATAGTTCCAGCGATCGGTCATCATGTGCTGATTTATCTGCAAAACCGATCGATCGGTCGACCTCTACACTGTACTTCACTGTACAATACGTTCTATTTAAAGCATATTCCCAGCTTCTAATCAGTTACTAAATACTTCTCAGGAGCTAGCAGCTAAGCTACATGCGCAATTCCCCGAGCACTACCCCGATAACAATCATAAGCCCGAGATGGCGATTGCACTGACTGAGTTCGAAGGCCTCTGTGGTTTTCGGCCGGTGGAAGAAATCATTTCCTTTCTCAAAAGTGAGTGATGAACACAGTGATTTTACACACCATATTGCATCACAGTACATTGTTACAGTGCTATATGATCAGCCCAGTGTGTGTAAAGTATGTCAGTGTTCTCATTGTTGCATGTACATTTTTCTAAATCTGTCTTTTTAAAAATATATATATATATTTGTTTTATCAGATGTCCCAGAATTCCATGCTCTGGTAGGTAATGAGGCCGCGGATGAGCTGCAGAGCAGCAGGAATAACCCTGCCCGTGCCTCTCTGGCACTGAAGAAGTGCTTCAGCAGGATGATGAACTGTGAGAAGAAAGTATTTGTAGATCAGCTGAACATGCTTGTGAAAAGAGTCTCGGAAGAAGGTAAGATCTTGAAATGTCACTTTCTAGCTGTACTTTACCTTGTGCCGTGCAAGACGTACACTGGCTGTATGTTATTTGAATGGAAAAAAATGAATTCATGCTCTTATTGTCGTAGAGGCAGCAGGTAAAGACACATCACGCAATAACGGAGAGCTGCTGCTTCGGCTCCACTCCCAGTACCCGGGTGATATCGGCTGTTTCTCCATCTACTTCCTGAACCGCATCGTGCTTCAACCAGGACAGGCCATGTTTCTGGGAGCTAATGAACCTCATGCCTACCTGTCTGGAGGTTACTCTCTCCTTTTGATCTGTTTATTTGCAACAATTTAACAAAAATTAAGTTGGAACCTTATCATTTCAATATCATGTCGTATTCAGATCCTGCTCCTCCTGAAATGTACACTCATTGGTCATATTAATAGGAACACCTGTACATCTGCTCATTTATGCAATTATCCAATCAACTGATCAAAAAAAAAAAACCCAATTTATCCAATCAATAGTAACTCATATAATCACTCTTTACAAGCGGGGTGAGCAGAAAAGCATCTCGGCACGCACAACACATCGAACCTTGAGGTGGATGAGCTACAACAGCAGAAGACCACATCATGTTCCACTCCTGTCAGCCAAGAACAGGAATCTGAGGCTATAATGGACGCAGACTCACCGAAACTGGACAGCTGAAGATTGGGGAAAAAAATCACCTGTTCTTTTTCTAATCTAAAGAGTGATTATTTCAGTTACTATATCCTTCCTGGTGGCTTGAACCAGTCTGGTCATTCTCCCCTGATCCTCTTGACCTGTCACATGATCGGTTGATTGGACAAATGCATAAGTGAGCAGATGTACAGGTATTCCTATTAAACTGACCACTGAGTGTACATTTCAAGCGGAACAGGATCTGAATACGACATGATATTGAAATTATAAGGTTTCCAACTTACTTTTTTTTTTGGCCAGGTAAAGTTTAGTTATAATTACGTATGATATTTCCAGTATATGCCATATTACTGTGTATGCAAAGTGTAAGCAGCGCCTTTTGAAAGTCCTCGACAGGCTTGAAGAGGTTCGCCTCAAGGTTTCAATTGAGAAATGTCAAATCCGCAAAGCTGAAGTCAAGTACGTTGGACACATCGAGTCAGACGCAGGAGTTTCCACTGACCCTGACAATACATCAGTTATAACCCACTGGAAGCAACGTACGCATTTAAAATCTATAAGATCATCCATACACCCGCCTTGGAGCGTTCCTGTTTGAGGCATCACGGGAGCCCTTGCAAACATTTCATAGAGAACGGCGTTGAGAACATGCATCATCTCCAAGTCATTTCTACTTGGCTGATAGATAGACTAGATAGATTGGTCATTGTTTCATCGAGTTCATCAGTTTCTTTTTTTTTTTAAATGAAAACCTGAAATGAAACGAAAATACTGACCATAATTCATCTTCCAGATTGCGTTGAATGCATGGCCTGTTCGGATAACACTGTGCGTGCCGGACTGACCCCGAAGTACATCGATGTGAACACGTTGTGTGAAATGTTAAACTACAGTCCTGCTCCAGCCAGTGCCAAAAAATTTCCCTCAGTTCAGGACCCTTCAGACCCCTGCGTTCACCTGTACGACCCTCCTGTACCGGACTTCACCGTCATGAGGATACAGGTAAGTTACACAGGGTTCACACAAGCTATAGGCTCGAGACAGTTCGAGAGTAGTTCTTGATTAGTTCTTCATCAGGTCTTCCAAGCTGTGGGATTGTGTTTCTGTGTCTGAGGAACTGAGGAAAGCAGAATTAGGGCTTCTGTTGCACTTTCAGGCAGTGCACTGGGTATTTTTGTCGCCTCACAGCTTTAGTTCGATCCTGAGCTCGGGTTTCCGAGGCTCCAGATGCACTGTGACCTTGAAAATGAATGAATGACACTTTAAAGCTGTAACATTACGTGCCATGGTTTACATTGCAAGAGGAAAATGGGCTCCTGTGTAGCGCATCAGAAAAGCGTTCGTCATATCGTCTGGAGAGCTCGAGTTCGAATCCTGGCAATGCCACTGCCATCCGTGGCCAGGAGTCCAAGAGCACAAAATTTGAGTACAGCTAAAAGGTCGCATTTACCAACAAACACCACTGTGAAAGAGCGTGCAAAACTCTTGTGCAACTACAATTTTGAAAAACTGCAACCGAAAAGAAAGAAAAAACTCGGAACAAAATCAACCATTTTTGGCCAAAACAATCACGAAAAAACTCCGCGAAATCTTGTACGGGCTGGTCAGGGTGGCATACTCTCTATCCCCGATCAATCACAGGAACACTACGCAATCATGGGCGTGTGTATGTGGAAGTGGGTAAATATCGGATACCGAGTGTGTTACACCGCCCCCCTGACACTGCACGAGCAGCAGTTTAAAACGATGCAGTCAGCTCAGAGGAAGCATGTGGTCTGGTTAGTAGCTGCTGCGTGATAGAGAGCTGACTGATAGGTGGGAATTGTGATTAAGGTGTTTACATGTCTGTAATGCGAATAAAACAGGAATACTCCACACGTCTTAATTTCAATTGTGTTTATTTAGAGTATGGCTTTAATCGGATTAAGGTCATCGATAATCGCTGTTTACATGCTAGTTTCTTAATCAGAGTATCGTCTATATCGGGTTAATATCGGAATATTGTTGTCCATGTAAACGTACTGACTGTTTTGGTGATTCCTTTACAGTACAGTTGAATATTTTTGCTATGCTCTTATCTCCAGGTCCCTCCATCGGTGAAGCAGTACACAATGAGCCCTTTGGACTGTGCGTCCATCCTATTAGTGATCCAGGGCGAGGCCAGCGCGCTCTCAGACATCATGCTGCACAGGGGTTCCGTGCTGTTCATCTCCGCCAACGAGAGCGTCACGCTGCAGGTGACATCATCTTCCGGGATGATGATGTTCCGGGCCTGCTGTCTTCTCTAGGCAAAAAGTTCAGGATGTATGGTTTTAACCTTCTACCTTTGTTTTAATATTGCTCATTCATCAGCAACTACAAGGGAACAGAACCACTATGGATATAACTTCAGACGCACACTTTGGCAATATGCCAAGTTATAAGAATCAGTATAGTGACATCTCACACACACACACACACACACAAAAATATATATGTGGTGTCTTTTGCTTGTGGTCCCGTTATTTAAACCGTATAGCAGTTGAATTGAGGTATTGCTATTTTAATAACAGGGTGACGAGTGGATTTATGAAGTGCCCATTTTCTCATCATGAACATATTACGAACATACTTAAGGCCGAGCATGAGAAATCACGATTGCTTTCGTGTTTGCCTGAAGAAAATCCAGTTAAACAAATCTCTCTTGGGGAATTCTTTCTCCTCCCTATTAATAAGCATGTGCTTTAGAAGAAATAGCCCCGTCATCATTAGATTCATCATTTGAATGCGCAGATGCATGTTTTACGTTTAATAAAATAGTTGACTTTTTAAAATTAGCATTCAGTCTAAAAAATAAGGAAGGTTATGCTTATGGTAAGTCAAATCAATTCTTCACTAGGAAAGGTTTTAACCTAGAAGACATGAACGCACATGCTCAAAACAGCAGTCTTGTCACTCTCAAGTCAAACACAACTCACTATTCAGGGACTTTTTAAGTGCAACAATAGCCACTACTGATAAATCTAGTGTATTTGGGGTTGTTGTTTTTTTTTTTTTTAAAGAAAGCAAACTGCTTTTACACTTTTTAGTAGGTTTACCCTTTCTAACAGGATGCTTTGTCAAATATGTACTGTGAAAGAGGAAACCAGTGATCAAGTTGCTGATAAAAAGTGTTTTTACTGTACATGACTTTCGTTTGTATGACTGTGAACGTTGTTACCTGTTCTCTGTAAACACCCCCCCCCACAATATAACCTTCTCCTTCCCATCCCCCCCGAGAATGCACTCACTGGAATAACGAAAGATATTTTATGAAGTATCTTAATATCTGTTTACTGTAAACTCCATGCACTTTTACACGAGGTTGCCCGAAGCGGTTTGTGTCCCAGATCCTTGATCAGAGTTCAGGGTTTGCTACCTCCAGTGAAGGCATGGATTAGCATTTTTGAATCTGCTGTGGCATGAGGTTGTGTAAACTCTACGTAAACCCTAATAAACTACAATTCTGTCTACTCATCGTGTCTCCATTTTAGTTACCTTGTATGACACAAGTTCATTACTTCTGTGACGTCAGTTCATAGCGAGGCACCATGCACACACATTCACAGTCCTTTACTCACCTAGGAGCAGTTTGTCAGCATGATCTTGGGAAGTGGGAGGAAACCAGCAAACCCAGATTAACCTGAGATCAGGATAAGACAGGGGACACAGGTGCCGTTAGGCGTTACCTGCTATGCCATGTGACACCTGAGCAATGCGAGTAAACGAATTAAATAAACCTAAATGTGTTTCTGTCCCTCCAGGATTTCGCGGTCGCAGAAATGAACGCTAAATTAAGCAAACTCCGCGACATTCGGAGGAGCGTGCGATTTTTCGAAATTCAAGCAGATTTGCCGCACATTCAGGTCTAGACGCCTCGTGTGACGTCATATTCAGCCAAAGCCCTTTTCGATTCATGTGCGACTGACGTGTGTACAGCTAAAAGGTCTCAATTACCAGCAAACATCACTGTGAAAGACCGCTGTGCAAAACAATATCACACAATCGCAACTTCACCAATTCAATTTCGCAAAATCAAGCATTTTGGTAGCAACAATCACAAAAAATTTTAATCCCTGAAATCCTGTACTGCCCTGCGATGGATTGGCACCCCGTCCAGGGTGTACCCCGCCTTGTGCCCGATGCTCCCTGGGATAGGCTCCAGGTTCCCCGTGACCCTGAAGGAAGGCTAAGCGGTATAGAAGATGGATGGATGGAAATCCTATACGGACAGGTTATTCGAATTTGAAATCATGCTGACCAAAACTGTAATTCAATCCAAACAACTACAAACACCTGATACAGCACACATTGTAGTTAAATAAACATTTATTCGAATTTTATGAATATTCTTTAAAAACAAAGTGCTAAGTTTGAAATTTTGTCCACTCAGAACTCGCTGATAATGCATTTGAAATGGACCGATTCACCATAAAGTTGTAACACGCAGTAAACTTTACATATATTATTGTGCTGGAGGATCAGTTGAGCCATTTCAACAATAAACTCCCAATTTTAGGACTGTAGTAGTTGGACTCCGCCGTTGCTGTCCGATTTGCTGTTCACACAAGTTATTCTGTCTTTCGAGTGTTTACACAGTGAGTCCAAGCTGAAAATGTGCTGCTGAATCTGACTGGCTGTGGGTCCCAGAGCCCAGTAAAGCTTCTGTAGGGCCTGGACATCGCCCAAGGCATTATGAGCCGCATAGGAAACCCCAAGCACAGTCTTAACTAAGTTCTCCTGCTTAAAACTGTGGACGCCACGGTGCTTGAGAAGCTGCCGGGTCAATGGGAGACTGTCCAGAAAGCCCACAATTCCAGCCTGGAAGACTGCTTTCAGGTCAAACTCATCCAAAACTCTGGCCAGTACAAGGCAATCAAATCTGCGAATGTTGTGACCCACCAGCAGCGGGCGTCCAAACATACGAAGGAAGGTTATGAAGGACACCAGGGCTTCCTTCAGTGAGTTGGTGAGCACCGGTCTGCGGTGAAGAAAGAGTCGATGACGCCGTACTCTGAAGCCGGTGATTCTGGAAGCACCAGGCTCCATCCTGCATCGAGGAACCATGAAGAGGTTTAATGTGTGATGACCGCTCACCGCTGCAAGCTGAACAATGTCACATGAGGGCCCTGGAGAAGAAATGATCATGGAGTGCATGTTGGAGTCAAGATAAGTCAAGGGAGCTCCAGTGAAATTTTTTTTTTCCTGATTAAAAACACCTGATGGAACATTCTCTACCAGGTAATATGATCTTTACTTTACAAAGCTAGTGTGAAGTATGCCTGCAGTCCTTGCCGAACCCTGCTGAAAAATCCAGCTTAGTCTGACCAGGTACCATCTTCCAAAACACAGACGGGGCTGGACCAAGTGGTAGACCATCTTAGATAGCTGGTAGAAAGGAAACCTCTACTATTGCAACATTGTAGACAAGTTCCTTTAAAAGAAAATAACATAAGTCAACTGGAACATCTATTTAAAAAGCAACAAGGAAGCTGAAAGATAACTTACTAGTTGGCATGGTGGTGGTTCCCTAAAGATACCCTAAAGATGATAACTATGCTCAAGTCTCATTCATTACACAGTGGATAACTTCATCTGGATGTTATAGACTAAAAGCTATAAAAACCCTACTGAAGATCTTTCCAACACACTTGGCACTGCTTGATTCTATACTATACAATTGTAGAAGAGTAACGATTTTTATTCTGACTATCTGCTGTCACCCTGAAAAGGTATCATAGATGAGTCTGGTTCTTCTCAAGGTTTCTTTCTCATGTAGTATTTTCTGTAGAGTTGTTCCTTTCCTTTCCACCTTCACCACTGGCTTGATCATTAGGGACAAATGTAAATCTTTGTCCATAATGCTTATCCTACGCAGGTCGCAGGAGAGCCTGGAGCTTATCCCTGGAAACTGGGGCACAAGGCTTGGGACACCATGGATGGGGTGCCAAACAGTCACTGGGCTCAACTGCACAAACATTTACACATTATGGACAATTTGGAAATGCCAATCAGCCTACAACTCATGTCTTTGGGAAGAACTGGAGGACCCAGAGGAAACCCCCAAAGCATGGGGAGAACGTGCAAATTACGAGCACACAGGACAGGATTTGAACTCCAAACCCTGGAGATGCGAGGCAAACATGCCCCCCAAATCTTTATCTATATCCAGTCATTTGTAAAGCTGCTTTTTTTTGCAATGACAATGCGCATTACAAAAAGCACTATATACATAAAATATACACACCTCCAAGGTTGGGGGTTCGATTCCCGCCGCTTCCCTGTGTGTGTGTGTGTGTGGAGTTTGCATGTTCTCCCCGTGCTATGGGGGTTTCCTCCGGGGACTCCGGTTTCCTCCCCCAGTCCAAGGCTATGGTGGGTTGATTGGCATGACCAAAGTGTCCGTAGTGTATGAATGGGTGTGTGAATGTGTATATACTTGTACCCTGCGATGGATGGATTGGCACCCTGTCCAGGGTGTACCTCACCTTGTGCCCCATGCTCCCTGGGATAGGCTCCAGGTTCCCCATGACCCTGTAGGATAAGCCGTATAGAAAATGGATGGATGGATGGATGAACTGAATTGGATTGAAGTCTACCAGTTTGACCAGGTAAGTCTGTGTTTTGGTAGCAGGTCAGACCACATTGGATTTTTCAGCAGGGGAATTCAGGTGTATTAAAGTAGGGAAACCATCAAACTGTGCTGGACATTTATAATCTGGTGTTTTAACAATGCAGGAAATTCTCAATAATGTTAACAAATACTGTACATACCAAGGCCAGTAGTCTCCAAATCAAAGAACACCATGTTAGGTAAATCAGTTTCACCAAAACTGACCGCCATGTCCCACTGCACACAATTTATTCCATTGTATCCAAGTTAATTTCCGCGCTCACGTTACTCAAAATTTAGGTTGTATCCCAAACGACTCCATCTTGAACATACAGTGCACTATATAGGCTGTAGACGACATTGTTTCCTCCCCATTGTAGTGCACTATGGGAGTGGAGAAGAAGACTCTGAGCTACAGCTCATACTTCCGGGTTCAGCCGCTAGTGTGTGTTGTTGCTAACTAGACGACTGGGGGATTGTTTACTTAATTATTCTGAGGGGTTTTTTTAAAACAAAAAAATTTCAATAATTTGAACATTTGCGATATTATTAAAGAATGCTCTGTTGTATCGTGTGTAGAAACAAAATATGGGCTTTAATGCTATTTTCATTTTTATGACCATTTTCTAATGAAACAGAAAGACACAAATAAAATACTGGCACATTTAATAATGGTGCGTTTGTTTATATTTTTGTACTGAGCGGATGTGATGGGTATATGAGCACGTACTGAGCGGATGTGATGGGTATATGAGTACGTACTGAGCGGGTGTGATGGGTATATGAGTACGTACTGAGCGGATGTGATGGGTATATGAGTATGTACTGAGCGGATGTGATGGTATATGAGCATGTACTGAACGGATGTGATGGGTATATGAGTATGTACTGAGTGGATGTGATGGGTATATGAGTACGTACTGAGCGGATGTGATGGGTATATGAGTATGTACTGAGCGGATGTGATGGTATATGAGTACGTACTGAGCGGGTGTGATGGGTATATGAGTACGTACTGAGCGGATGTGATGGGTATATGAGTATGTACTGAGCGGATGTGATGGTATATGAGCATGTACTGAACGGATGTGATGGGTATATGAGTATGTACTGAGTGGATGTGATGGGTATATGAGTACGTACTGAGCGGATGTGATGGGTATATGAGTATGTACTGAGCGGATGTACTGGGTATATGAGTACGTACTGAGCGGATGTGATGGTATATGAGTACATACTGAGTGGATGTGATCGTATATGAGTACGTACTGAGCTGATGTGATGGGTATATGAGTATGTACTGAGCGGATGTGATGGGTATATGAGTACGTACTGAGCGGATGTGATGGTATATGAGTATGTACTGAGCGGATGTGATGGTATATGAGTATGTACTGAGTGGATGTGATGGGTATATGAGTATGTACTGAGCGGATGTGATGGTATATGAGTATGTACTGAGCGGATGTGATGGTATATGAGTACATACTGAGTGGATGTGATGGTATATGAGTACGTACTGAGCTGATGTGATGGGTATATGAGTATGTACTGAGCGGATGTGATGGGTATATGAGTATGTACTGAGCGGATGTGATGGGTATATGAGTATGTACTGAGCGGATGTGATGGTATATGAGTATGTACTGAGTGGATGTGATGGGTATATGAGTACGTACTGAGCGGATTTGATGTGTATATGACTATGTACTGAGCGGATGTACTGGGTATATGAGTACGTACTGAGCGGATGTGATGGGTATATGAGTACGTACTGAGCGGATGTGATGGTATATGAGTACATACTGAGTGGATATGATGGTATATGAGTACGTACTGAGTGGATGTGATGGTATATGAGTACGTACTGAGCGGATGTGATGGGTATATGAGCACGTACTGAGCGGATGTACTGGGTATATGAGTACGTACTGAGTGGATGTGATGGGTATATGAGTACGTACTGAGCGGATGTGATGGTATATGAGTACATACTGAGTGGATGTGATGGTATATGAGTACGTACTGAGCTGATGTGATGGGTATATGAGTATGTACTGAGCGGATGTGATGGGTATATGAGTATGTACTGAGCGGATGTGATGGTATATGAGTATGTACTGAGCGGATGTGATGGGTAAATGAGTATGTACTGAGCGGATGTACTGGGTATATGAGTACGTACTGAGCGGATGTGATGGGTATATGAGTACGTACTGAGCGGATGTGATGGTATATGAGTACATACTGAGTGGATGTGATGGTATATGAGTACGTACTGAGCTGATGTGATGGGTATATGAGTATGTACTGAGCGGATGTGATGAGTATATGAGTATGTACTGAGCGGATGTGATGGTATATGAGTATGTACTGAGTGGATGTGATGGGTATATGAGTACGTACTGAGCGGATGTGATGGGTATATGAGTATGTACTGAGCGGATGTACTGGGTATATGAGTACGTACTGAGCGGATGTGATGGGTATATGAGTACGTACTGAGCGGATGTGATGGTATATGAGTACATACTGAGTGGATGTGATGGTATATGAGTACGTACTGAGCGGATGTGATGGGTATATGAGCACGTACTGAGCGGATGTGATGGGTATATGAGTACGTACTGAGCGGATGTGATGTTATATGTGTACATACTGAGCGGATGTACGAGGTATATGTGGATGTCCTGAGTAGATGTACTTTTTCCTTTTATTTGACACTCATCAATAAATTAAACCACACTGTAAACAACAAGCATTTATACATAATGCTGTCTGACAATTCTGCGATTTTAAGCTATTGATCAATAATATCTCTACTGAAAAAACAACATCCAAACAATAGAAATCACAGAAATTCTAATGGTTTCCACCACTACAAATACCATTACAAACCATCAGCTAACCAGTAAAACCATTACCATTATTGGTCCTTAATGGTATCCACTAGACATACCAACAGTATCAGGCAACAAATTACCAATAGAGACCCACAGGGACTATTACAGTTTCCATTAAAACCAGTACAATTCCCAATAAAACCAGTACAAATTCTACTAGGGTTTCTGTTGTTTTTATCAGCGGGATATTTTACTCTATAGTTGTGTCCTAAATATTGTGTTGTAAAACATCTCACACATAGCCCTCTCAGTGGCATGTAAATAACATTTATAACTATCATTTATGAAAGGAGGATAGAAAATCCCAGGTATTGATTAAATAACATATTACACATACTTCATAATACTTACTGGAGAAAATGTTTGACTATGGATGTAAAAATGCACACATTTTTACATGAGAGTAATGTACATGTAAATTTGATTATACAAGGTTTAAAAATACAAAACATTTTATTTAAAGCACCAAAGATTAAAAGTTACTAGTGAAATATAATAGGATGTTAATAGAGAAATATGTTTTAAGATTTACCGGACTTTGTTTTAATATGTGTGTCTTCTTTTATATTGCTTTTCCCAATGCTCACATTCCCCACAGCAGATTTTCAAGGTCCACCAAATTGTTATTGTCTTGTTATTGTTTGTGCTTAAATAACTGGTTGATATGCTTTGATAAAGGTTGCTATTTTGTGATTGCTTACTAAATATTAAAGAAGCTGCTGCCAAGTGGCACTTTCTGCTTCCTGTGCTTCTTAGGTGGAGTGCCATTACCGCATTTGTCTTATCTAATCGTCATCAGACATATTCTAATCCATATGTTCATCATGCCCGGTGGCTTAGTAGTTAGCACGTTTGCCTCGCACTTCCGGGATTTGGGGGTTTGATTCCTACCTCCGCTCTGTGTGCGTAGAGTTTACATATTCTCCCAGGGTTTTTGTTGGTTTCCTCCAGGTACTCCGGTTTCCTTCCCCAGTTCAAAGACAAGCATTGTAGGCTGACTGACATTTCCAAATTGTCCATACTGTTTAAGTGTGTGTTCGATTGTGCCCTGCGATGGGTTGGCGCCCTGTCCAGGGAGTCCTCCACCCTGTGTCCTGAGTCCCCTGGGATAGACTCCAGGCTCCCCATGATCCTGTGTAAGATAAGTGGTAAGGAAAATGGATAGACATAGGGATGCTCATCATGCCATGGATTATCTTATCGTGACCGCGGTAATTGTTCCTTTGATTATACATTACGTGAAGTAAACATATATTTGGTCAAAGTTACTTGCAGCATATTGAAAACATTGAAGTATGTGGCTTGTTTTTGTATATAAGTTGTTTTTGTGAACTCCTCATCCTCTCTCAGAACTGTTCCCTGCCCCACTGGGTATCACAGCTCCACTCTGCACCACTAACCCTCCCAATAAATCCTCCCCCAAATCCTTGGGGGAATTGTGCTGACTGGGTGTTTGCTGTGTTGTGTTGGCAGTAGTAGGAGTGATGACACTGGCTGAGTTAGTCAGTGCCATGGTGCTTCTGTTGAGAATTCTTGCGTTGCTGCTCAAGCCACATGCAAGACCTGTGAGATCACACAGGCTACCCATGCTGTTGTTGGTATTGTTGGTGTTGCTGTTGGATGTGCTGGATGCATTTATGCACCCTGAGCTCATGCTGCTCTGAATGGGGTTCCGTATGGGAGGAGTGAAGGAGAACACTCTCTCTCCGCCTCCACTCATCGCACGGGCACTTAAGGGTCCCTGCTGTCCTTCTGTTGGAGGAGGAGTGTCCATAGAGAGACAAGAAGTTGGAGGGTGATGCGACAGCAGCGCCTGATTTATCCATAGTTTGCTCGGAGGGCACATCTCTGCTACAGGATCGGGGAAGGAGAAAGTGGGCACAGAAGGGTGTCCTGAGCCGTCTTCTCCCATCCCAGAAAAGCCTGAGGATGTGGCACGGGGCATGTGGCCTGGTGTATCAGGAGGCAGCAGCTGGGATCCCAGCAAAGGGTGAGAAAGTGAGCTGATGCTGTGTGCCAGGTCGCCCTGTACCCTGCGGGGTGGGCGGAGACGATTAACAGGCGGGGGAATACAGTGGATGGGTGTCTGTGGGCAACTATAGAAACCAGGTCTCTCGTACAGGGGCATGGAGGAAAAAGCATACTCAGCCATGTCACATTCAGGTTGATTTTGGTTCTGGCTGTGCATCACAGGGGCTTCAGGATGCAGATAGAGTGGGAAGCGGCTGAAAGGAGCACGTGGCCGGCGACGGAGAAGAGAAGCCCTAGAAGAAGAAGAAGGAGAAGAGCGGGGAAAGCTAGGTGACTGCAAACCCAGCAAACGAGTCAAACTGCCCAGAAGAGGAGTGGAGTGGTTGGCTTCCTCATGCTCCTTGATCTGCTCCAGGTTATGCTGGAACTCCATATCTTCTTTAGGTACACTGGGATAGACAGAAAAATAACAAGTTCTACAAAAATGATTTTGCTAGCTGAAAATTCGTAGATTACATCAATTAGTCACCTGATGTCCAGAGCAGACCCCATGTAAGAGGGTTTTTGGTGTTCAGCACTGGCAGCTGTGTACGGCGGCTGAGGCTCTGATTCATTCCAGTATTTATCCTTCTTTATCATCGGAAGCATATCATACATTTCATCAACTGACAGCAGAGACACCTGAGATGTAGATGGACATGTTGATATTAAGAATTTTCGTCTCCTATAGATTGTACCCCATTCAAATTGATTCATTATTTGACCTAATCCGTCCCAGTTTTTCCTACAGTGTAAGGAAGGGAAATTTGAACGCATGAAGATACCTGTAAGTTGCGATCTACTAGCCAGTTCGTCTCAAAGTCATCATCATCTTCCCCGAATGGATTGATGAGTTGCTCTGCCACCTTGGATTGTCATTATTGAGTTGCATGACAGACAGAATATAACCAATAAAACAACTGCAGAGTTATTTACTGTCTCCTGTATAAAACAAGTATAAATGGTTGTTTTGATTTGCTTGTATCGGGTATGCGGAATACGTACCTTGAGCCAGCCGACATAGAAGAAGAACTGCAGCAGTGTGAAGACAGGAAGGTAGAAGTCGAGGTTGTGGCCCTGATAGCCCTGGGCGGGGTCGAGAAACTGCCGACCAATCAGACAAGTCAAGAAGAAACTGTATACAGCCACAGTTACTACCTTTGAAAGATGGCAGACTTATGTCAGTTTTCATGTGCAGACTTTAATGGCCTGTTTATGCTGATTCAAACATGAAGGGAAGATGAATTAAATTTTCTGTGTTAATTTTTTGAAAAATAAACCATTTCTCCATTCAAAAATCAACACTTACTAACTGCTACTAAGGTAAGATCAGCAAGTACAACTATGGTGTGTATGGATAAATCAATAATTCCACATGAACACCTTTTGGTTGTTAGTAGCATTAGTCTGACACTATTCTAGCCTGATCAGTCAGACCTGAGTGTATACAAGTGGCAGACTGATCCAGTCATAACTGTACAGCTTCATGCACTGTGAGCGCAACGTATTTAACTCCTAAAAGGAGAAAAGACACACACATACACACACACACAGGCACATGCAGAATTGCCAGTACTATTTGATAAAGCTTTTACACAGCAATTCTCTAGAACAGCACAATCGACTCATATAGTTCTGCAAATATTTGTTCTTTTACCAAATAGAAGAAATGTTTAAATGAATGAGCTTCAGAAATGAAGTAATTTAGGAAACTATGTATTTAATATAGTGTCACAGAGATACAGCTGTCAGACGTACGTTTAGAATGGCAGAGAGCGCGACATCATTGTTGATGCGTCCATCTGTCCGGGCTCTCAGTGCCAGATTCACAAACCACATGCAAGGAACCCAGAATTTATTATGAGGAGAAGGCAGTTCTTCCAGATGTCTTAGTTCCTCTACTGTCATCAATCCTGAAGGGGAATTAGTTGTTTTTGGGGTTTTTTTAAAATATAATGCAGGTTAATGCAGTCATATAATTGGATGTTCAGATTTAAGAGTCTAACATTATGTGGCAGACTCACAGGGCAAACAAAACAAACAAATAACTTCAGGGGGGTATTCCAGAAAGCAAGCTTAACGTACCGTATTATAAACCCTGATTAATGAAAACCTTGTTTACTTGGACTACAGGTACATCTCAAAAAATTTGAATATCATGGAAAAGTAAAAAAAAAATTCTGTAATTTAATTCAAAAAGTGGAACTTTAAAATATTCTAGATTCATTACACGTACAGTGAAATATTTCAAGAATTTTTTGTTTTAATCTTGATGATTACATCTTATAGCTCATGGAAATAATGTTTTTTTTATAAATAAATCAAAATATTAGAATAAAGAATTTATAATGCAGAGATTTTTTGAGATGCACCTGAATGTCGGTTCCAGAACACCTGTTAGGGGTTAGTTCAATCAACCTCAAATTGGTAACTCAGAGTTAATACATGCGCACATTGAGTACATAAAGAATGTCAATGGATCGCCGATTTCAGGAGTCACCATGGAAACCCAGGTGAAAAAAGAGGTTTTAATGCATGCTTATGAGGAATATAAGCCATTTCTACAAAAAAAAACCAAACAAACAAAAAAAACTGCTACATCGGACAGAGAGTTGGCTTGGAAAAAAGTAACGGCTCGACTATGTGTGAATTTATAAGTTCATAAATATCTGAAAAGTTTCCTTTCATTATGATGCAAAATTGAACATTGATCCTATTAGACCCGTGCCGTAATATTTAATAGATATGCCTTTACTTTTATACCTCCATCACTTTCTTAACATTGTACATAGTACTAATAATATAATAGGCTTTATATTTTATCAGGTGTGATCCTTCTGGACTCAGAAGAACTTGGAGTCAAGTCAAAATGAAACACAAAAAAGATCATATTTCATAAACTTCCTAAATTGTAACCTAACTAATTGGCCCAACCTTCTATAATAACTACTCTCTAGGTTCTATATAGCCACAGGAAGAAGGCAGAGACCCGTAAAATGGGTGGGGACCACCAGCACCTTCACTCACTCCGGCTGAGGAGCTGGCACTGTCCCTTAATCAAGGGGACAGTTCATCAGAGTCAACTACCTCCCATGATAGAAGCCATGATAGAAGTGGCTTGGTAAAAATTGTGTAGCACTTAGGACTTTTTTCAAAAAGTTTTTTTTTTAAGTTTCCAGTGCTTTAAGTGACTTATCCTTAAACAATCAAGATGACAATAAACACATGGTCTAAAAAAAAAGGAGTTTTAAAAGAACTCTTTATTGGCAATGTTTCATTTGTGTATTATGCATGCTTATTTTATTTGACTGCATATGGTGTGTACTGTAATCTTAATTCTAGTGCCCCTACTAGATGTTCCTTATGTCTTGGTATATTAGTTGTATTTGTTTGAGAATGTACATTGAGCATCTGATTTCATTTTCTTACAGTTGCTGATGGACACATTGTATTAACTGACCCTCCTGCAACAGCACATCCTGCTAGGTTTCAAACATCATTAGTAATTTGCACTGTAGGATGAAGAAGAAGAGAACGCCTCTGCTGTGACAGAGGTACAAAATAAAGATGCTGGGAGGCCCACAGAGGTCACGTGAGCAGCTGTGGCTCAGGTGGTAGAGTGGGTTGTCCGGTAATTGTAGAATTGGCGGTTCGATTCCCGGCCCACATGACTCCACGTGCCGAAGTGTCCTCGGGCAAGACACTGAACCCCAAGTTGCTCCCGATGGCAAATTACACATAACTTTATTTATGGACTTTAATGTTGTGAATTCTTTATATTTCCGGATTTCTTAAGTTAATACTGATGTCTGGTGTAATTTTCATGTGAATAATCTCAGTGGAAATATATTTACTGAAAAAATTGTTGAGGAGTCCAATACTTATTTTCCCCAGTGTATGTATTACAGACGTTTATGATATCAATCATATTGAATTATCATTCTGTCTACCTGCAACGGAGCAGTATAAGGTCCAGATTCAAAGGCAAATTAGAAAAAGTGACCTGGAGATGGACCTTCTACAACTTCAAATGGAGGGAAAAAAAGTATATAAAAAAGGCCAGGCTTGAAATTGAAGTGCTGAAGCATTGGATAAAGGTGGACAAAGTATTTGCCTATTGATTATTATTCTGTCAATTATTGTTGTATGGTAAAGCAATTTTCAGAGAGTAAGTTGCTATGGCTACTTAGATACCCTAAAAGATACCTCCATGTTTGGTACTGAAAATTGAGGTTATCCATTTACTCTGAGTAAACCTACCCAGGTAAGTTGCATAACCTGCTTTCTGGAATATCCCCCTGGTCTGTGAGAGCCAAAGTTCTGGAGAAACAGACCGTTAGTCCCTGTTATTTCCAAGCTGAGTTCAATACCTGACAGTGGGAGGCACCACAGCAATGGCTGCTGCATTCCACAGACTTCACTGCTCCATGCCACATTACTTAGACCAACTTATTTCCTGTTTCACACTGTGAATTTACTGCAATCAGAAATCTACTACTATGTTCATTGTGCTTACTGATACTTCTGATAATGTGTGTTTGTGTAGAACAACCACCCATTCCTATGCAACCTGCAATTTTAGTGAACTAAAATCTAAAGGTTACATTTCTAGGCATCACTAAAATGTATGTACTTCCCAAATCCAACATCGAAAAAATCTCAGTCAGAAACACAACATGGCTATATAGATGAACTCACATGTTTAATAATGCACCTGCAATAGGAAGTGTGTATTCTAGCAGTATACATGTGTGGGTATCACTGTAAGCTTGGGTGAGGACAATAACCATAACGGGTTATCATTATACCAACATAGTATGCAACATTGTAGACTGAGAGAATCCAACATACCTCCTTGTACAAGATGCTGCATGGTGGGAAACCTCTTATAGACAGCAGTGCTGATGGAGCGGTAGATGAGGATGCCAGACAGGTTGGCATAACGCACCAGACTCCTGCGGATCAGCCTGGCACCTTCATCTGCCCCCCGGATGTATCCTCCCACCAACACTGCCAAGCGGTCCGGCCATGGGATGCTTTCAAACTGCCCCCACCAGCGAGATACCACCAGGGTCACATAAAAACCTGGCTCACACAAACAAATAAACATGTGCTCAGCTTGGGAGGATGGAAATGTAGACATTTATGGTAAGACACCTGATTATACTGAAAGTGTAAAGTAAGTACATCCGCAAGGAGTCTCATAGGCACTTTGCCTTCTGGGGCTTTCAAGTGTTAATTTTGAATAAGAGGGAAAATGTATTTGGTCAACGTAAGGAAGGGGGGGGGAGGTTGGGGGTTTGATCTGAGAGACCTGCACTCACCCAATACGAATGATACAGGAATGAGTTGTGCATACTGATCACAGTAGATGGCGAGTTTCTCAAACAGCCTCCTCTGCCCATCATCCAAGAGGAACCTGTAACAGGATATAGTGATCACTTGTCATACTCTTTGACATGGTACATTTTCTCAGCAAAACCAAGATGACATTCTGTATTGCTTTGTGCAATAGATTTAAGACAAGCTGTCTTTTCCCAAATCCTAATTAGAGCTTTTATATATATATATATATATATATATATATATATATATATATATATATATATATATAACCCCAACAAAACAAAATAGACTAGAGCAGTGGCACCGGTGGTTGCCTGTACCTGTAGAGGACACTGATGATGTAGTAAAGCACAATGAAGATGAGCAGCTCTCGGTACAGCAGCTTGTAAATGCTCCCTTTCCAACGCAGTAGCAGGTAAGAGAAGGTCCCAAGACGGGCATCTGCAACCCTGCGCGAGTACGTCACCGTCATCTCTTACTCTCTGCTGCTGAGGAACACCAGCTTACCAGAACACTACTAACGCTGCCACTCAGGCTGCAGGTTCTTGAAGTTGGTGTGGCATTTAAAAAAACACATACATACATACAACAACAGAAAAACACAGAGTCAGTAAAATGATATTAGAGTATGATATTAGTGTTAGTTTGTGTATATTAGTGTGTATGTTGATTCAGTTATGGATCAAAAGAGAAATTAGAGAAAGGAAGTATAATTTAATCAGTCAGGATTTTCAATTTTTGTACAATTTAGTTTCTTCCTCATTGCTGGTTTGACAAAATTTAACACAGGGGGTCCAAATTCATGCCCTAGAGAGAAGGAGTACAGCACAGTTTGGGGATTTCCCTACTCAAACACACTTTCTTAACTCATGAAGGTTATCATCTGGTGTGTCAGAGCACTGAAATGATCCAAATGTGCTGGATTACAGACATACAGGATCAGAATTGGGTTCCCCTGATCTAATGTAAATAACACCTAAGCACTTCCTCGCTGCCACACACCAAAATATTGATCAGATGGAAGGGAAATATTAAAGCTACTCACAGTATGTAAGGAAATGAAGGGTGACAGGCTTCATGAGCAGCAGTGGAGTGAGAGATGCTGGAGAGGAAAAACAGAGAAAGGAGACGCCTACAGCTCAAGTCACTTGACATGTTAATCTCTTTTCAGCAACAAAAGAGCATTGTGGGGGGAAGAGGTAGTTTAGTAATCTTCAGTAATCCTCCAGTGAAAAATAACCTACATACACTGCCAGGACATTGTTTATCCTATAATAGTGCAATGAGCAATTTTGTGAATCAGCAACAATCCATTTAAAGGCTGATGAATAAAGAAGCTATTGACATTTATTTTTTAAAAAAGAATGAATATTGCTGTAATTATGTTCATAATTTCAGAGCAGCTAGCAACACCTGCTGGAGAAAATGCCAGTCATGCGCTCACGCAATTTAGTCATTCATCCTAGGGAAACCCATTAGCTCTGAACAAAAGAAGAAGCTTGCACTAGACATATTTGCAATATCTGGAATAGTCTGGATTTATGATAAAGGTGGTCTTTTAAATCATAACACATTTTTGCGATATTTTAGAAAGTTCTCCTCACATGGAGATCGACAGGGACGTGGCACAAGACTCGTTACATGATTGAAGATTTATACTAAATATTAACTTTCCTCTCAGGTTATACTGCACTAAGAATGTGCCAGTAGCTTTGAACACCCCAAATTACTATCAATATCATTTTAGACAAATCTTGCGCAAACACTTCCCTTCTTACCACAATTCACAATTCTAATGAAGTATTATGGTACTGCTGTAACTGGAGTCTGTACCTTCATTTATTTCATTACGTTTTGTATAAAACAATCCTCAAAACTCAGCAATTACAAAATGTATATGTCCTACATTCTTCTAGTCAAAATATTCCACTTTGTGGGAGTCTGTGGACAGATTCAGATGAAGAGGAAGCCCAGATATGAAATGAATTCAGGCTACGTGAATGTATATTATGTATGATGAGAAACCTGGATAAGGTATCGGTAACTAGGGTATACTACACACTGCAGTGAAACATCTACTGAAAATACTAATGAGGTGTTGAGCAATCGCGAATTGCAATCACAACTCATTCTTCACCAAAACTTTGTGGGACTTTTCTCCACCCAAATCTAGAAATGGATGTGGACTATCAACATCCAGCCAATCAGGATAAGGAGGTGTGTCCACTTACCTTTCTATAATGTTTATATATTTACAAAACTTCCCATGTTGCACTAGTTTTCAAATGTTTTTTAAGTGTGTCTTTGGAGGGAATGCACTGTGTTTGTTAAGATTTCAAGTTTCAAAACAGCCAAAATAGTGAAAATTGCTATTAAATTGTCCGAAACTAATTGTAACTAGGCTAGAAAACATGCAGTAGGCATACTAGCAGACTAACTAACTAAATAAAAAAACATAATGTGGCAATAGGTTCTAGGTTAAAACTGCTATACGTTAACATTAGAACTGTAAAATATGACCCAAATACAGATTTAAAGCCAAGTATAATCTATATCTTGGACGTATTTCACTGATTTAATAAAGACAAAGGCACTGCAAATTGCATTTGCAAGTGGTTGTGTTGAGAAACACAGTATAGTACCTTTAGTGCGAAACCAGCATAAAGCTAGATATTGAGAGAAGAAGCTGACTCTGGACAGTTGACAGCCACAACCTTGACACAAAGACACAATGAAATAAAACAACGGATGCCGGAAGGACAAACACTGCAAAATGTAACCAAACAACCTAATATAACCTACCAGCTGCTAATACAAAAGTGACCTCTTGGGGGTTATTTTTTTTTATTTATTTTTTTTTAGCAGAATCAGATTAATGGATCAAATTAGATTTGACCATACACTCACCAGCCACTTTATTGGGAACACATTCATACAATTATCCAATTAGCCAATTATGTGCTAGCAGTACAATGCATAAAATCATGCGGATACAGGTCAAGAGCTTCAGCTAATGTTCACATTAAAGGTCAGAACGGGGAAAAATGTGATCTCTGTGACTGTGGCATGGTTGTTGGTGCCAGATGGGTTGGTTTGAGTATTTCTTTATATATATATATATATATATATATATATATATATATATATATATATATATATATATATATAACTGTTGATCTGGGATTTTTCACACGCAACAGTGTTAACACAGTGCACTGTATCTGTACCTGCATGATTGTCTGATGCATGAATGAGCAGGTATAGAGGTGTTCCTATTTAAGTGGCCGGTGAATGCATGTCTTAAAGATACATGGGGTTATTGTGTTTCTGTGATTTGATTATGTGGTTACAAGATTTGAATTGTGTTATAACCCAGATTTCCTGTGTGATATGATATTCTGAGTGGATTTTCTATTGAATGGAGGGCATGAATTTGCATCGTGATTGTGCTCCAATCTGGCAACCTGGACTTCATCTGCCTAAGAGCAGAGTTTCTCTGAGTGCGAATTCACCATTGTTCATACTGGAGAAACCAAAGGAGGACTTCAAAATAAGCTCTGTTGTCCCACTTAGTCCACTGGTATACTACTGAATGATCCATATACCACCACTGTTCATTGCTAGGTAAGACAAGTTCAATTTATATATATGTATATATATAAAAAAATTGTATGGATATACTATAATGTCTCATGGGCTAGCATGGAGAAAACCAGCAGAAGAGATACTTTAAAGCAAATTCTAGTGGCATACTCTTGAATTTGCTCACACTGTTGCTATTGCTACAAACAAACAAAAACAAAACAAACAATTGCAGCATGACATTTACATAATCATCCTCACTTTATTTTAGCGCACCAAAAACATTTAGATAGACTTCTGGAATTTACAGTTAGTTCTGTGTTCAGGTGTGTTCAGCATTAGTCATAGTCTCAGGGTTTTATGTTTGCTCATAGATTGATATCATGAGGCCCAAAGAAGTCTAAAACATCCTAAGCAGGAGGGAGAAATGATTGCCAAATCTGCAAACCACATGAGCACAAGAAATTCCTTAACCTGTGAGTACAGAAAATGCAGAAACATTTATGTTCAAATAGTACACTACAAGTTACAGGTAAGTGAGTCTAAAGAACAGACAGTTACAGTTTAGTAAATACAACTACGGAAACCACAGACAAAGATTAACCTGCTCTCAAGTGTGTGTGTGTGTGTGTGTGTGTGTGTGGGGTGGGGGGTGGGGGGGGGGATAGTGTAGGACAAATCAGAAACAGACCATGACCTCAAGTAACACCATCTGTGAAAGCATGGTTGATATGGAAAATTCTTCACCTTATTTGCCCGCAAATATGCAAAAGATGAGCTTTAGGGCAACGAAAGGCTTGTTACAGACTTCACATCAGCACATGTACTGTATTAGTATTATACCACACGTTTTACTTTAATAAAATCCAAAGCAGTGGAGTACAGACTATTACTGTGCAGTATACACAGCTAGTGATGTTTAGTGTATAGTATGTACAGTATGTACACTATGACAAAGACCAACAGACTAAAACATCTATTTTAACCTTTATTCTGAGAATTCCCACATGAAAAAATACTGTGATTAACATATTAGTAAGTAATAGCGCACAGATGAATGCGGTAGTTCACTATTAGCTCATCAATAACTACTATTTCTTTCATGCCTCCTGGAGAACTACTAAGAAACGATTAATAACTAGGAGTTTTCCAGGAGGCATGAAAGAAATAGTAGTTATTGATGAGCTAATAGTGAACTACCGCGTTCATCTGAGCGCTATTACTTACTAATATGTTAATCAGAGTTTCTAGTTAGTTAATAGCAGTTACTAGAAAGTTAATACCGCATTATTCATTTCTTCCTGTGTAATTAATCATTAATGACGGATCTGTATTTTAAAGTGTTTCCATTACCACAATTCACTGCAATTTACTACAGTATTTTTACTATAGTAAGGTTCAAATTCACTATAGTATTTACTACAGGAATTCTACTACATTTTACTCTAAAATACTATAGTAATTTTTCATGTGGGTTACGGCAATAAAGACCAGTCACACCATCACTGAATGAAGCCAGTCTCAAAAATGAAAAGGGTCCCACTGAAATAAGTGTTTACTCAGGTAACAAACTGACACTGGCCCATTGACTATCTTTGGGTGGCTCTACGTACACATGGTTGGGCTGTTGTTAGCAAAGGAGCAGTTTTCATAACAACCCTGCCAACACTGGGCTAGTGTTAAGTTGGGACGATGAAATGGCTGACGTTAACCCAATAGGCCTTTGAACTGTGACCATAAACATTTGCTAAAACTCTGGCAGTTAGGCTCAACCATTTAACATTTGCCTATTTTGACTAGACAAGGACAGAGCTGATTAAAATTTGTTATTCCCTTTCTCAAATCTTTAGACAATGCTAATCAATAGATTAATAGCCATGTCTGCAGTGTACCAGCACTGACCCACCATAAACACCAGTGACTCACTTCCATTGGCAGCGATACATGCCCACGCCATAACACTTCCTCCAGCATGCTTGACAAACATATTGAGAGTTCCCACAAACAGCTACCAAATGCAAATTCAATGCTTGGACTCACCTCCAGACCTTTTATCTTCTTAATTTGTCATGAAATAACAAGGAAACAGACCACACCTGGCCATGAAATTGTGAATCATTCAATTGTCCAATTACTATGGACCTGACTGTAACTTTATATGGACTATAACTATTATTTATTGTTCAAGCACTTACACATTTGCACGCAGTGTTCTGGAAAAGTTGACCACACACAAACAGTGTGTGTGAGAGAATCTTGCAAATAAAAACCACACATATTAAAAAAGGCACTTGTAACTTAGCATTGAAGTGTGAGAAAAATATATCTGGGAGTGGTTTGATACTTCTGGACAGCTCTAAAAGACATTAGTACAGAGTGATCACATTGTCATCTTTTACTGTGAAAAGACAAATCACTTTCTAGGTCTTTTGTCATATCCAGGTACAGGAAGACACTTAAGAACCATGGAGGCATGGTTTTCTTAGCTCTCCCTGGAAGATGGATGCTTTTGAGGGAATCCACGCTGTGTGTATTTCGTCTTCTCCTCCAGCAGTATCCACACCTAGCCCTGGATATGAACTCCTGGTGACGGGCAGCAAAGGAATAGCACTGTACTCCTCCCATGCATTTTTTGGGAAAGTGGATTCTTCAGGTCACCAGCACAGCAAGCATAGCAGAGCTAAAAAAGAGGAATGTCCTGTTGGAAAGTATGTTTTGTTGAATGCAAAATTATTTACAATGCAAGGATAACCCTAGCTTTTTAGTATTGCTATTAAATGAAGACTCAGACTACATCAGTTTTATCTCAGTGTAGTGCACATGTTAAATAAGTGTGATTACCAAAGACAAGTATTTTGAAACGTTTACATGTATTGAGAAACAAAAATCACATAATAACGACGCACAGGTGTTGGGTCAGAACATGTAGAATGCTTTCAATGAAAGAAATTTGTATGTTAATATCTAAATCGGTATTATTTTTTATTTTAAAAAAGGGACTCCTTATTTAGTGGAGAGAATCTGTGGTTATGCATTACAGACATAGACAACATAGCTCAAAGTTTGAGGTAAGAATGAATAAAATGGAATTTTATTGGAGAATTTCCAGCGCCTACAAATAATAATATAATAATTCTTATTGTTATTAAAAAATTATAACATTTGAGTCTGTTACAGGGTGTAATCCTGTGTTGCGCACAGTATTTTATGGTATAGCCTCTGGATCCACCATGGCCTTGACCAAGAAAAAGTGGTTACTCTAGCTAAATTAATAATTAAATAATAACATTTTCTTTAAAAAAAAAAGAAAAAAAAAAAAAAAAGTGCTGTTCCAGTTACCCAAGAACACTGTGCAAAACAGTTAGTGGTGAAATATAGTAAATATATGAATGAATTGAATGGCACTGATAAATGCTGTGGTGCCTCATTGAGAGGCTCGAAAGTTAAAAACCTGAAACGGACAGTGCAACTTTGTAGCAACTTGTACATTGCCAGTGGAGTAAAAGTCCATCAGACTGTTGCTACAAAGTCTGAAGCACAGAATTGTCTAGAATGTCTTTGTATGCTGTAGCATTAGGAAATTCTCTTTACTGAAACTAAGGGGCTCAAATCTGTTCCCCTGTGCACAAAGCGAGCTCCATGAAGACATGGTTTGCCAAGGTTGGAGTGGAAGAACTCGAGTGTGCTGCACAGAGCCCTGAAATCAACCCCGCTAAACACCTTTGGGATGAACTGGAACACCGACCGCACCCCAGACCTCCTCATCTAACATCAGTGCTTGTTCTCACTAATGTTCTTGTAGCTGAATGATCATAAATCCCCACGGCCACGCTCCAAAATCTAATGGAAAGCCTTCCTAGAAGAATGGCGCTTATTATAACAGCAAAGTGGGAACTAAATCGGGAATGGGATTTTCAACAAGCACAGTCTCGACAAATGTTTGGCCATATAGTGTAAGAAGTTTGTGCTGGCGGTGGTTTAAATTAGACTCCTAGTTTATTTGTATTTTGGGAAATAGAGCCAACTAAATTCATGAGAAAATACTGCAAACAAATAGTGTGTCCCATGTACATTTCAAGTTGAGAATAATTATGAACTCCCTGCTGAAAAAACAAACAAACAAACAAAAAACAATAAAAACCATCACAGAAATTCACAGAAAATTTTTTCCACTACAAATACCATTACAAACCATCAGCTGTTAACCATTAAGACCATTACCAAATGGTTTCCATTACGTAGAAGGACGTATCCACTAGACATACTGTACCGTGCCACCAGTAGAAGGCAACAAATTCGCAGTAGAGACCCACAGGGACCATTACAGTTTCCATTAAAACCAATACAATTCTCATTATAACCATTAAAACCATTACAAATTCTATGAGGGTTTCTATTGTTTTGTTTTTTGTTGTTGTTATTTTTTTTTCCCAGCAGGGGCTGTTGGAGTCAGAGTCAGAACCGTGCTGACAGTGCTGGCATTTCAACCTCTGGGTCGCTACAGTCTGTGTGCAAAAAAGAAAAAGAAAGAAAATTCCTTCAGATTTAGGCCACGCCCCGTTCAAATGCAAATACAGCGTCATTGCGTCACACACCTTTGTGGGCGTGGCCAATTTGTAGGTTTCTGAGCGCGTTCGTCACTGCTTTCGGAATCTGAGCGACGCCCGAGGGTCATGTGACCGGCTCCAGCTGGACTAACCACCGAAACTATTCCTGCTCCGTGTCTCGGAGTGAGAAATCAAAACACCTTCTGAAACCTTATACGAGTTTGTTGTGTTTGCGCTTCAAGAGTCTGGGCGTATTTTTATTTATTTATTTATTTATTTTAAAACCTAACCTATTCTAAAGAAGTTCGTTTGTGGATACTATTGAGGAAACGACTTCAAACGGCTGTTTTGTTTTGGTTATTCATCGTTTTTTTGTAGCAGTTTTGTAGCAGTTTGAAGCGGATGCTTCTGTCAAACAGCGTCGGGGTAAGGGTGTGGATTTCCGGTCTAGTTACCATTCAACATATTTTCCAAGAATACTCTGGCTGTTTTAAGACTAAACAAGGGTTATGGTTTAAGTGTTTTGGTTTGTGGGCATTCGTAGAAATAAATAAGTTGTTTCATGTTGTGACCTATTTTGTAAACACACAGGTACACCCACATTGTGTTCGTATATTTATGAAGTGTAAATAAACTAGGCCTACTAGTAGTTCATCTTGAATCAAAGTGTTGGTTACAAACATGACATGACATGACATGACAAAAGTGGTGTCATGTGCTGTTTGTCTCTGCAGGTTGATAGACCTAGAGGCAGAGCTGGAACCTGGCACAGAGTCTGGAGAAGGCCGAGGGGACACGATGCTCCAGGACGAGGCAGAAGCTCAGAGACGAGAAGCCTACAGCATGTCTCGTCTACGAAGCTCTTCTATAGAGATTAGAGAGAAAGGCACGGAGTTCCTCAGAGAGCAGCTGGACGAGGCGCAGAAGGTGCATCATTCTCGTTCTCATCCGTATCACCATATCATGTTTGATTCTACTGCAGCCCATGGTTTTTTATTTTATTTCATTACTTCATACAGCGTACGTTTCATTTTTAGCTCGCTACGCTGTTTCAATGCTGAGCACAGGAGTAGAAGGAAAATATATGGGGTAAATTTAAGTATTGATTAGTACATAAATATTTACAAACGTTTTTTTTCCCTCCAGACGGACTAAACGTTTCTTACTGTACATCTTCCTGCTATTCCTGTGTTCAGCACTTGAATATGTGATGAGATGGGGCAAGATGTGCTTACGTAAAATTTAAAGAGACGCATTGGAAAGAAATTGTAAATATCGGATAGTAGAGCATTTGAGAAACAAATCTTTCCACACGCCCTGGGATAGTCTGGTCCTGCTTTGCTGTGCTTTGAATCTGCTCTGAATCAACAGCCAGTCTGCCCAGGATAAAGTGGTTACTCAAGATCAAATTAAATTAAACTCTTTTACTTATAAATAGATACGGAGAGTTTCAAGACATTATGCTACATTTGACTAGAGAACATAACTCGTAATTCCCAACCTCTGACCAGCAAAGAAAATGCTCCCTCCGCTCCGAATTCCTCCAAGTTCAGAGAGTGACGTCAAATCAACATGGCGGCACACAGCATCGGCAGTAAATAAAGTAGCACTTTTTTTTCGTTTAATAGAGTCATACTATATATACACAACTATTTGTTTTAGATCGGGCGACATATCAATATTTCAACAAGATTTCTCCCTTCAGTCTCGTCTTCAGGAGGTGGAATGCTGCTCAACTGGGTTAAGGTCTGGTGATTGACTTGGTCAGTCTAAAACCTTCCACTTTCCAATTTCCTCCCAATTAGATTAGATGCATTTCTTTGTAAATTAGCAGACTGAACGTTTCTGTAAACTTCTGAATTTATTCTGCTGCTGCCATCATGAGTTCCATCATCAATAAAGATTAGTGAGAATGTTCCAGAAGCAGCCGTGCAAGCCCAAGCCATGACTCTATCTCCACCATGCTTCATAGATGAGCTTGTATGTTTTGGATCATGAACAGACCCTTTCTTTCTCCACACTTTGGCCTTTCCATCACTTTGGTAGAGGTTAATCTTGGTTCCAGAACTTTTGTGGCTCATCTCTGTATTTCTTTGCAAATTCCAGTCTGGCTTTCTGATTCTTACTGCTGATGAGTGGTTTTTGCATCTTGTGGTATGGCCTCTATATTTCTGCTCTCGAAGTCTTCTTCAAACGGTGGATTGTGATACCTTCACCCTGTCCTGTGCAGGTTGTTGGTGATGTCACTAACTGTTGTTTTTTGGTTTTTCTCCACAGCTCTCACAATGTTTCTGTCATCAGCTGCTGTTGTTTTCCGTGGCCCACCTGTCCCATGTCTGGTTGTTCAGTACACCAGTGGTTTCTTTCTTTATCAGGACATTCCAAATTGTTGTATTGGCTATGCCCAATGTTTCTGCAGTGGCTCTAATTTCGATTTTCCATCTTTTCTCTGCATCAAAATGGCTTGCTTTTCTCCCATAGACAGCTCTTTGGGCTTCCTGTTGGTTTATCCTTACAACAAATGCAGTCTTCATAGGCGAAACACAGGGCTCAAACCAAGAGCAGACATTCCGAGCTATTAATTGCTTAAACAGTCAGTCTAACAGGTGCTATGTTCTAAGTCTTTTAACACGTCTAGACGTACTTATCAGAAAACGAAAGCTGAAATTCTGATCTATCGTCCCATATTCATCTTTTGATTTCAAACCCAAATGTCTTCAGTGTCTAGCAAAAGCAAAAGAATTGGCCTTGCCGTTCCAATATTTTCGGAGGGGACTGTAAGTCTATATTCAGTCTATAAAGTTGTCTAGGAACTAGCTTTGATTTGAGTACTGAAAATGACGTGAACTGTTCTTCAGGTCTTATGCGGAAATTTGCACATCCTCTAACCATATGATTTTTGTTTGATCATAGAGATATGCCAGAGATGAAACTAATTAAATTTCTCATGCAGTTTCGATGAATATGGGCCCTGCAGCTACGGTACAGCTTAACAGTCAGCTATTCTGTTCAATAAATGGTTTGTTAATATTGCCTGCAGGAGTTGAAACTAAAGGGGGAGGAATGTGAGCGACTGTCTCATCTGAGAAACCAGCTGGAGCAGGAACTAGAGGAATTGACTGCAAGTCTCTTTGAGGTGAATAGGAACATCAGCATCATAGCACATAATCGTATGTGACTGCCAGTGGTATAATCCTATTTTGTTTGTTTCTTTTAAAGCAGGAATGAGAGAGGCTGAACATACCAATTTTCAGTAGTTGATTAATGTATTAATGTAACTATATTACTGTTACTCACCTGAGCCCTGAAATCACTTCTCCAGGAGGCTCACAAGATGGTGCGGGAGGCCAATGTCAAACAGGCAACTGCAGAAAAGCAACTGAAAGAGGCACAGGGCAAGGTAGGGTCTTACTTTACTACATATGTAAATCCATCCTTAAAATCAGTCTCAGCTATTCACCTTTTTTTTTCTTTTCCCCCCTCTCTCAGATTGATGTGCTACAGGCAGAAGTGACCGCGCTAAAGACGCTTGTGTTGACCTCCACCCCGTCCTCCCCTAACCGCCAGCTCCACCCCCAGCTACTGTCCCCAGGGTCCAGAGGACACACGCGCCACAAGAGTGCCACCCTTACTCTGCCTCAGCTACAATCAGAGTCACCCAGTGAAAACGCACATATAAGCCGGGAAGAAAAAGAGGTATATGCAAAGACAGTATTATGTCACGGTGCAGGAATTAGGCAATTACAAAATCATCCAGCTTTCACTAGAGTTTCCTC
Source organism: Ictalurus furcatus (assembly GCF_023375685.1). Classification (NCBI taxonomy): domain Eukaryota; kingdom Metazoa; phylum Chordata; class Actinopteri; order Siluriformes; family Ictaluridae; genus Ictalurus; species Ictalurus furcatus. The sequence continues at coordinate 23,455,051 of NC_071268.1, forward strand.
TAGAGGTAATTTTTTTTATTTTCATAGGTCTTGCTGTGACCTTAACTTTCATCTACAATTCTCCCCTTTCCTCTGTTACTTCCACCACTCTTGTTCTCACTCTCTCTCTCTCTCTCTCTCTCTCTCTCTCTCGCTTTCTCTCAGTCTGCAGCTCATGCTTCTTTCCTCTCTTATTTTGTGTCTTGTCCAGCTCAGTGTGTGACTCTGCAGGAGCTTACTGTTGCCAGGTAACTGTCAGGTATGGGGCTCAGATACTTAGTTGTGCTTACCCACTTGCTGTCTGCACACTAGAATCAAAATGAAGCTACAGAGTTTGACTACAGAGTTCAACACGGCCTGTTTTACTCATACTGACATTTTTTGGTCGCCATATTGAGAGTCGGCGTATATTATACAGTTGGCCAGTAGGGCTACAAGATACGTTTCTTAAATAATCCTACATTCCTTTACATGTAGAAGACTTTGAATAAGATTGCTCCGTAGTCACTGTGATTGAGCGTATGTTTTGAATGCTAAATATATACCGGGTTACACGGAATATACAGCGGAGTCCAAAAGTCTAAGATGGCAAAGTTTTAGACTTTGTAAAATTTTACAACTGAGAAATAACATTTTTTATATCTTGAATATTAGGTTTGCAAGTTTTGCACTATTTCTAGGTCACGGTTTATATTTAAGCAAATGTGTGTTAAATCGTTTGTAGAAAAGGTCAGATTTTCCTTGAGATTTATTAATTCCTTCCAGCGAAGCATGTTTTCCGACAACGCTCGGATGGATTTGATCAGTGATGAGTCCATGCCAGCTCGAATGCACAACTGTCATTAAAGCGAATGTCAAATAAGAAGAAATTCTGCAATTCATGTAAATATTTCTGAGATTTAACTTTTCGCTCAAGTTATTGCTGATAACTGCTCAACCCAGGACCGCAAAGCCCTGCAGAGAGTGGTGCACTTAGCCGAGCGCATCTCCGGGTCTGCTCTCCCCTCTCTGCATGACATCTACACTAGGCGATGCAGTACAAGAGCTGCTCAAATCAGCAGGGACTTCACCCACCGCGGTAACTATCTGTTCAGCCTGCTGCAATCAAAGCGCTTCCGTAGTCTGATGGTTAAAACTGAGAGGCTCAGGAGGAGCTTCCTCTGTCAGGCTATCATACACCTCGCCTCAACACGGATATGTCAGCCCTAAAAAATCCCTTAGAACTCCATAAGATCTCTCCAGTGACTCTGCACTCCATCGACACGCCGCACTTCGTACTTTTATGTTGTTACTACACGTAACATACTTGCATATTATGTACACTTAACAAACTGCATATTTTGTGCATCCCTTTTTGCACATTCCTGTACAAATATTTCATATTATTATTTATTATTCATTTCAGATTTTTAAAATTTTTATTTAATATTTAAATGCACAGTCTAATGCGGAGTAGGACAGGTTTTCATTTCACTGCAAGTTATATACGGTGTATATAACTGTGACACACATCTTGAATTGAATAAAATAATTTGTAGTTGAAAATGTTTGTATTCGATTAGAAAAGAATATGCCAAACAGAAGCATCTCTGTCTCTCTCAAAACACACAGCTTTGTCCTTTTACTGAGAAACTGAAGATTTCTTGTGTGTCCTGAAGGTTTTCACGTGCTGGGAAACTTTGCAAGGCACCGTTACGGTTGCAAAGCGGTGACACTCGAGAAATGTTAAATAGATGTGTCGTTAAAAAAAAAACTTCACCACATCGATGATTCTTCGTTAAACGACAACATGCTTAAAAAAAAATCTGTTTATTATTACTCTTGGATTATGTGGAACGTTCACCAAGTCCCTGTTACTATAGAAACAATAACGTATTTCAATGAAGGCATTGATGTAACCCTATGGTTCATGTTCCAGCCAGAACTGCTGTCTGAGCCGTGAGGTTATACAAACACAACGCATATCTTTTGACCAATCGGAATCGAGATTCCACCACACTGTGGTATAATTAATGTTCGGCAATTAGCTAACCACTATTGCAGTACATTTATGTTTAATTAACTGAGGAATTCCAAACAAATAAATTGAAATAAAATCATGATGTTTATTGTTCTTCATAGTTGGACTCTATGTTGTTTGCCGAGTTTTTGTCTTGGAGAGAGAAACCAAGTCTGGATCGGTCATCTGCCTTCCTGAGCCGAATCTACAAAGAAGACATTGGGCCCTGTCTCTCTTTCACGTGCTCAGAAGTAAGTTTGTTCAAGCTTGTATGCATATGTGTTCCTTATATTTGTATACAGTGAAAAAGAAGACTGGTGCAGATGTCATTGTCTCTTTCTCTAGCTGTCTCATTCAGTTCAGAATGCTGTGGAGAATAACTTTTTGACTATTGAGCCTGTTGCTTTGACCGCAATATCCACGGACAAAGCCTCGACTGTTGAGTTTGGAGGACCCAAGTGAGTCGTGCACCGTACACGATGTTATGGCAACATTTCTGGGCTCTGCATGATGTGTTTATATATAAATATATATATATATATATATTACACCATGGGTTTAATTATGGGGCTTGCAAATCGCATTATGATTTGGGGGCTATGTTTTTAATCAGAGTTTGATCACAGTTTGATATGGGGTTGTTTTTGCAGTGGCTGCCGAGCACCGGTAGAGACGTAAGTGACTTTAGAAGCCTATCACGTCAAATCACTGTTCTAATTCAGCTTCTTGCCTTTTCCCTTTCATGTATCTTTTGGTGTGCTGCTGTGGATTGAATTTGTTTCTACCGAACTGTCTCTCTGGATTCTCTAGTTGTCGCTGTAATAATAAAAATGTCGTATCGAGCTACTTGGAAACATATCCACAATACATGATGTGTATCACAGTGTTTAGGTTTGTTAAATATTAGTTTGAACAGTAGCGTGACATTTAAAAAAAAAAAAAAAATTTAGACATTTTTATTGCTTATTATGTAACACATGAAAGGAGTAATTCAATAACCAGTGCCCAAAATAGTTTTATGTCCAAGCAGCTACTCCGTGTTAGTCGGTTAGAAAAGTACCCAAGATACCTACAAGATCTGATAAGTGCATAGTGACTCAGTTTATTACCACATTTTTAGTTGAACAATGAAATTACAGCATGATGTTATATCGTCTTATACGACAGCTGTTGGTTGACTGCTCGAATCTGATTGGTTAGAAGGTGTTGAATGATTTTCTGTAACAGAAACTCTGACAGTAGTGTTGGCTATGAGGCAAATCACATGTTTATGTTAAATCACTCGTTCTAACATGTTAACATTTCTGTAATTACAGTTTAAACAGGGATTCATACGGTGGTGGCGCCACATAATCTAAGGCTAATAGTACATGGATTTTTAAAAATAAAAGCGTTGCAATTTTCAAAGGAAAAATTTGTCATCGTTGATATGGTGACGTTTTCTGCAAGGAGACAATTATGTCATGTTTACGGAAGGAGTCTCTAGTGTCAGAGCTTTATAACAGTTGATATAACAGTTTATAACTTTAGGACAGGGGACTTTGCACTAATCAAAGCTTCATCTTGTAACAGCACACTCTTGTTTTTCTTGTTTTATTCCTTACATCAGGGGTGTCCAAAGTCCGGCCCCAGGGCCAAATGCGGCCTGTAGACAGATGTTTACTGGACCACGGCTTCCCTGTTACAAAGTGCGATAGGTGGCCCGCTGGTCAGCATGTTGCAATTTTTCCTTTCACCTGATGGTGGCAGCAGACTGTGTTAACACAGTTAGCTAAAATGCAGTGTGACTGGTTTTAATGAGGTTCAATCTGGCCCCTACTGAAAACAGTTTGGACACCCCTGCCTGACATAAATAACACCAGCACTAGTTATTTTTAGACTTTAACACTAGAGAATTAACCTTGTTGGTTGGGAGGAGAACCTGGGTTTTGGTTGGACTCTATACATTTTCTTAAATGTACTTTTAAATGTATTTTCCTGCCCCTGTGGTGGTGTACTGGATGTTTAGTAGACTACTGTATGTTTGACAGCATTGGTAATAAGTCTCTTATGTGCGGATACAGGAAGTGTGCCCTGAGCGGTATGTCCCACCTCTGCCGACATCGCATCAAACTGGGAGATAAAGAGAATTATTACTACATCTCTCCCTCCAGCAGAGCTAGGGTACAAACCTCTCCTTGTCTGTCTTTGTACTTTCCACACAGGCTGAAGTAAATACTTCATACTTGTAGTAAACATGATCGTTTTTTAATTTCGACAGCGTACGTAGGTGTTGACTTCTTTCTTTCTCTGACGCCAGATCACAGCAGTGTGTAACTTCTTCACTTATATCCGATACATCCAGCAGGGTCTGGTCAGACATGACGGTGAGTGACGAAACGGGTCTCACATGAATCACCTTCATATGCTTGTGATTAAGAGACTTCAGTTTTCAGACTCAATATACAGTGTTTCACATGATGGAGTAACGCACTCTCTCTCTCTCTCTCTCTCTCTCTCTCTCTCTCTCTCTTTCTCTCTCTCTCTCTCTCTGCAGCCGAGCAGATGTTCTGTGAGGTGATGCGCTTGCGACGGGAGATGTCCGTAGCCAAGTTAGGGTTCTTCTTTGCAGATGCAAACTAAAAGACGCCCAGATTCTGTGGCAAGTTTTCTACACTCAGCAGTTCGATAAAAGATTTCCCATAGATACACTCCGTTATTGTGTCAGTGACCGTTACATTAAAAGCCCAGAGGAAATCTGTGAAAGGAGTTCTGTGCTGATGATCAGTATTGGACTGGAGTGAGATTTTTCACTCTCTCTCTACACTCCGTATAACACACTTCTTAATGGGGAACAAAATATGGGATTAATGTTGGGGGTTTTTTTTTTTTTTGGATTATTTGTTGGTGCAGATACAGTTTACAGAACTTTAGGTCCTCATAGTTGGAACCTGTTCAACGCAGAGTCTCAATAAGATGTCACACTGTGTACAGATTCACTTACGTAAAATACCAAGACACACTACACGTCAATGCTACCTGAGACACATTGCTTAGTAGACAATACAGTCCCCTCCACTAATATTGGCACCGTTGGTAAATATGAGCAAAGAAGGCTGTGAAAAATTGTCTTTATTATTTAATCTTTTGATCTTTGCACTTCACAAAAATACTCTGCTCTCATGGATATCAAACAAAACACAGGTTTATCCACAAAAGAAAAAAAAAAGATATATATATATATATATATATATATATAAAATTAAATATAGGTGTGCAACAATTATTGGCACCCTTTTAGTCAATACTTTGTGCTACCTCCCTTTGCCAAGATAACAGCTCTGAGTCTTCTCCTATAATGCCTGATGAGGTTGGAGAATACATGGCAAGGGATCTGAGATTTAAAAAAAAAAAAAAAAAAAGTAAAATATAAATGGAAATATAGTTCAAATATATTTTCCTCATATGAATTCATAGGGGTGCCAGTAATTGTTGCATACCTATATTTAGCAAATATTTTTTTTGGTTTGGATAAACCTGTATTGCAATTGTTTGATATCCATGAGAGCAGACTATTTTTGTTCATTTTTTCTTTAACAAAAGATCAATAGGTTAAACAATAAAGACAATTTTTCACAGCCTTCTTTGCTCATATTTACAGAGCGTGCCAATATTAGTGGAGGGAATATAGTGGAATATCAGTTGATGCCTGATTGTGGGCTGTAATATATTCAGTGTGTGTATTTACTAGAATTTTAAAAAAAGAGCACATGAATAGAAATTCAAGCAATCAGAAACAGATTTATTTTAATCAGTATGAAGTCATTTAATGAAAGTTTGACCTGGGGTCCGAAAGACTAGATTTCCTTCAGCGTCTTGATAATAATTATGGTGTTTGATGGTATAAATTCATCATTCAAAATCTGCACGGTTTATAGGAGCGTGAATGCTTGCATTTAAAGCCTTTTACTATCATTATTTTATTTTTTACTAAACTGAGACACACAATTAGGTGGGACTTTGGGTCTAAATTATTTTGTAACTTTTAACAATAATAATAATAATTGCATGATTTGACAATCAAAATGACATGGAGAAAAATGCATTTCTGTTTAATATTGGCACAGCGCAAATCTATGCATAGCTCATAAATCTTTATTTACGTTAAGCATAGTATCAAACCTAAAGATCATGGATCGATGTATTGGTTACGTCAGGGAGGATCTTGTCATTTGATACACAAATATTACGGTGTATTGCGTTTGGTAATATTTTGTGCTTTTTTTTTTTTTTTTTTTTTTTTTCTTTATGTTTACGCTTAACTCCTTGCCTAGTGGATTAATACACTGCAATAAAATATTACAATATAACATTGAGTAGTGAGTGTGAATGAAGACGCATTCAAGATCTGTATTCACTGTAGCAGATATTCATAAGCTCTAATTTCATCATTCAGATTGAACAGATACAGTGTATACTATATACACATATATTAATGCTTAGTGCATACTTTTTTTTTTTAATCTCAAGACAGCTTGCCAGAAAGGTACACGGATGTAGTGGGATGCAACAGAAAAAAAAATGTGTCACAGGAGTGGAAGGTTTTTACTCCTGTGGGCGTGAAACTAAATTCATGGTTATGTACAAACAAAATAATAGTTGCACATGGTGATTAAAAAAAACAAAAACATTCTTGCACACATCTCTAGGTGAGAGCAGTTATGAACCTGAGTGAAGTAGGACTCAAGAGACAGAATGAACACACCATGCTGACCGTGCAGGCGCAACGCTGTTCTACCCATGTTTCATGGTTTTTGTTAGGGGTCTAATAGTAAGGTTTATATTTAATATATATATATATATATATATATATATATATATATATATATATATATATATATATATATATATATATATATATATATTCTAATTTTCCCACTTTGTGTTTAAATGACGTCATTGTATTACACCCCTAGAGTAGATGATCTGTTCACATCTGAAGTTCACTCAAATAAAGGGAGTAGGATAGACAAAGATGAAGAAGGCCTATTTCACAGCACTGAATGATACTTAGATTGGCTGGCAGAGATACCTGTAGGCTGTAAACCTGGCTATAAAATGTCTTTTATATGGGTTAAGGTAAGGAGGAAACCAACAGATTACCAGGGCAGAGGTTAATCTACCGAACCATGGCAAAGACAGCACTTAAAGTAACACAGCACACTCTTGCAGCATGTACATACAAAAACAAATAAATACTGTATGATTGGTTGAGTAAACATGTTGGCTTGCTTTGTTAAGAACAGATTAATTAGAGTTTAACCAGATATCGTATACAGACGGCATGTCACTGCAGACATTTTACTTGAAATACCATACGTATTCATACTTGCATACTGTATGTAAACGCTAGTTAGGTATGTAACTGGTTGTATGAACCCCAGATAACCACTAGGGGAGGTGTGAATCTTTTCCAAGTGCGCATGCATGCCGAGACCTTCTAATAAAGTCATGTAGTGACGCATGACAATATTTTCAATACTTACAACGGTCATTATCTGAAACCTCTTCGAGCCAGCACTGGTTCGAATTGACAACGAACCATGTACGTTATCTGAGGTTCGTTGAACCACGGTTGCATATGTAACTCACGTCCCATTTCACCCTTCCTGATTGCTAGGAGGGGTGTGGAAACACCTGGATAACGTATGCCAAAAATGTCTTGAGGAACAGGACTTATCTTAGGACTACCATAAAAGATGTTCAGAGATGACTAACACACACACACACACACACACACACCATTGGGAGAAGCGATGTTAATCTTGTTGACTCTCAAGAAAGTGCTAGGTGATACTGATGTAATAGCAGCACAGCCTTCCTGGAGTGGCACGCCTTTAAATTACGCTGATGAGAAAATGCTCCTGATAGACTGGCACATTACAGTAGGGGATGGGCATCTACTGTATTGAGATTTCAACCACCCAGTGGACCAACCTCTGTTTACACAAGGGATAACATTGCATCCTTCTTCCATGGCCGATGGAAGAACAGTTCAACTTCAGTTCAAGTTGGGCAGCATGCCCTTCAGTACCACAAGTTCCCCCCAGAGTCCTCTGGCCACAAACACATGCAAGGCAAGTTTATCACCAGATTAATCAACTCTCCAACTCTTTTAGCCTATGTGAATACAGTTTTCAGAGACATATTTTCAATTCTGCGACCTGCATAGGCATATTATGGCAAGAAAAAGTGGTCAAGCCAATGATGTAAACATTGCTAGAACAGTTTCTACTTAAGGGCATACAAGTCATGTGACCTAGGGGCTCTTGCATACAGGAGTAGTTATAGGACTCCTGGACAGACCAGACCCACAGACACTAGTGACCTGGCAAATCTCTTCATCCATTTGGGATAGCAGATCTGCCTGGGTTGAAAGCTTCCAGGGTGTTCTAACCACTAGCAAAAGCAATATTGGAAACAAAGGTCTCGGCTGCTATCTCGGAGATATTCGGACTCTGACCTAGTTCATTAATTTTGCACAACATGAGAAGAATCATGGACCAGAGCATTTTATCCCAGCGAGCTGCAATGTGTTGACTTGGTATTGGCAAATATGTCCACCTGCCAAATCTGCACTACCACTTCTGGGTGCTGACACCACTCCCCTGGATGTACCTGCTCGCTTGACAGTGCATTTGCTACACCATTGTACAGCCACAGCAGATCAGGTTCTGTCCGTGATACTGTCAGAATGGAAGGGCCCATGCAAACAGAGAGCGCCCAGTTGTCTGAGTGGTGCAACATGTGGTGATGTTTCAGAACCATTAAGAAGAACTTAAACACTAAACCAGGATCTAGATCTAAGCTGAGCACACCGTGTTGACATCGGAATGATGCACAGTCATCACAGATGATGTCTGATTCAGACCCACAGCCACAAAATGCTCAATGCTGAGGCAGTGAGCACATAGTTGGAGATTCAGACACAGGCTCTTGTGGCTAACCTTTGGGTGTAGCATGAACTACGGGGGAAATCAGACTCAAGTAAAGAGAAAAGACAAGTCTGTTTTGTGGAGAGAAAACCAACTTCAACCATACAGATGTGGATTAGCAGAAATTCAGTAAAAATTTATCCAGGATGTGTTATGGAAAACTAGGTGGCAGGGGATGTGCAATAATCTCTAGAGATAATGCTGTGGGACATACTGACCTGGCAGGGAAGAGGTGAGGGGTAAAAGCTACACAGTTCAAGCTTGTAAAGAAAAACAAAGAGAGCTGCATGACAGCGGTATTTATTGCAAATACTGCAACGTGCATCACTATGAAAGGAGGCATCCAGATGTTTCGCATCACCCCTAGTTGTTAGGAGGGGTGAAATTCAACATTGACAAATTTAATATGGACATTTCAAAGTTTCTTATTACAGCATGCCCTGCTGACTCTCCCTTTTCTGATGAAAAACCTACAGGAAAAAATAAACAGGAAAACAAAATCATAAATGAATCCTTCGATTGGTATAATACAGCAACTAAAGCTTAAACCAAAGCTAAAGGAAAACAAAACCCCCACCTTGTATAGCAACTCAGTATTAGAGTCATCACAGCAACACCTCCCACCACCGTCATCACTGCAGCAGCGATGGAGCTGGCAGCAAGTGTAGTGGACTCTGGGAAAAGATGTAAACTATCTAAAAATGAAGCTGCATTACTAAAATAAATATGTACCACCACAACAAGTCTTCCATGTAAAACCTGTTCTTTTCCCTGTTTTCTTTCATCGTAAAGTACGTTTCCATCCAAGGATTTTTTGTAAGGTGAAAAAAGGTTTAGCGCATTTAAATGTTTACCAATAATTGTTCTTTAATAATCCTGCACACAGGATATGCACGTTGATGGATGGTTGTTTTATTAACCCCGAAAGTTTCCCCCACTACTCTGTACACGGCGCAGGATGCCAGCTCGGAACCGGGGGTCAGTGGCAGTCTGCGATGGGCGCAACATCAGGAACAATTAATGGGCTCAGCATCTCATTCTAAAATGTTGCAGCTGGAGACTTTCTGTGAAGTGTCTCTCCAACCCCTACCTCCCAGACCCATGGGCTTGATCGCATAAGGGCAGTTACTTGCAGCCCTATCAGAAGAGCAACTGCTTCATTATGACGTCGTCAGCTGATATTCCGTACCATTGCAATGATTTGTGAAATTTCATTGAATTCAATTCAATCAATACTCTCTCCATTTTACAAAGATTTGAGGACATGTACACACAAAAGGTACGCACTTTGCGATATACACAAAATTATGCATGGAAATGGCTGAAGGGCAAATTTCTTTTGTGATACACCAAAACGTGTGCGACAATTGGTTGTTTTTTTTTGTTTTTTTTTTAAAGGATGATGTCATCACACACACCATTTTATCGGTAAACGGCCCGTTGGATGGAAACAGGCACGTGACGGCAAATTTCGCAAAACATTTTTACCCACTTTCACTTTGTCGATAACAGAAAAGCACAAAAAGTGGATGGAAACTTGGCTATAAAGAGTGCAAAGCAAACCTGTGCAAATGAAGGAACCTGGGGTGTTGTGACACAGCAGGTTTGGTGGACAGACAGGCCCACTGAAGCACTCGTCTATATCTGAGACAAAACCAAGAGATAGTTCTTACCCTTGCCTTGTTTTTTTTTTTTTTTTTTTTTAAATGCTTCAGCTGAATGAATTGAAAACATGCACAAACAAACCTTGACAGGTGGGTGGGTGTGGAGTCCACAGGCGTGTGTTTGGATCACAGGTGATGTGAGCGGCCCCGTGAAGCAGATAGCCAGATGGACACTGGTACAGCACTGCAGAATCGCACAGCACGGAGAAACCCACTTTCAGCCGCGGAATGGAGCCACACACTGGGTCTGAAGAAACAACGTTTGAGCGTTTTTGTATCCGTGACTGGAAATCTCTATGTATAACAATGAAGAGTACATGCTGTCTGTTTCTCCTACCAGTGTCTGGCTCCTTCCATGCAGAGAGATTAAGGTGTGTGATGTTTGTGTGTGTGCAGGGTAGGAGCTTGTCAGGCCGGAGCGTCCGTACAAACGGGTCCGAGGGCACCAGGCAGATGTGCGTGTTGTCACAAATGATGCGAGAGAGAGATACCGTACGCAGTGAGCGTCTCTGAGCAGTGCTGAATACACCCTCTCGCTCCCACCAGAACCTCACGGAGTCAGACAGATATGGCCATGCAATCAATTTATTTATTGTTCTGACGACACTGTATATTTCTCATGCGAATTCTGAACATAGTTGTTTTGGGTTTAAAAAAAAAAACAAACGTTATTCACTCCAGGATTATTTAAGTTGACAGCTAAGACAGAAAAATGTGAAATGATCAATGACTACAGGCTCACCTGTCTCCATCGCGGAGTGCGCGGAACTGTTTGGCTATCAGACAGGCTAGCAGAGGCCCAACTCTCCCTCCAGACAGTGCAGGCTCTGAGATAGCACCCACCCACACGTCAATGTTCCAGACTGTAGCATACAGAGCCAGCAGCTTGCGCACCAAGCCTACGTTCTCCAGAATTTCTATTAAATCAGATTCGTTTGCAGGGACGGAAAGGCCACAAAACTCTCGCCATGCACCGTAACCTTCATATAGAGGGAGTGGGAAGAAGGAGTGAGAAATAAACACGTTATACTCACTATTTGTGACCCCAAAAAAGGGGTCTATATGCATGTACGTGAAAATAACAATTATGACAATAGGATCAGCACTGATACAGTGTAAAACTTAATTCCGAAATGTTCAATTGAACTTTGGTGTAGTGTGGAAACCACATGTAGAAAAAAGAACGAGGGTAAAGACGGTACCAGGCAGGCCATGATCACGCCCCCTCTGCAAATTCAGAGCCCCGAGGTCCAGCGGCAGCCCGCCGTGAGCCTGGAACAGTCTTTCAGTCAACTCCTCCACCATCATCTGCTCAGGAGCCTGGAGCTTGGCTGGGGATAACAACAAACCCCGCAGCACTGGATCTATACCACCTAAAGATACAGAGAATACTAAATATACCGTGATACAATCCAACTACAAGTGGAAGTATATCACTATTTGTGATCCACTATATGGCTTAAAGTATGTAAACACCTGACCACTACACCCATATGTGCTTGCTGAACATCCCATTCCAGACAATATTCTCCACTCTTCTGGGAAGGCTTTCCTCTGGATCATGGAGCGTGGCTGTTGGGATTCGTGTTCATTCAGCTACAAGAGCGTTAGTGATGTTGGCTGAGGAAGTCTGGGGCGCAGTCGGCGTTCCAGCTCGTCCCAAAGGTGTTCAGTGGGGTTGAGGTCAGGGACACGACCTTTTTTTCCACGAACCTTGGCAGATCATGTCTTCATGGAGCTTACTTTGTGCACAGGGACATTGTGATGCTGGAACAGGTTTGGGCCTCGAAGTTCCAGTGAAGAGAAATTGTAAAGCTACAGCATATAAAGACATTCTATACAGTTGTGTCCTTCCAACTACGTGACAACGGTTTATGCAAAGAACGCTTACTGTATGAATGTGCTGGTCAGGTGTCCACAAATGTTTGACCATATAGTGTATCTTCTCTATTATTGTATATGTATATTTGCTCCATTTTCACAATATACAGCCATACCAATTTTTTGTCTAACTTACACTTAAGCACAGTAATTGATTCTCTATATGATGGGTTCAATTACTGTGCTTAAGTGTATAGATCTGTGCCACACGCGACACACAGAGAGACTAAATTTGTGTGTGTTTGTAAGTATTATAAGTCAGTGTGTTTTTTTTTTATCATGCACCTTCTTCTACCACCCTCCAGGAGGCAAACAGCGAGTGGTGTAAAGGCAGTGGTGGATGTTTAGGGTCGAGGTGATATCCAGGTCCGAGTCGGTTCACAACGGGTTGTACGGTCACATGGGCAAAGCGGAAGGCAGCGGTGGAGAAGCCGTTGGTAATGCTGGGGTCGACCTCAGGGTCATAACCCTGATAGGGGGGCATGAGTTTGGCATATGCTCCGTGCCCCAGGACACGTGGCAAGTAGTGATCCCATGTCAGGACCTGAGATGGCAGTGAATAGAAATTCCCAGTTCTCAGCCAGATTGCACTCAAATCTAACACAAATTTGGTGTAATTACAAAATATTTGTCTTGAACCTGATGGACAGCTCCAAGGATTTTCCTGGCCTCTTGGTACAGTGTATCTGGGCTCCAGTGGGGGTTGAGCATGTGCAGCTCCTTGGCTAATCGATTATGCTCTCTCAGAAACAGTGTGTGGAGAGCAATCATTCCCAAGTGCTCATTAGCCCGAGAATCACCTGAAAGACACACACCAGAGGAGGACAAAGCGATCTAAAGCATGTTTGCCAACGAGGCGCCCAACTAATATAATAATATACCAAATTAACATTCACTGATGCAAATGTTTAGTAATAAGTCACAGATCGAACTGCTTGCTATGGAGTAAGTGGACCAGTACTTGGTTTATATTCCAAGTTGATATCTCTTATCTTTGTCCATTGCTGACTTATCACAGTGAGGCCAAAGACGTTACTGAGGATCTAGACGTCTCAGTAACATCTGGCAGAGTGTACCTTTTTTAACGATGCAAAAAAGAAGACCGTCATAAATAATAAATAAAAGGAATCAATATAAATAAGACCATCACAGACTTAAAACTGATTAATATGGGACAATTCTAGTCAGTCCTAAATATGGGCGTCCTTGGCCATCACCGGCCAGTTGGTTTTCATTTGGTTGGTTTAGAATGAATTTTAGAAAGCTATATATTTACAGTCATGAATCTGAGTCGACTGATTCAACCATGTCATGATTTTCATGAGCTGTGCAAAGAAACATAAAATTTTTTTAAAAATCTAACTTTATTTAACTTTCTTTTCTCATGATTAACAACAGCAGTGTCATATCCATTAAACCACATACAGCTAAAAAATGCACAACAGAATCCTACAATTCCCTGTCCATCATGACCTACCTGCCAGATAGCAGAAGGTCAAGTTGCCCATAGACGTTGTGTTCTTTCCTGTGTTGGAGTCTTGTCGTGGTGCACACGGGTCCAGTTGGGTGTGTGTGCGGGGCAGGTATGGGAGGTAGGCGAGTCCCTGGTCTGAATGCAGCTGGTTGTGTGTGAGTAAGCCAAGAGAAGAGGACAGATTACGCAGAGAGCGAGCGAGCTCGTCTGAACTGCCATAGACCATACTGGCATCTACGAAGGCTGTGATGGCATTCAGCTGCTCTCGGTGACGGCACACGATAGAGGCATCTACACAGCTGGGAGCCGAGCGGAAAAATGGCATGCAGCTCTGAACACCACGACGGGGGTCCGAGAGAGGGATCTGAGAGAGGGGGGGAGAGAGAGAGAGATATGAAGATTTTATTATTGTCTTTGTAAAGCAATGTGCATATACAGTGCCCTCCACTAATATTGGCACCCTTGGTAAATATGAGCAAAGAAGGCTGTGAAATTGTCTTTATTTTTAAAAAACAACAAAAAAGTCTTTAAATATAGGTGTGCAGCAATTATTTACATCCTATCAATGGGATATTGGCAAATATCAACGGGGTATAGTTCAAATATATTTTTCTCATATGAATTCATAGGGGTGCCAATAATTGTTGCACACCTATATTTAACAAAGATTGATTTATTTATTTTATAAATCTGTGTTGTGTTTGAGAGCAGAGTATTTTTGTGAATTTTTTTTTATTTTTTATTTTTTTTAAACAGAAGATCAAGTTAAACAATAAAGACAATTTTTCACAATCTTCTTTGTTCATATTTACCAAGGGTGCCAATATTATTGGAGGGCACTGTACATCTTCCAAAATCTAGCACAATTTTTACTCAGTTGATAGATATTCTAGAATATAACACATATTAAGACAGTGTTTATTTGTTCCAGAAAATCTTGATTAAAAAGGGAACTGTATTATTATTATTATTATTATTATTATTATTATTATTACCCTGTTCACAACATGTCTGCTTAATGTTTTGCGGTTGTTTTGACGTACAGTGCACGTGTGTGTGGTGGCCTGGAAAACCCTTCAGTGCGGAATTCCAACAAACAGAATGAAAAATAGTTTTTGGGCCACAATAAGGTTTACTTTGGTTTAGAAACCATAAATAAAATTCACCAAATCCATAGGGAACTGTTTTAATTTATTTTGAATCTTTCACAGGGCTATCATCCTGTACAGATCATGATGGGCAAGGAACCAGCTGGTGGTAAAAACAGTCAGTCTGCATAAAAGATGTTGAAAGTGTTGACTGCTACAGTACATGTACAGTATGTGTGAGTTTCTCGCACAGCAAATGATCATTCTTTGATCAAGTTGTTGTGTTGCTACATACCGTAGCGAACAGACATCATCCATCCATCCATCCATCCATCTTCTATACCGCTTACTCCTTTTCAGGGTCACGGGGAACCTGGAGCCTATCCCAGGGAGCATCGGGCACAAGGCGGGGTACACCCTGGACAGTGTGCCAATCCATCGCAGGGCACAATCACATACACACTCACACATCCACTCATACACTACAGACACTTTAGACACGCCAATCAGCCTACCATGCATGTCTTTGGACTGGGGGAGGAAACCAGAGTACCCGGAGAAAACCCCCCAGACTTCATTTGTGATAAAAAAAAAAATATATATCAGAATGAAATCTTTAAGTGGAATTTCATTCTTTTCAGTTTTGGAGGTAACTCCAGACTTTAAAATGCTTTCATTTCTGGTTGAGAAGCATGCAAAAGAGAAACCCGTTTCAATTCAGCATAGCCTGCAGTTCTGAGGAAAAATATAGCGCACCTTTCAAAAAGGTTTTTCCAAGACTATGGCAAATATTTAGTTTCAAATAAACGTTTCTAAAACCGTACGTGTTAGTTGACTGCTTTTACCTAATATTGACTCAGTATGGTCCTCTGTGTGCTGCTGCTATGCAATCGCGTTCATCAAACAAGAACAAGTGATATTAATGAAGAAATGTTTGTAATAGACATTTGAACCCTACAGTATGTCTCTCGTGTGTGTGTGTGTGTGTGTGTGTGTGTGCACCTGTATGGGGAAACATGGTGTGTCTCTGCTGCAGGTACGGGTGCAGTCTGCCCCGGTCTTGAACGAGGCCGTACTGGGGCTCTGAGGTGTCAGTGACAGATCATGGTCAATCCACTGCCCCCACTCGACCAGTAGGTGAGACAGAGACAAATCCAAAGAGATCTTCTCGTTCTGGGTGTACAACACCTCCTGCGACACGACGCGAACCTACACGGACACCATCACGACCAGACAGTTCAGAGGCTCTAAAATAACTTGCAGACTATTCGTTAATAACGAGGGTTTAAATAATGTGTACGAATCAAATACAAGATGCCTTTTTTGTGCATTCAAAGGCTGTTCATTTGATATATATATATATATATATATATATATATATATATATATATATATATATATATATATATATATATATATATGATGTATATATAACATATATTAATATTAATATTACATAATATCATTGCACATATCCCGGGAAGGTGTTCACCAAAAAGAAAATAGAACAAAAAAAATACATATTAACGGAGAAAATAGGGTCTAAATTGCAAATTGTTCATTTAGAACAACAATCCCCATTACAATCCTATAAGCAAAGGTTTCGAAAACATAAAAAGTCACATTTATGCTGGTTTGTCATTAATCCATATACAGAGTGATGCATGTATCATCGTCACATGATATGTTATTAGACCATTGTATTCCATAACTCAATTTAAAAAGGTTTATTGTGCACTGTTGTAAATATCAGAAACATTAAAAAAAAAAAAAATAAATAAATAGAATTACACTCTAAGTGTTTCCATACAACTGTGCAGTCTATATACTAATAAAACACGTCTTACTGGAGGCAGTGTAAAGTTACTGTAGGTGTGCTGGGGGTTCCAGCCTCTGGGTGTGCCGGGAAAATCTTCATATGCTGGTGGAAGCCAGCGAGCATACGGAGTGTTCGCTGCCCCCAGCAGTGGATTCTGTCTGCAGTAAAGACCCATCACACAACTGGTGTTAAAGGTGTTTAACCGCATATACACTCACCGGCCACTTTAATACGAACACCTATTTGGAATCCGAGGCTAAAGTGGGAACACGCTCACTGGACAGCTGGACCAGGTGATGTTTTTTTTGTAATCTGTAAACTGCCCGGTTTCAGTGAGGCTTCCTGTTCAGATTCCTGTTATTAGCTGACAGGACTGGAACCTGAAGTGGTCTTCTGCTGCTGCTGCACTGTATCGCATCCACCTCGAGGTTCGGCAGGTTGTCTGTTCCGAGATGCTTTTCTGCTCATGAGGGTTGTAAAGAGTAGGTATTTGATTTACCGTAGCCTACCCGTCAGCTTGAACCAATCCGACCTCTATCATCAGCAAGGCGTTTCCGCCCACAGAACTGTCACTCACTAGATGTTTTGCTTATCATACCATTCTGTGTAAACTTTACAGACTTTACAGTCGTGTATGAAAATCCTAGGAGAGCAACAGTTTCTGAAATACTCCAACCAGCACCAAAAACCATGCCAGATCCCATTTTGTTCCCATTTCTGATGTCTGATGCGAACAATAACTGAAGCTTTTGACGGTATTATCTGTATGACTGTATGTATTGCGCTTCTGCCACATGATTATCTGATTAGATAACTGCACGACTAAGCAGGTCTTCAGATGTTCCTATTAAAGTGAGTGAGCCGGTGAGTGTATAGCTCTTATTGCTGTGTTTTTTGTCTTTGCTGCTGCAATATTCAGTGAGTACCTGTTGTTGCAATGGCCCGTGATGGTGCGGTAGCGCTCTGAAAGGCAGTTACTTTTGCACACAGGTCTCTTGAGCTCTGCCGAACACCCTGTAGCTTCCAGCAACGTCTCAACGTCGTCCACGCCCAACAGCTCTAAGACACACACACACACACACACACAGAAGCCATGATGGACTCACGTGAGGGTCATGCTGACAGAGTACTGGACTGGACTGATGTAGATATTAAGATGATTAGGCTGAACCATGGTGTATTTGTGTTAACATCTATACCAGTATGTTTAGGCTGAGCCATAGTGTGGGTGTACACCATCTCTCTGATGACTTCCACCGTGTTATCCAGCAGCTCCGCAGCTCTGATATGCGCTCTGGTACCAGTGCCGATCTGTTTAAACTGAGCCAGCAGGTCACTGGGACGAAAAGAACCTTCTTTTACAGACATCTTCACTCTGAGAGACAGAGGGAGAGGACGAGCACAGTAACACATCATAGTCGAAGGTTTTAAACATTATAATCTATTCGTATTATGTTTCATTACTTTTTATTTATACTATAATTTATACTGTAACTGACCTCTCATTAGTCCGTGCATAAGCAGCATCCGTTAGCTCTCTGGCTTTCCTCAAAGCCTCCTGGATGAACGTGGAGCCCACATACACTGCACACATATCTGCTGTTTACATACTCTACCACTTTTTACGTGATTAAATTAATAGTTTTGCCTTGAGAATTTTCTTGTAAACAAAAGGTATATGCATGTTTGGCCTGAAAAAAGTAAATAATCAACCCTTGTGTTGTCTTAAGGGTCAAAAATGGCCTTCCGGAGAAAACACTGATTAAATGCCGTCTTTCTGCACCGTGGAGAGAGGGAAAGCCCAGATATTCACAACGTTCGTGATGAAGTACAGGTTGTTTCTTCATGAACAATAGATTTAGGGTTTATAATTCAGTTAAGCTGCTGTGTTTTAGGAGTTTAGTGAAGGCGGGTCATTTTTTGACCCTTAGGATAAGGCAAGAATGCATAACGTTAAGACTACACAAGGGTGGCGTTGCAAACATTTGATCTTTTATTTGATCATTTTATCCTGAATTTCATCAAATTTATCTGGAATTTTCCTATTATAGGACGACCGTGAATAAAATACTTAATACTTATACTTATATATAAGATTATTAAACTTATTCTGAGATATTTTGACTAATTAAGTTTTAAATTTCCCCAATCCATGGGCAGATAATTTTGATAATTTCATTCCAGAAATAAATGCTTAAAATGGACAAAATTATCTGCTAACAGAAGACTATTTCAAAGGATGACACCCCCCCACCACCACCACACCCCCACCATCCCCCCACCATTATGTAAAGAACTGCATAAATCTGACTATATTCAAGATATTTTCACTTGATACCATGACTTTTTTTTTTTTGCAATTCATTGAGTCTAAAGTGAATTCCAATTTAATGCTATTCTATCATTATAATCATTACATCATATTCAATTTCTATTCTAGTCAGCGCAACCAAAAACTAAGTACACTTGTGCATTTTCAAGCTTCTTTTCAGACAATTCAGTTACCTTGAGTAGAATTGCTCTCCAGAATTGACTGAACTGACCTCACGCCTGAATCACAACAATGTATATTTGATTACTTTCAATACTTGAACAATAAACACTCGTTTCAAATTCAGTAAAAAAAAAAAAAGAACCAACATGTGCCACCTGTTATGTTTTTGCCAGGAAACTGAGATGCAAACAGGGTCAGCAAAGACATCACGAGTGTCAGAGCAGAGGAAGAGAAAGGCATCTACAACAGCAACGACAAAAAATTCACTTCCATGAATTGATAGCTTAAAAAAAAAAAAATGTAAAAAGCTTTTTAACTATATATACACCTTCATCACACTATAGTGTAATTAACACTTACCATATGAACAACCTCCATTTGTAGTGCTGATCACTGTACCACTTCAGTCTGAATAATCAAAATTTCAGCGTGTTTACAGTGTGTTAGGATACACCATACTCGACAAAGTACCAAAATGGATAATAGTTCCTGTATATGAATGGGTTACCCTCTAAAATAATTGGTCATCACCAAGGTTGTGACTTTTATACTCTGGCTAGAGCTGATCCGGTATGTGCAGAATTCTCTTATCTGTGCACATGGTGACAACAATCCCACATCAAACAATACCGAACACACACACACACACACACACACACACACACACACACGTCTAACTCTTTGCTAATTATGCCACAAATCAAACACTTTTCCTCCAATCAAATACATTTTTAAAATGAGGCAAGTGCTCTATTATAACTAGAGGTGTCATTAAGCCTTTTTATGCATATATCTAGTGTTTTAGCGTGAGCACAAGTGAATTAAAGTAAACTGGTGATCTGGAACAAGACCATTCTGAGTTAACACATGTAAGGAATACTGCATAAACACTATAGCAGGTTGACTTCCCTGTAGGTTCTGCATGGCATCGAGGCAGGAGTATAGTATAGTTGGCTCGAAATCCTCGAGTCAAACGCAGTTACTCGGCTAGAACAATAAAAAGCTTAAAAGAAGCCCCAAACTAGAATTTCCCTCCCTGACGTCATCACAGTCCTCACTTTCCAATTTGAAGCCTTTCTCTTATCAGTACCGAGAAGGCTTCTCTGTTTTCTCTCTTCAAGTCCTCTCACTGTCAGTGCTCTTCTCCAGGTGTGCGTGAGCTCGATCTGATTGAAGCCGTGCCAGGGAGAAGAGTCATCAACAAGAAGAGAAGAAGAATGCAGGGACGATGACATTTCATCGATTGTTATTAAGTTATGAACTAATCATTTGTGAATGATCAGAATTCAACAAGGCGACCTCGTACAACAGGCTATATCGAATCTTCATACTGTACGTGTGTTCATTTCCTCACCCTTTCCTTTTGCCTCCTAGAGATCTTTTTCTCCGTGACAGCTCAAGACACCTGCCTGGAAAAATACCTACCCTTCTGTCATTTTCCTTCAAAACATATTAGGAGATATTATTAATAGGGGAATGACCCATTAATATGTACAATAAGCATTACTCTATAACTCTATTACTCTACTATATTAAATATAGTACTGTGCAAAAGTCTTAGGCGTCCTATTTTTTGTTTTATTTTTTAGTACAAACGTATAGTTATACATTTTTTTATTTTAGGATTTCTACATTATCGAGTCAGTTCAAAAAACATTTTAGATTTCTCGACATTAGTTTTCAAACCAAAATGAAATGTTACAGAAAAAATGTTTGTATGTCAGTAAATAAAGCACGTTATGTAAGAGACACTTTTCAGAAAGAAAAAAAAAAAAACACAACGAAGGCTGCTGGGTTTGAAGCAAAGTCTCCAGAAGAACCGTGTCTGGTTCTGTAAGATGCTTAATAACACTTACAGCTCATTTCCTTATAAAACTGCACTAATTCTACCGGAGACTACGTTATTTTTTTTTTTAATTTAAGCACAGGGTCGTCACACCAAATATTTACTTTGTTTCATTTTTTCCTGTTTAATCCTTTTATAGTATTTGTTTTTAATGTAGAAACATTTCATTGAATTCTTTTTAAATGCATGTTTGCTCTTCAGCATTTCTTGGCATGTGCCTAAGACTTTTTCCACAGTACTGTACTTTCATTGTGACTGCCAAAGAAACATCCTTTAATAAAATAATTCAGTAGAAATAAACGAATTTGTTTCCCAAGTATTCATTAGTCGACGCGAATAATTTTGAGCGCACTGTCTAATGCAGGGGAGTCCAATCTTATCCGGAAAGGGCCGGTGTGGGTGCAGGTTTTCATTCCAACCAAGACGTCACACCTGAGTCTATTGAAAGCCGAGATTAACTGATTAAACAGGTGGAATCAGGTGCGGTTCCTGCTTGGTTGGAATGAAAACCTGCACCCACACCGGCCCTTTCCGAATAAGATCGGACACTCCTGGTCTAACACATAGGCAGCACAAATAAATAAAGAATTTCACCATTCTTAGGTTAGACATGTTTATTATTGTCGCTGCAGCTGCCATAGCTGCAAGTCGACAACGAAGCAAAGTTTATACAATACTCTTATTTTATTACATAATCTTCAAATGAAAATGTCTATTGAACATCTAGAAGGTATTTGTTCGTATCCAGTTTTTGTTTTTAAGACCCACAAAATGTTCACATATATTTTAAAAGAACGTTCAATTAAATAGATAAATAACTTTAAGCAAATAATATTGCACTTTATTATTAAACAAGCAAACAAAAAAAATGTTAATGTCATCAAAACACAAACATAACTCATAAAAGGTTTAGTGCGTGGTGTACAAATACGACTCACTCCTTTCTGAAGACCGTATTTGAACGCTCTTGTTTTTTTTCTTTTTTTTCTTTTTTCAAGAGTGTTTAGCAAACAAACCTGCCTAACATGTTGGTCTGGATATAAAAATCACACACAGCTATTTAGCATAATTGCAAACGTATCATTGAGAAAGTGCATCTGCAAGTAAAACTCATATATATGGAGCACAAAGAGTGCTAAACTACAATCTGAACAACAACAACAACAACAACACTGAATCAGCTGGTAGTGAAAAGCAAAACTGGATTCAGACCAACAGGCAAACACTGAGATTAATGTACCTACAGTAGGATCTCTGGGATATGATGAAGTAGACTGTGGGCAGTGGTACCTCAGTGGTTAAAGGCTCTGGGTTACTGATCAGAAGGTCAGGAGTTCAAGCCCCAGCACTGCTAAGCTACCACTGTTGGGCCCTTCAGCAAGGCCCTTAACCCTCAACTGCTCAGTTGTATAAATGAGATAAATGGAAGTCACTCTGGATAAGGGTGTCTGCCAAATGCCATAAATGTAGTCTGTAGTGTAGAAGCTAGAAGAGTACAGGCAGTCTTGACTGTCCTGGTGGTTGCTGAAGGGCTGCAGTAAGGTCATGAGCAGATCAGGGAAGAGGATTCTTCATTAGGCCTGCTGAGACCAAAGGAACCGATCGCACCTCTCCAGCATGGTCTGGATCAGAGCTCTGAGGAGAGTGTAAAATGTTCACAAGTAAGAATAATGAAGTAAGAATGAAAGAAAAACAAGGCATTTGAGATGAGCGGGGCTGCTCCAGAACGTAAGGTTTGTGTTTTAGTGTGAGGTGAGATTCAGGGAAAAGGAGTTATCAGGCCCCTCTTGAGTAAACTAAAATGATGTAAATAAAACATGATTCCTTTTTTTAATGCTTATACTGTATGTGCAATTACAGTTCGATGTACAGACCTCTGATGCAATATCATTACTGACACATAAAATGGTATAATGCTGGACTTGGGAGCTGGTATTGTATTGTTATACATAAAAACTCAGTATAATCGCATTTACACTCGTGTCCAGGGGTGGCGCTGATAAGCCCAGGGATTGTGTACCACACACAGGCCAGTCCTTCATATTTTAGGGCCAAAAGGTGGCGGTAGAGAACCAGTACTCTTTTCTGGGACTTTCTTTCTTCCTGTTTATCATCGACCAGAGTAACTATTCCATAAATATTATCCTAGCTGTTCGAGTCATGTTTTTTTTTTGTATTTGACTTCTTGAATTACATCTTAATTAGCAATAAATTCTGGAAAATTATAAAGCAAAAAAACTCCAAAACACCAAAACTCTTCCATGGTCTCTCCTTCTGGATGCAAGATAAATAGACAATACGATGTTAGAATATCATGCACTGACTCAGCAATTTATTGCCTAGCCTCGCCTTTTTTTTTTAAACATAAGTAGATTATGTTGGTACACACACGAATCTCTTGTTCTGCATGCAGATGTTCTCAGCTGCAAGCCATAACTGATGACATTTCCAGTAATCGAATGAAGAGGGCAGTGAAGTCCACTGTGAATGCATGTGATCCTGATTCAGCGTAGTCAGAGCTGGGTGATCTAAATGTTTATTTATTTATTTTTTTTAAGAACAAGCAATTTAATTCAGGATTCGAGATTAAGTATTTTCCAAGCACGCTTTTCTGGAACGCAAGATGAACTTGTTCAGCCTGTGAACACTAAATCAAAACACTAAACAGCCTATTGAATATTAATATCTGGACTCCCTGAGGTAATCACGAGGTTAAACGAGACCATTGTCTCCTCACCTCTGCCTCTTCTCTGCCACTCTCAGGATCTCACACACCAGTGTAGCGTGAGTGTTCAGCTCCGAGTTCAGCCCACACTCCTGCAGCGCTGCTAGGGCCCGGTCCGGCCCTACAATCCGCGCCAGGCACAGTATCAACTTCTCCACACTGATCCGGCTGCTCCAATCCGCCGAACCGTTGATCAGGTCAACGGGCCCATCATCGTTGCCTTTACCATTAGTGTTATCCACACAGCTATCGGCACTGGTGCCGTTAATTGTATTAGGTGTGGAGGGACAGGCGGTAGGGTCAGAAGGAAGAAGTGAAATGGTTGTTGAAGGGCTCGTGGAGTTCCTCTGTTGACAAAGCTGAATCAGGAACATCCACTCTTCCATGGTCTGTGGAACGATACCTATAGAGAACCAGACACACAATCAACATTTCAAACAGGAGGACATGTAGGAAATATATAGAGAGAAGACATTTTGTTTTTCCTGACTTTAAAATCCTCCCAAACACATCTAGACGGTATGTGTGCAAATTGCATCTCAGCAACATCACATGCTTCACATTTGCTAATTGGGAACATGTTGGCACAAGGTTGTTTAGGTTCACTGTTTAACAAATGTACTTTAATATTCTTTTAATACCATTAGGCAAGTTGGAATATTTGTTCAGTTGCCAACCAAGAAAAGTAGGTTAAGGTTTTTGGGGGATGGAGAACACCCTCCGTCAATTCTATGGTCTTATTTATCAGGGCCTAAATAACAACTGTGTGGTCCTCACCAACTTCTATAAACAAAATAACCTCAAGTGACAACATAAATACACAAAAGATTTCGATCTGTAGTCATTTTTCCCCCAAAAAAACTAAAGCAACATTCGGGAACCAGGTGGGGGGACAAAATACACCCTATAATTCAATAAGAAGAAGAACCAGCTTTAGCAAAAATAACTCGAAGGAAACGTTATCTGTAGGAGTTTATCGGTCTCTCACATCGTTTTGGCCTACTCTTCTTTAGAACATTGCTTCAGTTCATTGACGTTTGAGGGCATTTGTTTATGCAAAGCTCTCTCAAGATCCCACAACAGCATCTCAATGGAGTTGAGGTCTGGACTTGGCCATTCCAACGCCTTGATTTATTCCTTCTTTAGCCATTCAGATGTCGATTTGCTGGTGTGCTTGAGGTCATTGTTCGGTTGCGTGACCCAATTTCGGCCCAGCTTAAGCTGCTGGACAGGTGGGCTCATATTTGTCTCAAGAATTTTCTGGTATAAAGTGGAGTTTATTGTTGCGTCAATGACTGTAGGTTTCCTAGAACCTGTGTCTGCAAAACAAGCCCAAATCTTCACCCCTCCATCACCCTGCTTGACAGTTGGTATGAAGTGTTTGTGCTGATACACTGTGTTTGGTTTTCACCAAATATGGCACTGAGCATGATGACCAAACATCTCCACCTTGGTTTCATCAGTCTGAAGGATATTGCTCCAGCAGTTTTGTGGTTTGTTCAGATGCAATTTCGTGGTCATGCTGCCGTATTCGTTTTGGAGCGAAAGGGCATGTTCATAACCAACCTTCAGTGAAAGCCATACTTGTTCAGTCTTTTTCCTGATACAGGGGTCTGTAGGTCACATGACGTAGCTCTTGGGTTTGCCTTTATATCTCTGAGCATTAAATGGTCTGACCTTGAACTGAATGTGCCGGGGCACGCACTCCCGAGAAGATTTGCAACTGTCTTGAAGGCTGTCCGTTTTTAAACAATCCTTCTCACTGTAGAATGGTGACGTTCGAATTGTTTGGAGATGGCCTTATAACCCTTCTCAGATTAATGAGCAGCAACAATAGCTTCTCTGAGGTCATGGCTGATGTCATTTCTTCTTGGCATGAAGTCGACACACACCTGAGTGCTCCAGAACACCAAAAGTGTTCACACTGCCAAATGTTCTGCTTTTATAGAGGTAGTCGCACTTCTTGTGCATTTCATTAGTAACACCTGGTTGCTAATTACTCTTGTGATGAATGTGGAAGTAGGAAGGGTGCACTTATTTTTTCCCTCACCTGTTTTTTGAATGTCGGTTTACGTTTTGGGGGAAAAAAATGACTACATATTGAAATCCGTTGTGTTTTGCGTTGTCAGCTGAGGTTATTTGTTTGTTTATAGAAGTTAGTGAGGACCACACGATTTGGTATTTAGGCCCTGATGAATAAAACCATAGAACTGAAGGAGGGTAACTGGACGAGTTACTCACATGAGCTGAATCTTTTTATCATCAATATGAACATGTTGAGATTTGATATCACCTAGAGGGGGCACTGTCCTTAAACAGTGATGGGTTTAATTCACACGTTATACTAAAGTATAGCTAAATGTAACATCTTTGCAAGTGAAACTATCATGAATATATGTCTAGGAACAGGCTCAATGGTCTTATACAGTACATGCTATATAATAATGTCATCATGAGAAACTAGCCAACTAGTAGTCTTATGGTTCAGAAGTATCGCAGATCTTTACCACTGGGTTCCTCCAGTAGACTCATATCATCTAATCTGCAGATGGCAGAGAAAGCCTCAGTGCGCTGGTGCAGCTCTTTGCACAGGTAGAGATAGCCTGTCCAGTAACTGTGAGAAAAAACGCACTGATGTTAACCACCACAGCTCCTCCATCATAAACAATTATACTTACTTAAATCCTCAACACACCCCACAGAAATAACATTTCCTTGTAACATTTGCAGTAAAAAAAAAAAAAAGTATACTTTCATAAACACCGTTTTTCTTTAGTAGTTCGGAATTAATTCCATCTTTCTTTGCGAGAAATACACTGACCCATGAAGTCTGCATGACTCCATCATCTTCTGTTTGGAGTCTAAGTCGGCAGGCAGGCGGATCAGCAAGGACAGCAGGCGTCCATAACCCCAGCAGAAGAAGTGAGAGTGCCACCTGAGACAACAAGACAAGTCTTTTACACTGTAGTCAATGTTTAGTGGTATCGTAGAAATATGTGCAAAGCAGTGCTGTGTATTCTCTGCACTCTGCACAGTTACATTTCTATAAGAACACTGGAAATGATTCGCTAAACAGCTTCAAGTTTGGTGTTGCATAGAGAAACACACAAAGAATATTTGTACTTTGGTTGTCCATCAGCTGTCATCGTATCATCTTTCCGTGGTGCATCATGGATGAGAGCTAGGTCCAACCAAACTTGTCGTAGCGTCTCAGGCTGAAGCAGTGACCCTAAGAAAGAGAGTCTGGAGACACAGAGAGAGAGAGAGAGAGAGAGAGAGAGAGAGAGAGAGAGAGAGATATCAAGTTTGGCTTTTGTTCTTGTTCCTACTGCCCCACTATACAGTAGGAGAAAAGCAGTACGCCAAAAGAGTAGCAAGTCCGAATTCTCAGTATTCATAAACCAGGAGGTGAGAAATACCCGTACAACCTACTGCTTCTGCTGAGATTCTGCAGTATGGAATCAGTGGACACTGCGCTATCCCGTAATGCGTCGGGACCGGCACGGAAGAGCCGTCCCAATAAAAAATGGCGGAACGCAGCTTGTCGGCTCATTTGAAGTTGTAGGTTACATGACAATGCCAACATGGCGGATGTAGTATATCCGGATTGTATTCATACTACACACGTATACCGATCAGTATGTACTGTATCAATGGCCGAGCAGTAGGTACTGAATCGAATGCAGTAGGTACTGTCACAGTATGCGATCCCGGAAGCAGCATCCATCAATCCATCCATCCATCCACTCATCCATCTACAGTATGTCATATGTTTGAAGTGTAGTAATCCTTTTGTGTTCAAGGATTTACTCTGTATCCATAAAATATTTATTTTCAGCTCTGCAAAACAGGTAGCTTTGTAAATTTCTAGCTGCTATTATAGTTAATTATCAAGAATGGAAAAAGTATAATCTAAGAGCAATATTGGTATATTTATATTATACCAGCATTAGGACACTATTACTGTATATACCCCCAAAGTACATAGTAATCGCATCAAGAATACCTTTGTTCTTCAGCTTGGGACTGAACCAGGTTGTCTAGGTATGGCAAAAAGTGACTGGGTTGGACCATGGCTTTGATGTCAGAGGGTAGGATTGTAGGATAGAACTGGGGGTATGCCCGAACGGCCATCTCCCCATGCTTCTCATACAGTCTACAACAAAAAGGAAAGAGAATCAGCACCAACATGACCAGCTAATTAACAAAAATACCCTGCTGCTTAAAATAAATAAATAAAAAGAAACACAGATTTACAAAATAGAGCAATATCCTGTGGAAATACTGAGCACTCTTATATAAGGTGAATATAGAGACCGTGTGTGTGTGTGTGTGTGTGTGTGTGTATACAGCTGACCTGTAAAGGTGTGTGAGGAGCACTGGAGCGTTCCAGGGCTGCAGCTCTCTCAGACTGCGCAGTGACTTCAGTAAATCTCCTTTCTGAATGACTTCCACCACCTTACTGGCCTGGGTAAACTCTGCGAACACACGCGCGTAGCTCAGATGAATTAGCAGGACGGCCTACAGATCGTATAAGTGTGTCGCTATAATGTCAAATGTTAGTTTTGTTCTCTAAAACTACTTCTATTCAAACAGATAATATAAGGTAATAAAGGCAATACTGGACTTTTATTCTTACTGGACTGGATTATTATTATTATTATTATTATTATTATTATTATTTTTAAACAAAAGTTTCTAGAACCTTAAAAAATGACCACATTGCAGTACTTCTGGCTGTGCAGTTAGCACTGGGAATGTGTTAAAGGAGAGGAAGTGTTAAAGAACGGATATTCATTTAACCGCAGTGAGAGGGAGAGAAAAAGCCTATTTAAGCATGGAGGAACCATGTATCACTTTCCACTGCACTTAAAGTTCTTCCTGTCAGTGGTAATACATTTCTGAGAGTGGTAGACAAGACGGAGAGAAATAACGAACAGAAATGTACTGAATGTCAGAAAGCTAGAACTACTTTTTCAAATTACTCTCATCAAATTAAAAAAAAATCTCATATGATCACAGTTTAATGTAATAATCATAAAATCCATAAATACATTTCCATGTTGTAAATGTAAATTTCCATGAAACCCGGCCAAAAGTATGTGGACACCTGATATCACAGCCATATCTAGTTCTTCACCAAACTGTTGCCACAAAGCTGGAAGCACACAATTGTGTAGGATGTATGTGTGTTTACTGTAGAATTAAAATTTCCCTCCACTGGAACTAAGAGGCCCAGACTTGTTCCAGCATGACAATGC
This sequence comes from Ictalurus furcatus, assembly GCF_023375685.1. Lineage (NCBI taxonomy): Eukaryota > Metazoa > Chordata > Actinopteri > Siluriformes > Ictaluridae > Ictalurus > Ictalurus furcatus. The sequence goes on from NC_071268.1 coordinate 23,484,255, forward strand.
CCCTGTGCACAAAATGATCTCCATGAAGACATGGTTTGCCAAGGATGGGGTGGAAGAACTTGACTGAGCTCTGACCTCAACCCCACTGAACACCTTTGGGATGAACTGGAACGCTGACTGCACCCCAGACCTCCTCGTCCAGCATCAGTGCCTGACCTCACCAATGGTGACTCCAAAATCTAGTGGAAAGCCTTCCCAGAAGAGTGGAGGTTATTGTAACAGCAAAAGGGGACGGTGTAAAGAAGCATTGCAGAGTGTTTGAGACGTGCCACAAGTGGAGTAAAATGGGGTCAATCTGCAGACTAGAGCCGCAACAACTAATCGCTAAAATCGATTGTAAATGAATCTCATTATCGATTAGTTGGTCTGCATGCGGCACGGGGTGCGTTTACTTATTACATTACTTCTGTTCCAAAAACATGCTTCGGAGAGTAAATACTAAAGTTGCATCCCAAATGACGTATTATACACTTACACTATGCACTGTGTACTCTACCGTCTAGTGTATGAATTTTAGAAAGGTAAGATCATCTCCAACGGAACACTAGCGGATTTTTTTACTAACGGGAAATATAAACGGCTTCCTAGTCTACGGCGCATGACATCAAACGCACTTAATACGACGCTGCTAGCTTTGGCAGATACCTGGAGACACCGACAATAACTTTCTTCAGTTACTGTTTATGTCACCGTTACCTTTTATAAAAAGTAATGCATAAATACTATTATAAGTATTTATGCGTTATTGTTTATGGATGCACAAAAAGCACAGAATTAAACTACAGTCCTAAATGAATAATATATATTCTGGTGTGTGTGTGTATCGGATTCTTTTCAGTCGTGTAACACTCAGTTTGTGGATTTTATTTTTAATAAATGAAAAAAATTGGTACGGAAAGTTTGCCCTCCATCCGATTAATCGAAAAATAGCCGACCAACTAATCGATTATGAAACTAATCGTTAGTTGCAGCCCTAGTGCAGACTCAATGTTCCTTGAAGTTGAAGTGGAGTGACGAGAGCCACTTTTTAAGTGTTTTACTTAAGTGTTTTCAAGTTTTACTGGAGATGTACTGGACGTAACTAGGGCCCGAGCACTCATGGTGCGAGGACCCTATTGCATCTGCTCCGTCTATTAGTATTCTTTCACGTTTTTTTTCTTAAATGAATCGCATTTTTGAGGGCTTAAACCTGGGGTGTCCAATCTTATCCGCAAAGGGCCGGTCTTACTTTAACGATCTCCTCCAAGAGATTATCTAAAGAAAACCTACTGACAACAGGAAATGACATGTTTTACATCGTGATACACTCCTCTCCTTACAACACAGAAGTGCTAAAATAATGTAATGGCGTTCCCCTGGCAGAGCTGCCCCAACGTGCACCAGGGTGCGATGGCCTGTTCAACAATGCTTGCAGCTTTAATTGGAAATGTATTACTGTCGAAGGCCCACGGCATTCAAATCTGCCCACGGCATTTTCATCCCGTTACACAATATACACCTTGCACAAAACGACAATGCTGCTCTCCGCATTAACATACTGCTAGACGCTGCTTTTCTTTTTCATAGATTCTCACGGACCTCATGTTGATAACGTAACAAATAACCGAATAGTGATTGCGTTTTTCTTATAACGGGGCCTGAAAAGGGTAACTGGATATTCGAATACTCAATCACTTATTATTAATCACTCAATTTAATCACTTACTATTCACATGGCTTTACATTTAAACTGAGTGCTCAGGTATTGAGCTCATAAAATGGTGGGCCATGAGTGAATTAGTTTTTCTTTTTAAATTCCAGTTACTGTAAAATGATGTAGAATCCGAAAACAGGAGTGTATTGAATAATGTACTACCAACAAGACCTCTTACTCTTGTGCTGGTTAAAGTGGGAGTGTACTGAAAGTGACGACTGGGGGAAAAAAAAAAAAAAACACTCACCTAGCATACAAGCAACGTAGGTATTTAGGACATCTGGTTGCTCCCTGAACCTCAAAGTGCACATCTTCCTCACTCTCTCCTTATCCAGCAGGAAAAAGAACCTCCGCAGAAACACGCAAACCCTCTCCAGCTCTCCGTCACCTGCTCCACCTGGGCAGCCCAAGTCCAAGTAGAGGCACGCGAGTTGAGAGAGGTCATCCAGGAGGTCTAAAGGCAGGGTGTACGCCACTGGAGCTACAATGGCTACTGAAGATTCTGCAAACACAGCAGTGGAGCTGAGAGTACTGTCTGTAAGGCTTTCTTCCTCTACAAGGTTTGAGGTGTGCTCCGATTCTGTCTGGCATCCTACTCCACGGTCAGCTGAACAGGGCTGTCTGTCTGGGTCAGCGTCTTCCATTTCCAAGCTCTTCTTCTTCTCCTCCTCCTCCTTGATCTCCCCATTGTCCCTCTCTCTGCTTGTAGGGTTCTCTGGACCCAAGACCCTTTCTAGAATAGGGACCCACTCTAGGAACACCTCGGTCAAGTACCTGGTATCCAAGAGAACGACAGGGTCCTGGATCTGTAAGCTACATGGTGAAACAAAGAAAGAAAGAACGCTCTAGTTGCACTGATTTCAGCACATGCAGTAGGTTTCCAAATCAGAATTTTAGATAATTACACCCATTTGTTTTTTTGTTTTTTTTAAACTCACAATAATTGAAAATTGTGCATATAAAGTGTCACAATATTTAGGTTGGCTAACAAAGTGCCAAGACAACTTACACACTCCGTACTATATCTGATCATCACTCACGTGGCTTTCTCCGTTGCCGCCCTTAGCTCGTGTAACTCCTTCTCGGCTTTCTCAACAGTCTCCCTGAGAAAATGAAATGAGAGCATGAAAGACAGAGATAAAAATATCATCTATTAAACTTACTATAAAATTAAAAATAAATAAATAAGCCTTACTCATTGTCTAATTCTTCTGTACATGAAGTCAGTGAGGGTGTGACCTCTCCCTGTCCACCTTCCCTATGGTCCGGTCGGGGCCAGAGGTCAGAGTTCATCTGCAGATTGTTGATTTTTTCCGTCGTCTTCTTCACAAAGCTTGAAACACTTATAACAGCCACAAGAGCACACAGACACAGATATGCAGACTTAACACACAGAAGTGAGAGTGTATTATCGTTAAATAAATACGAGATAAATCATGGAAGGAATGCCATGAAGCTATAGACACGATGATCATTACTGTTCTAAAGTAAGATTACACGTATTTCACTGATAAGAGGACAGACTGTATGGTTAAACAAACATACCGTTCGCGGCAGATATGCGAAATGAAAGAACGACACTACACTACAGGGGAAGGCTATTTTTAAAACTAGCCGCCCTATCGAAAGGGGAAGTTAGACTAGGGGGAAAAAGTCTGGTACCGGCCAGGTGCACATGAATCAGTGAGTTTTGTGTTCTTCGTTTAGTTTCGCTTCCCCTTTAGCTATGCGACGTAAGCTGATCTTTCCTATATGCAAGTGTACGCGTTTTCCTTTTTGATTCAGTGTGTCACTATACGAGCGCACCCTGTCCCGCCTTGTGCCCGATGCTCCCTGGGATAGGCTCCAGGTTTCCCGCGACCCTGAGAAGGATAAGCGGTATAGAAGATGGATGGATGGATGGACTATACGAGCGCACCAGATTTTCACCTATCCTATGGTGTGAGAGTGTGTTTGTGTGGACACAATTTATACAGCACCATCACATCAGTTTTTATGTGCATCAGTGTGGGGGATTAATATGGCTGTACGCACCTGGCCTCCCAGCATTCTAGTGTAAAAAAAAAACAAAAAAAACCAAACAAACAAAAAAAACCAACAATGCAGCAGTTTTTTTTTTTTGAGTTTGACTCAGAGAGGATACCTGTCTTTAACAGCCTGCAGTGCGATGAGTGGTGGTTTTGGACGGAATGAGAGTGGGAGGTGGAACTGCAGGCAGAGATCGGATTTGTCCCCCTCTGCACGCACACATGACTGGGGGTCTGAAGAACAGGATGTCGAGGAATAGAAAATGAAGAAGGAGAATATGGGATGAGGGGCAGACAGAATAGGAAGAGTATGTGGGTGAACAAATGAGAAGCACGGACGTAAGGAATTGATTACGGTGTTTGGACCAAAAGACGAGAATAAATATCGAGAAGGCAGGAGAGACACAGAAAAGGGAGGAGTAGAAGGAATGCACAGAGAGAAGAAAACAAAAGCATGAAGAAAATTAGAAATTAAGAAAACGGTATGGCACAAAAGCCATAACATTGATATGAACCTAAAAGAACATTAGTATGGGATTTTGCATTCGATTCTGATCTTATATCCTTCCCCCCCCCCCACTAATGCCACTGCTGGTGTTTGTTCACACACAGCTTCAAGATAACATCAATGGAAGGTTACGCAAGGTTTACTGCTGGCTTGAGAACATGTTTTACAAGTCAAATCAAACATCGTTTTTAAATAGTACAAAGACGCAGGCAATGACTATGTGCAAGACAACAGGTTTCAGGTTTTGATGACTTTTAGCTGTTTATTTAGAACATACAGCAAATTCAGTGCAACAAAGCCGTCAGTCATTTTGTTAAAATTGCCAGAAAGAAAAATACTGACTTTCTTAGATTATTTATATCTGTAATTATTTTATCATCATCATCATCTTCAACAATCTTCTAATAATATTGAAATCCCCCTGCAGTGATCGTGTCTATTTAATCACATGTCATAAATCAGTAGTTCTCAGCTCCAGTCCTGCGGATCCACTGCCCTGCTTTAACTTTTTGTCCTGATCCAGCTGAATCAGAGCAGGCACACTGCTAAAATAAACAACAAATTGACCTTTAAGCCTCTTTCACTTTCATTTTATTTCACATGTTCTTACCGTTCACTCACAGTTTTGATATACTGTACAAAGTGCAAACCTACGATGCATCTCATTTACTCAGTTGTAAACAAGCCGGTGTCAAAATTTCTCAATCAATCAATCAGACACTGTACTCCTTATAGGGTCCTTGACCCTGCCTTGCATTTATCAGACCACAGTCAGGCGGAACCTACATAGAGAGATTATCTTCTATGATTTTTGTCAGTGTCTGATCTTTGGTTGCCCTCTTACCAGGCTCCACCTGCTCCTCCTCCTGACCAAAGCTAAACTCCTTCATCCTTTCCTCCTCCAGCATTGACTGGCTAAGGAGGGAGCTGGTGTCCTCGTCTGACTGGCTGCCTCTACGGCTGATGACGCGGTAGATGCCGCAGTCCAGCACACTGAAGCTTTCCTAATGGGGGGAAAACAATGTATTCGAGTATAAACATTGCATTCAAGTGTAAACGATTCCGTCAACATGACTGATTACGAATACCTGACATTCGTACACTGCCTTCCTTCACTGCAAAAAAAAGACATCTTACTAAGTTAAAATATCTTGAATAGAGTCAAATCGATCTAGTATTTCCTTTTATAAGAATAAAAGAAATCAAATATATATATATATAAGATTATTAAACCTATTTCTTGACTTTTTTTTTGTAAACTATTTTAAACCTTTAAATAGTCTTGTTCTACTGGCAGATACTTTTGTATCATTCTAAGTATTTATTTCTAGTAAGAAGCAAAATGGTCTGCCAATAGATTAGGGGCGTGTCTTGATCAGCTCCGTAGCTCCATAGGTCGTGAATCAGTATATCATGTACGTGAGTTCGGGTACAGTTAAAGACCCTGGCTCGCTACACGTTGAGAGACTGATGATTCAATTTCCGGCGACATGACTACGTACTCGTGCTGTAAAACGTCACCGAAAATGAAAACGTTTTATACGTCATATAAATTTGCTCGCTTAGTCATGTGCGTTTCTGTCACGTACTTCGAGCAGGATCATACACTAGCTAGTGGATTAAAGAATAAATAAACATCATTAAACACTTAAAAGTCGTTCGATTCAAACAAACCGTATATAGAACGGCAAAATAAGTTAAAAATCGCTAGCGTAAGTAATCATGAGAGCTACAACAACGATAACAAGCTATGTACATTTTTTTTTCGAGCTGAAAGGCTTCAGAAAACTGTAAGGGAACGTGGATGCTCCCTGGATTTTGTACTGCATTGTGGGATTTTGTATATGGAGTGAACGTTCTTGTGCACTGGAAGGATTTTGCGATTGAGACATAAAAAGGCCGACTCTCTGATCACTGCCCTGACTAATGAACTAGGAAGCTGACTGAGCCATACCCTACATAAACGTGACTATATTCCAGATATTTATACTTGCCAAGATGTCCTTTTTTTTTTTTGCAGCATCCCTTGCGAAGTAAAAATTTGCAAGCTGTGAACGCTAAAAACCCCCCAAAACAAACTAAATGTAAGAATTTTCAAACATGATCCATTAGGAGGCCAGCAGGATCAAAAAAAAGAAAAAACCAGACGCTAATAAAATCCTTTGCGTGACAATATGTAAAATAATAATGACAATATTTCACTTATCCAGTAGAACCTGCAGTAATGAAAAAGCGCACAGTCTTCTCAACTATAAATATACAATAATATCAGGGAGATGTTAGAGAGTGGTTTGGTTCTACATTTCCTACACACTCAAACATACACTCACATGAGAGGAGAAGCTGCTTCTGCGACTGCTACAGGCAGAGTCAAAAGGCTCCATCTTGCTGATTACTGCCTCCAGCTGACCAATCAGCTCCTCCTGGGAGGTAGAGTTCAGCTGGGCCTTGAGATGTTCGAGGCGATCAATAGGGATGGTCTTTCTTGCCTATGGGAGAAAGATGTAAATAAAAAAAGAGCGACAGAGAGACAGAAGGAGAGAGAATGACGTGTGCAAGAACAAATTTCTAGTACCTGAGAGTAACGAACAGCTTATCCTGATTCGTGTGTTAAGAGTGTGTGCATGAGTAAAAGTGACTACAAACACGTGTGTGTGTGTATGTACCCTGCATGTTACTATAGCGTGCTGGAACATGCAACAGACAGTAGCAGCCAGTGTCCAGCTCTCTCGCTTCATCAGTCTCTCCACACAGCGTTCAACAGGCATCAACAGCAGGTGAGACAGATGCCCATCACCATGGAGACAAAACAGCTCATTGCGAAACACTGCCACGTCTACAATATCTGGGCAAGGTGGGCAAAATTGAGAAGATGGGTTTCCAGGCAGTAACAGTACATTTTAATCACTTCTATGAAAATACAAACGACTGCATTTAATAAACATATATAATAGAGACAGAGAGAGAGGGGAAAGAATTCAAAAGCATCTGGGTTTAAGAGAAATCAGTTTCTCAAAACGATAAAAAGCCTGGCAATTGGAAAATTAAATTGAATTCAAACCTAACTAAATCCGCGAGACGACACTGGGACTTTCAAAGTAGTTTTGTAGTAGGGTGAACGTAGCGGTTCAATAACAAACTGAGTGCAGTTAAGTTTATACCATATTAGGGCTTTTCACACTGCGCTTAAGCCCGGGTTATCGTCGTTCGAAACCCCGCTTTTAACCCCGGGTAGAGGAACGTTTCACGTTTGCAATTTAGAAGCGGGGTTAGCACCTCTTTTGACCCGGAGTTATGAAACCCTGCTCCGAAGCAGCAAGTTAGAAGCCCTTTTGAGTAACTGCAGTATGTGGTGGCGGGGGCGTGGCCTAGCGTCAGTTGTGGACAGACAGAAGGCAGGTCGAGCCGACAGGTAACGCGTAAAGATTCTCATCTGTGTCTTGTTAGCCCGAGGTTACTTACGTGTGTCTGTTTGTGGCCTCCCGTAACAAGCCAGAGAGAGAAATTTTCGTGTGTGTGTGTGTGTGTGTGTGTATGTGTGCACAGTAAAATAAAATTGTTGAAAAGCAAAAGTAAAAAAAATAAATAAAAAAAGTTAAGTAAAATAAAGAGCCTCGTTTGAGTCATCGCAAGCCTGCCTCTCATTTCCTCCGAACCAAAATTAAATTGTTACACGGTGTTTGGGGGGGGGGGGGGATTATTTCTTGCCTTCGTGCGTCTCAGGAGGACGGCCAAGAAGGATTTATATGACGACGTTTCTTTTTAATGAAACGAATGCGTGAGACAAGACCGGTCGCGAGCGGTATTTATCCAGTCATGGTTGTCGACAGTACAAATATGCAAATAAGAACGATGCACCCCAGGGTTTAGGGATGTACAGTGTGAAACATCAGATTATGAAAAGCCCTATTTTGTATATCGTACTTTACTGTCATGCATCTTACCTTTTATTTTGGTCCACAGCAAAACCTGCCCACTGTGAGGTGTAAAGATATAAATGGCAGAGTCCGTCCATGTCAGGAGGTTATGATCACTGAAACACACGGTTATATAAATGAAACAACAATTGCAAATTTTTATTTATCCTATAGAACTATCAAACTGTAATCTTAGTCAAATTGTAGTACCCCCACCCCCCCCACCCCAATCCCCACAAAACACTTGCTTGTCCTGCGATCTTGCACAAGTTACCTGAGGTGAAGTAGCCGTGGAAACGTGAGGGACTGAGGAATCCTCTGACCTGGGTTATAATGTGGCTCAATCCTAAAAATGTCAAATGCAACTTTTGTTTTTTTTTAATGTATCATCTACTTATCGATTTAAGCATTCAATCAAAAATAATCAACAGTGCTGTGAAAAAGAATTGCCCCTCTCCTGCCCCTCTTCTTCTATTTTTAATTGGTCAAACTTGATTGTTTCAGATCTTCAAACAAAATTTAACAGAAGACAAAGACAACCTGAGTAAACATAAAAATACAGTTTGAAATGATCATTTCATTTAATGAAGGAAAAAATAAATAAATAAATAAACGTTATCCAACATTAACTGGCCCTGTGTGAAAAAGTAACTGCCCCCTTTTTAGTCAACCCAATTTTAATTAGACTATATACACACCCAGGCTTGATTACTCCCAGCTCTGCTGAATCTAAAGATCACTTCAATAAAACCTTTCCAGCAATGTGAACTGGGCTAAAAGGTCTCAACATGCAGCATGCTATTGCTGTGATCAAAAGAAATTCCAGAAGAGATAAAAATAAATAAATAAACAAATAAATGTTGAGATATTGAGATATCTGGAAAGGGTTAGAAAGCCATTTCTAAGGTGCTGGGACTCCAGTGAACTACAACGTGAGCCATTATCTCCAAATGGAGAAAACTTGGAACAGTGGAGAATGTTCCCAGAAGTGGCCGGCTTACCAAAACTCCTCGAGGATTTTTTTTTTCCCGGGGGAGTCAGAAAAGGACCCAGATAAACATCAAAGTAACTAAAAGCCTCGCTCAACACAGATAAGGCGATAAGTTCTTAATTCCACTATTGGAAAGAGACCCTATGCAAAAAAACTGACATCCACTGGAGATCTACAAGGCAAAAACAACTGCTAATAAAGGAGGAACACAAAGGCTCATCTCTGAAAACACTTTGATGACCCCTAAGTCTTTTGGGATAATGGTCTGTGGACTGATGAGTCAAAAGTGGAACGTTACATCTGGTGTAAAGCTAATACTATACTCCACAATAGGAACATCATACCAACAGTCAGACATGGTGATGGTAGTGTGGTGGTAGTGTGGGGATGCTTTGCTGCTTCGGGGCCTGGGTGACTTCCCGTCATCGATGCAACCATGAAGCTCAAACTCCGTCTGGTTATGCAGCGAGACAACGATGAGAAGCACATGTGAAAGTCCACCTCTGAATGGCTCAGAAGAAACAAAATAAAGGTTTAGGAGTGGCCTCATCAAAGTCCTGACTTCAACCCCATTGAGATGCTGTGGCAGGACCTTAAACGGGCAGTTCATGCTCAAAAGCCCTCCAACGTGGCTGAATAAACGAGCAGGCCAAAATTCCTCCACAGCGATGCGAAAGACTGATCTCCAGTTATAGGAAGCATCTGAGATGAGAACTAGTTTATTTATTTTAGCAAAGGCAATTTGGTGTTGCACAAACTTTTTCCTGCAATAAATGACATTTAAAAACTGTCTTATCCTCATGTTCTCCTTGTCTTATCTTACATTTTGTATGAGGATCTGAAACCAGATAGTGGAGGAAATCAGGAGGGGGCAAAAACATGTACTGTACATGCCACATGCTGGTTTTTTGTTTGTTTTTTTAACTCAGCAAACAGAATTACAGACACTCTCTGAACCACATACTTGTAAGAGATGAGAGGCAGAGCAGGGCAGGCAAGCAACTGCTTAAACTGATGGGTGCTGAGCACCTCTCCGCTGAAGTTGGCCTCCCAAATGCGTGAGCCCGGCCGAGCACAGTACACGAGATGGGCAGTGCCTGCGCCTGGTGTCCTCGATCCGGTCTGATGCTGCGGCAAAAAACAAGCTCCGTACTCTCCGTCACGCTCCTTGTTCCCCACTCGCCAGAACTTCTCCCTGTCGGTGTCACAGAGGTAGCAGCGGCTAAGAGAAGAGACCAGCAGATGACCCTCCAGGTATCCCAACTGCACCACGCGAGAGTCAACTGTCGTGATGGTCTGAACCGGGAAGATCACAAATGCCGAACCCTGCACAAAGTACGCACACAGAGTAATTTTTTTTTTTTTTTACACCTGCTAAAGATATGAGAATAAGTCTATATTTTTCACCCGTTAGAGCAGTCTTAACATTAAAAAAAAAAGATTCCGGTATGAATCTTAAGCCTGCACAGTTGCCCTCTACCATACCTTGCCGAGTTTGGAGGTACCAGCACGCACAAAGGACACTTTCCCTGCTGCGTCTCCTATAAACACTCGTAAGGCTGCTGTGTCCCAGCACAGAGCTGTTATGGCCTGGCCACGGTGCTCCCATGATACACAGGCCCGCTCAGGACGCCCTCGCCGCTCTACCTGCAGCTCCCAAATCACTACAAGACCCTCACTTAGAAAGAGAGAGAGAGACAGACAGACAGACACACACACACACACACACTTAATAAAAGCACTTAATCAAGCATGTGCATATTCACAATCGTCTGTAAAAGGCAGGGTATGTTGGAGTACCTTGTTGCTACAGCAATAAAGTCTTCATCATGAGGGCAACATGCTATATGTGTGAGTGAACCCTCCTGAGGAAAAGAAGCATATTCTATTACTTCTCATAGGGCCATAAATATAAATATGTGCATACTGAACATCTCAGGGAGCATCTGACAAACAGAAACCTTGTGGGAGAGGATAAGTCTCTGTTTCCATCCGTCTCTCTGGATGAGGTGCAGGCCTCCTGCTGAGGTGCCAAGAGCAAGCCATTTCCGTGATACTGCAAGGCATGTGCACTACACACACACACACGACAAATTATAAACTTAACTTTGCGTCTAATCAATGTATGTGACTTAGCAGACTACAGTATAACTCGATAAAATCCTTATCAAGATATATGCTTAACAAACATTTTCAGTCAACATGATAAACAAACAAACAAATAAGGGCTGTAGATTTGGCCTAAGATAGACTTTCGCTCTTGAGGGGTTAACTTGGGGGGATGGGGGGGCACATGATATACAGTAGGCATTAAACCAGATGCTTATATAAGTTTTTATATCCTTTTCCTGTACAGGTTATCCTAGACAGAGTCGTGGGGAGCCTGGAGCCTATCACAGGGGACTCCGGGCATGAGGAGGGGGAGCCGACCCATTGCAGGGCACAATCACATACACATTCATACACTACGGACACTTTGGACATGCCAATCAGCCTACCACGCATGTCTTTGGACTGGGGGAGGAAACCGGAGTGTCTGGAGGAAACCCCCAAAGCACAGGGAGAATATGCAAACGCCGCACACACAGGGCAGCGGTGGGAATCAAACACCCCCACAACCCTGGAGTTTGAGGCAAATGTGCCCCCACATATACATACACACACACACACACACACACACACACACATATATATATATACATACATATACATATACATATATACACACACACACACACACACATATATATATATATATATATATATATATATATATATATATATATATATATATATATATATAAAATTAATAAATAATTAATTGTGTAAAATTCTCTTTTCCATTACATTATACTTCATATAAATCTAACAAATAGTATCACAAATGATTGATTATACTCATTGTACTCTAGTAAAATGCAACCAAAATCACATACATGTCAATAATCATATCATTTCAAAGCTATATTTAAAAAACAAAACAAAACAAAACAAAAAACAACAACTGTAATTCTCAATATGAATCTCTCATTTTTTACAAATCTTTGTTTGGCCTCAGCCAGCTGGCTAGTTTATTGTTTTAGAGTAATAAGAGACTGGGAAGAATTAAAAACTTCTCGCCAGGCTCCCGAGTGGTGCGACAGAAAAGTTTGCCCCATCATTGGGAGATTAGGAATTCGAATCCAGACGATGCTACGGCCATCCGGGAGCAAACGGAGCAAAATGTCCCAGTCTCTGGGTAGGAGGGATAGCGTTACTCTCTCTCCCCTGTCAATCAGAGCAACACTAACCAATCTCTGGTGTCTGTGATTTCATGTATGAGGGCAGAAAGTGTTTTTTTTTTTTTTTTTTTTTTTTTTTTAAATGCTCGTTATTTATTTATTTATTTATTTATCATTTTAATTGGCCCACACTTTCAGGATTAGTGAATTTGCAGAATAAACATTCACATGCAAGCAAAATCACTTGAGGTGAATGACAAATCAGCAAGTAAAGGAAGTTAATATTTTATTATTTTTTATTTTTTTGCATACTTCTTCCTCTTCCATTCAAGTAAACAGGCTTATTCACCGGCCGGATTCTACTCATGTGCCGTATAACTGCTGCTTTAGGTCCTGAAATGAACCCCAGCCAGAATAGTGCTACTAAGCTGCGTCCCTTATTCCTTAAGAAGTGTTAAAGCAGTTTTCTCTGCAACTGTAATTCACCTCGCTAAGGGATTCCAAATATCAAAACCCATCTTTCATATCTATATACCGTATAAGTCCTGGTTTTTAGGTCACAGTATAAGCTACTTTCTTTATTGCTTCACAGAAAGGGTACACTGAACCGTGTGTGGAAGGTGCCAGGGAATTTTGGTCACAAATAAAAAAAGAAGAAGAAGAAAAAAGAAAAAAAAGAAAACAGTGCGAGGCTTAACACCAGTTAAAGCTTACTGGAAGAAAGTTGATAGATTTTGTGTCAGCTGAGAGATGAGAGAAAATGAGTGAGGTGCCTGTGTTACCTTGAGTCTCCCCGAGTCGAGGCGCAGGGCAGAAATTAAAGGGTCAAAACTGTCAAACTCAGTCAAGACATGAGTGAACAACTCGGGCACCACAGGAATCATCCTGATGAGCTCTGGGGATTAAAGAATGAGAGGTATTACATTATATTTACACTTAATATTGGTAGAAAAAAACAAAAAAACTTAATAAAACTGAAGTTTCCGGTGTATCAGAAGAGGCCTGCCTTTAGTTTTCGCACTGCATGTTCACTTTGAGCTGCTCGCTGTCATATCAGGTAGATAAACTGAAACGGACCAGAACTTACTGTACAGTTGAGGTCATAAGTTTACATACGACTTGCAGAATCTGCAAAATGTTAATAATTTAAAATATATAATAATAATAATAATAATAATAAAGATGGATCATAATAATTGCATTTTGTTGTTTATTTAGTTCTGTCCTGAATAATCTATTCACATAACAGATGTTTACATAAAGTCCACATAGACACAATAATAACTGAATTTACACAAATTACCCCGTTCAAAAGTTTACACACCCTTGATTCTTACTCCTGTGTGTCGTTACCTGGATGATCAGCGACTGTGTTTATGTTTTGTGAGAGTTCTTCATGAGTCCCTTGTTTGTCCTGAGCAGTTAAACCGCCCACTGTTCTTCAGAAAAATCCTCCAGGTCCTGCACATTCTTTACTTTTCCAGCCTCTTCTGCATATTTGACCCCTTTCCAACAGCGGCTATATGATGTTCAGATCCGTCTTTTCACACTGAGGACGACTGAAGGACTCGTACACGACTATTACAAAAGGTGCAAACGTTCACTGATGCTCAAGAAGACAACACGATACATGAAGATCCAGGGAGGGGGGTGTAAACTTTAAAACAGGATGATCAGTGTAAATTATTATTCTATTTAAAGATCTTTTTTTTTTCTTCATTTAGTACTGCCCTCCAGAAGCTACATAAGATATATACATGTTTGCCAGAAGACAATAACAATTTACACCTCAACTGAATTTGACACTTTTAACAAAAGATGATACACTTCATACACTTAAGTGAATTACACAACAGTGTTACAATTTCACGGTTAGTCGTGGTATGTGATCGGATGGTTACCTCACCGTTGACTTTTTCATAATACCAACTTGAATGTGTTCTTCGTTACAGCCTACCCATCTGACCAGATCAAACTCCTTACTCCAGTTGTTCTCATCCTTTCCATGTCTGTCTGCGACTCACCAAACATTTCACAACCCCGTCCCCCTATACTCACAGTCCAGCAGCTTCGGCTTTCTCCGCACGGGGAATGTCGACTGTGCTGATCTTTGTCTGTGTAACTACCTCCTGCTGTAAACACGTTACCCTGCTGCTACCTCTGCTGCCACTCCTAGTATGTTCGTAACTTTATCATACACGACGGCTATCAAACACACAACAGACGAACATGGAATAACTTTCCATAATTAAATAAAACAACTAGCAAATTTTTTTTTTAGCTAGTGAGAATTTTCCCCCCGCTCAACACATGGCCTTTCCTCATACACTCTGTGTGTGTGTGCCTCAGCTTATAACAACTATGTGACAACTATCGCATCTGGTCTGAAGGTGTGCAGTATTTCTGTATAACAGCACGGCTCGGACAGTTAAGCTTAAGCTTAATATTAATGCTCAAGTTGTAATACGCTATGGCCTCTGCCATTTAGTAACAGCTCGAACACAGGGACTTGTATGGATGACACTCCACATAATCTAATCTAAGACTAATAATAAATTGTTGGGTTTTTTTTAAAACACGTTAAAATAAAACGTTTAATCATTGACATAGCGAGTTTTTTTTATTTTGTTAGGCGATGATATTTAACGTGTATACCAGGAGTCTCACGTGTCAGCACTTCATAACAGGAATTTTTGCTTTGCAAAAAAGAGTTTACACTTCGTGGTTGCTCAGTAAAATGCCGAGCTGAAATTTTTTGAGGTTTGTGAGAGAGAGATTGAGAGAGAGATGACGGTGAGAGAAAGAAAGATAGTTTATCGTGTAAGCGATAACAGGAACTCGCTTATCTCGTGGACGTTTTTACAGCATTATCTCCAACTCGAAGCTGTTAAAAAGCATGACATATTGCACGTTAATAAATCAGACATCATGATCATTGACAAATCGCCGCGGTATACGAGGAATAACAGGCCGTACAGGATTTTGCCAAAGTTTTTTTTGTGTGTGATCGTTGTGGCTTTTTAAATAAAAATCGATGATGAAGTTTGCGGAGTTTTTTTGTGGAAAACTACTCGAACTGGAGAAACTGCAGTCGCACGAAATTGTTTTGCACGCTCTTTCACAGTGACGTTTGTCTGAAAACGGGACTTTTTAGCTGTACTCATGTTTGACGCACGAAAATCGAAGGGGGCTTCGGTCGATGATGTCACGTGACGTTTCTCGGCCCCAAAACTGTCAAAAATCTGCGGTAATTTATAATTTTTTTTTAAAATTGCAAGCTCCTCCGGATATTTGCTTGATCTTGCGTTCATTTCTGCGATCGTAAAATCACGACGTTCCTGTAAAAGACTGGAATAAAACACACTCCAGACTGCGCGGTTATACGAGAACAGTCCGCTTCAGGGAATCCGCACCACATCACCTCAGCCTGGACTATTTTCATATAACCGCACAGTCTGTTACAGTGTTATTCCTTACATACAAGAAATATTTGGTGTCACCTCCATCATTGTGTATGTGTTTGTTTATTTATTTATTTATTTATTTTTAATGCTTGTTTAATAACTAAAAATATTTTTCAGACTTGGTTATCACACTTGTAAAATGTTCAAACCCTAACACTCCATTTTAACACTCTCTTGACCAGTCTATGACGTCGCCGGAAGCCACGCCCTCTCGTCCACTACCTAGTGCACTACACAGAAACTTTTTGAAGACACGTCCGAATACAGCATACTGTACTGAAGAAGATTTACAAAAACACACACACACACGGTGTACTTGTACATGTTAGTATATAAGAGACTGACACAAAATAAGACAGTGTTGTAAACAATAAAAACAAACACGCACAGTCAACGCACAAAAAAGGGGGAGAAAATGTAACACATTCCGACACTGAGTCGCAGGAAGACCCGTTACAAACTTACAAAAAGGTCCAAACACCGCAGAGGACACATTTACAGCAGGATAATACACTGTAACACCTGCATGGCGTTAGAGACAGCACCAGAGGTTAATGTGTATAATAAGTCTATAAGTGGAGTCATTTCCAACAGCATGACTGAGCATCACGAGACCAGAGTGAAAGCAAGCAGCTAATTCAGCTAGGCTACTTACAGACTACACACACACACACACACACACACACTCTCTCTCTCTCTTTAAAATTTATATTATTATATTATATCACATTCCCCCCCCCCAGGTTGTATGTTTAAACCGCAATGAAGTTACCTGATTAATAAACTCTAAAGTGAAGTAACTTTCTTTCTCACTCTCTCTCTCTCTTTCAACTGTCACAACATTACTTTAATTACTTGCTCAATTAATTACACAGAAAGCAGTTCCTACCTTTTTAGCACAGGATAAAGATGATCTTAACTCATATCCGAGACTTGTTTGGGGAATTCCGACAGTGCTGTGCACTCAATATTTACCAATTTCACATTTACACAAAAATCCCCTTCAGTTACAACTCCCTCATTTGTTTATTTATTTAATTCTTTATTTATTTATTTTCCTGTTCCCCTTCGGTATTCCTGAAAGTCCCGCCCTCTTGAGATATGATTGGCTAGTTATACATCATTTAGAAGCCAGGGACCAATCATAGCGCAGGAGGCTTTTTTTAAAGCAGAAAAGGCGGTGGGGAACAGAAGCACTAGATCAGCCGGCACTACTTCCGAGTAGTGATAGTGATGTATGAAAGCGCACTATGTGCAGCAGGACTCACTGGAAAAATCAAACTAAAGCACTCATGTCGTGCTACATTGATGAAATATGTAGTAAAATGTAGTGTGTACAAATCTACTGCTTGGACACTGATACTTAAAAATAAGATAGTTACAATAGTAATAATAATAAAATATGTATATATATTTCTAGAGCCTCTACAGGCGGAAAAACAAAGCTGGGAGTGATACGGTCCATTATGCACCTTTGCTTGGTTTGTATTGATTGCTACATGAGATGCTCCAGAGACTAAGCCTAGTGTAGCATCACAAAGATAAGCTCAAATAACATTTCTTTTCTTTCACACCAACCCTAAGCATCAATTACTGAGCTGCCATGACCGCCCACTGATCACATTATAAGGTTTAAAGGAAATAAAAATCATGCAAAATACTTACTTCCTAAATTATGACATTATAGCTGGATAGGTGATCATATAGCAGCTCTCTGTTAATGCAATTTTAATGAGTATTGATCAGGCTGTATTGACCGTGTGCTATTTTGCAGGAAAAACCTGCACAGTCACCGAGATAGTATATCATCTCTGATTTAATTATGTTTTAGGTAGCAGGGTCGTCCTCATCATAGCTGGACTTCACCATTTTGAATTTACAGGCAAGTTGAGATGCTTCGCTGAAGTTGGTGGACCACATCATTATTTCTTCTCCATTTACATAACATGGGACACCACAAAGACCCATGTTTTGCCTCAGAGTATGTATTTGTAGTGACCGCCGGAATATGTGGAGAGCTATACCAAACATAAAAAGGTGATTAAAATAAAAAAATAAAATTAAATTTAAAAAAAAAAAAAAAAACCCAGAACACATATATAGTAATAATATAGTAATATACAGGGTGTCCCAAAAGTCTCCATACATAGGGAAAATTAAGACTTTTTAGCAAAATGTCTTCCAAAATTTTTAATTTTTCAGATAATCTTTAAGAACGCCTTTGAGAAAAGAAGAACGTATTGAAATCATTCTCATGGCTGGATCAGGAAGCTGTCGCAAGGTTGCGATGGACTTTAACAGGAAACACGGCGAACACATCACACATGACAATGCTGCCAAACTTATTAACAAATTCAAAAAGACTGGAAGGTTTCCAGTTTCTCCCCCGGTAGAAAGACGTGCATTGTAGGCTGATTGGGATTTCCAAATTGTCTGTGGCGTGTGAATGTGTGTGTGATTTTGCCGTGTGATGGCTGGCCTCCCATCCAAAGTGTCCCCTTCCTTGTGCCCAGAGTTTCCTGGGATAGGCTCCAGGTCCCCCGTGGCCCTGTGTAAGATAATAGATGGATAGATAGATGGAAGTTTTGCGAACCAACCGAGAAGTGGACGTTCACAAACACCCACTGATGAAGGCACAACTGACGTGGTGCTGGAAAGCATACTGTAGTCCCGTACGTATGGAGCCTTTTGGGATTTTACCCTGTACTCTAATAGTCTGTTTACAGCCTTAGGATCTGTCAGATTTGTCTAAAAACAGGACATGAGGAATAACTTTAATCATAATCCACTCGAACCCAATTCATCATGGACTCCATAATCATGTCTTGACTTGTCTTTCCTCTGGTCTGGGGGATCAGATGGCCAGTATCCAGTCTAAATATCACCTTAGGGCAATGCAGTAAGATCAAAAAGGAACGCTATGAAGGCTCCCCGTCGTTGAAAGCTTCAAGATCAATTGATATAGACCCAACATCCTCATGCTCCTCTGGGCTAAATGGAGTGCGCTGTCAAACAGCATGAGCGTCTAAACTGTATGGTCTCAGATCCTGAATCATGAATACCTGTCACAACGTGATCAATTTGCTTACAATCTTGTTGTGCTTACTAGTCATCTTCGGATGTAGACACATGCCATGAGCGAGCTGGCTGCAGGACTGAAGCCAGATTTGATTCTGAAACAGGGTCTAAATGTGCAAGGCAAGTGCCCTGTATCAACACACGGATTGTCAGACAGTGAGCATAGGGGATGTACGAGTCAGACACCATGGCCTTAAGATGGTCGTTTCTGAGGCAGTGAGCACATAGCTGATGCCCATTTTAGACACAGGTTGCAGTGTTGCCTATAGTGTAGGGTTAACTAGGGGGAAGAGAAGAGAAACAAGTGGTTGGTTGTGTGGAAGAAAAATTGACTATAACTCCAGAGCTGTGGATTAGCGAATTTAGCAGACAACAATGCGTGGTATGGTGACCAGACAACCATCCATCCATTTTCTGTACCGCTTATCCTTCACGGAGTCGTGGGGAGCCTGGAGCCTATCTCGGGGGACACAGGGCACAAGGCAGGGGACACCTTGGATGGGGTGCCAACCCAATGCAGAGCACAGTCACACTCTACAGACAATTTGGAAATGCCAATCAGCCTACAATGCATGCCTTTGTACTGGGGGAGGAAACTGGAGTACCCAGAGGAAACCCCTGAAGCACAGGGAGTCTGCATGGGTTTCCTGCCGGTTCTCTGGTTTCCTCAAATTTCTCCAAAACATACCGGTAGGTGTACTGACAAAGGGGTGTGTGTGTGTGTGTGTTGCATACGTATTCCTGCCTCACGCAGTGTTCCCGGGATATCCTCTGGATCCACCATGTTCCTGACCAGGATAAAGCGGTTACTGAAATCGAGTATGTGAATCTGAAAGATTTGAATGACAAAGTCGCACAAACACATCAGGAGTCCTACTGACTTTTATTTCTCCAACATCCAAAAACTTCTTTTCAGTGCAGTTAAAATAGCCATAGAATGTAGTGCAACTTGCAAGTTGCACATCAGTAATACACAACTGAAAGAATTTATACAGTATTGCTTTAGTCATATCACCACTCTGCCTTGGGCTTCTGGGTTTCCAGTGAACACCAAGTGTATACAGAAATCAGACTGCATTGCACTGACATGGTTTCAGTCATAAAACATCCCCCCCTTATTTTAAAGTCCTGTGCTGTGTGCCACTTAAAATCCCTCCCACATCTCGCTAAGTCATTTGCATTGAACATTTTTAGTTCCTGAGAATACTTCCTCTGGTATGAAACCCACAGTTTGGTCATAAATTCAACACTGTCAAATGCATTTTTGATTCCAGCCAGGAAGCCAGACATACTCAATGAAGGTAAAGGAGGAGGGGAAAATAAGAGAAAAGAACAAAGTAGAACAGGGAAAAGAAAATAAGATCAAAGGGAAAGGGGAAAAAAAAAATTACAGTTATCAATAGTGTAGTCCATCTCCACACGGACTGATCTGGAGAAAACCCGAGTCCTGTGCATCTAGGCACAGTGGGTTTTACCCCACTAACACTTGCATCTCTAGGTGGCGCAACCTAGCTGGTCTAAAAGGAGAGTCTTTTCACTCTCCCTCTTTCCAGTTTCTCCTATACTGTCCTCCTCTTGTACATCAAATGGCTCGGTTTCTCTTCCCTCAGGTTTTCCTCATCATACGGCGCGTCTGCCAGGCGTGGAACTTGTTATAGGCGGCCTGGATCATCTCTTCTAGATGACTGGTCAGCTGCAAAAAAATAAGTAAATCAACCATAAGAACACTACTCGTGTCAAAATTACTTGGCTTCATGCACATAAAAGAAAAAGCACATTTATCTCAACACCTAAGCCATAGTGCAGCTTTATGTATTCTTATGAAACTTTATGAAACAGTGGCAAGCGTGCCTCTGTTTCAAATGTCATTTTCAGTTCTTGTATTAACAGAGCATTTCTGCTAGGGCTCACGGCACAAACCAGAAGAAAAGAACCTGCTTTGGCATGGCTGACGGACAAGTCGAGACACCTCCATGCTCTGAAAAAATATCACTGAATCAAGCATGCATTTAATGCATTAACCTTGCATAACAGTCTAGATTTGAAGAACCAGTTTAATTCTTGTTTAATTACATCTAGCAAAAGTTCTACTTTTATCGGACCAACATGATAATCTGTTATTATACTGTAGGAAAAGAAAAGAAAAATCTTTAAAGACTCATTTAAAAATACAGTTTATTAGAGTGGCATGCAGGCTTCAGTTCAAAGCTCTGGCATGTGATTACACTTCAGGAAATACACACACTGCAGTTGTGTAAAATGACCTTTAAAACCAGTGACATCAGATTAAACACAAGACCCCATTTCCTGTGACAATGTGGCAGTGCTGGTTTGAAAGGCAATGCTTGTTTTTTTTAGGACTTTTTTTTTGGAATCACAGTTGCAATAACGTATATTGGTATTTCTATATACATTTATCTCCAAACAACTAGAACTCGACAGGGACAGGGACGCCTCCTCCGTAATCTGTACGCCAAAAACACCCTTAAAATAAAATAGACCAGAGGTTAAAATAAAATAGACTAGAGGTCGGCCGATTGATCGGTTTTGGCGATTAATCGGCACAGTTAAACTGATTGCTGGAGCTATCTGATTATCAGCAAAAATCCACACTGAGTTTTTCCCGGTTGCGTCCATTGCAGGAGCGGCTGAGAAGGGTTCCGCTGTTGTTATACAGTACGAGAGCGGCCTCTAGAGGCGAAATAAAAACTAATCGCTGACGAATTTTGCTGTGATATTTGAAGTGTTTGTGGATTAATTTTGGTCATCTCTTTTTCATTTGTTATTTGCAGGGTTACCTTTTAGTTCAGTTTGGATCTTTTATTTACTTTCATATGTATTAATAGTTTTATATCTATCTAGTTTTTTTTCCAGTACATTTTCATGGTACAGTCAGTACTGTTTATTTTTGTAAAAGGTTCAGCAATATTTTACTTTGAACTAATTGGTTGATTAAGCAGTTATCAGTTAGGTACTGCCCAACTTAGTTATCGGTAAAATCCACCATCAGGCGGCCTCTAAAATAGACTTCAAACAGGAAGGAAGCTATTGCAGAAAAACTATCAGACATTCGACCTTGACTCTGTTTGGATTCATTCCAAAATCAGTTCATCTGTTGGTTACAGTGATAATTCCACAAAAATCCTACAAACATTCAAAATAAAAACATGTCGTCTTGGCAATGAAATATGACGCCATAACCCAGACAAGCCTTATTTTGTTACTGGAACCAATTGTCCAATGTCAACTGGCTCTTTGGTGGAAAATTGCTGAGCGGTTCTAGATTAGACCCTGGCAGGAAAGAATGGCTAATAAAACTTAAAAATAAAAATAAAAAATTATATATAATATCTCAGTGCTTACATTGGTACTTAAGTATTCCCGCTGGATCTTCTCTTGGAATGGGTGGAGCTTGGATGACTGGAATCTCTCCAGATTGGACTGCATCTTAACCACCTTAGCAGAGGCACAAATATAATTAAGACTGGAAGCTTAGTGTTCATGTTCATTATGCAATGCCATGAATCACTACATGTATCATTTACAGCATTTAGTATACGCCCTTATACAGAGTGAAATGAAATCTCACAAGTCAAGGGATTCTTAACGAATTAAATAAAGGGCGAATTCAAGTGCTTGGTGAATAAGTAGGCATCCATACTGGATTCAAATCCATCACTGCGCAAATCCATTCTCAGTAAAACACAGAACCTTTAGTGCGTTTGTTTTCTTAATGACTGTGTGTAATGTAGCATCTGTTCAAACGAGTTAAAATATCAGTTGATGCACCACAAGCATGACAATTCCACATAGCCGAGCATAGTCTAACCGAATTAAACTCGGACTAAGTATACTGCATCCTTCTCAAACGAGAACGGTCAAAACATACATAGCAACATAAAGGCACCTTTATTAACGTATATTTTAATAGCCGTATAATTAGGTTTAACAACTTGTAAAGCATTGCTGCTGCAATCCCTGATAAAACTGTACCTTCTCCTCCAGGAAGGGCGTGTTGACTGGAAAACAGGACCAGAAGTGCCGTAGCAGCTCCCCTGCTGCTGTGTATAAGTGCTTCAGTTCACTCTGAACATCACTGGGTACCAACTCTACACACACACACACACACACACACACACACACACACACACACACACACACACACACACACAAGACTTAAATCATCAAGTCAAATTAATGATGAAATACAAACTAAGATACACTCTATGGCCAAAAGTTTGCGGACCTGACCACGATAGCCACATGTGAGCCATCCGCAAACTGTCCAACAAAGTTGGCAGCATATTGTCTAGGATGGGTTTATATGCTGTAGCATTACAATTTCCCTTCACTAGAACTAAGAGGCCCAAACCTGTTCCAGCATGACGATATCCCTGTGCACAAAGTAAGGACATTATTCACCGAGGTTGGAGTGGAAGAACTCGAGTGTCCTGCACAGAGCCCTGACCTCAACCTGGACATGGTTGGGATGAATATGAGCGCCAACTACACGCCAGGCCTTTTCACCTGACATCAGTGCCTGACCTCACTAATGTGGTTGTTGCTGAACGAGCACAAATCCCCACAGCCACGCTCCAAAATCTAGTGGCCTTAACAAAAGAGTGGATGTTATTATAACAGAAAAGGGGAATACATCCATTATGGGATGTTCAACAAGAACATAAGGGTGTGATCATCAGGTGTCCATAAACTTTTGGCCATATCATTTATCATCTATGTTTTTGCATGTTCCTTGCATCTTTCAATTCTATCACTGGTCCTTGTCAATATCCCACAGGACTTTCTATGAAGGGCGTTTTAAGGACCCTATTGAATCCCAAAATAAGAAATGGACGCGTTGAACTTCTGAGGATGCTATTCAAATATTAAAAAAAAATAAAATACACCAACACTGATAAAAATTACAGAAGATTACAAAGTAGCAGTAATTATGTAGTAAATGTTCCAAGATACTGTAGACTGAGTGCATATTTAACTCACGACTGATGGTCTGTTGGTGTCCAGCTTGCATTAAAACCCCCCCAGGTGAAAGGGCTGTAATAGCCAAACTAGCCACACTGCTGGACATCACCTGAAATGACACCAAGAAATGACACTGTGAGCAATATGAACAGTAATGGTCACAAAATCAGGTTTCTTAGGATTCAAATTACACCTGGTGTTAAAACTGTAATGACCATTCAATCACACGTGAATGGGGATTAGTAAAAAACATTAACACCTGGTTTGGTTTCACAACTTCTATTACATTTATTATTAAAAATCCTGATTAAAGCTGAAAGGGTATATCCACTGTATACTGCAGACACCAGCAACTACCAACCAGTATCGGTTCTCTGATTTCTTTCTAATATCCTCAAACATGCTGTATACTATCAGTTCTTACTTTCGTACACAGAACTACCTCCAAAAGCCAAATCTTCGTTGACCTCTCAGCAGCAATCAAAGCTGCCAACCACAAGCCTCTCCCGGAATTTGTGGCACAGCATTGCAGTGGTTTGCTTCTTACCATGAGGAACTGTCATATTATGTGTCATGGAGGGGATCCACGTGTCCCATGCGGACTCTCCACTGGTGTCCCACAAGTCTCAGTGGTGGGTCCTCTTCTGTTCTCCCTCTATTCCTGCTCTATCAGCAAGGTCATATCCTCACACTGTTTTTCACACCGCTGCTACGCTGATCTGAACAAATCTTCGAATGTCATCACGGATGGCATCTTATCAGCTGAAACTTCATACCAGGCAAGACTGAGCTGCTGTACAGTGGCAAGAAAAAGTATGTGAACCTTTTGGAATTTCATGGTTTTCTGAATAAATCTGTCATAAAATGTGATCTGATCTATATCCAAGTCAAGGGTATTAACAAATATAATGTGTCTAAAATTCTGATCTTTCATGTCTTTATTGAGAACAACCAAAAAAAACCTCATAGTGCTTGTGGAAAAAGTATGTGAACCCTTGAGTTAATGACCTCAAAAAAGCTAACTGGAGTCAGGTTTTAGCACATCTCGTTAGTGGAGTCTCGTTAACAAAATGAGTTTGGAAATGTGGACTACAGCTACTTTGACTGATAAAAACCCCTCAAACTTTTGGAGTTTGCTCTGCTCAAGAAGCACACGCTTATGTTAGCCATGCCTCGCCAAAAAGAGCTTTCAGAGGATCTACGATCAAGAATTGATTTACATAAAGCTGGCAAGGGTTACAAAGTGATTTCAAAGACTTTAGAAATTCACCAGTCTACAGTTAGGCAAACATTCTACAAATGGAGACACTTTGGGACTGTTGCTATTCTACCAAGAAGTGGGCGCCCAGTCAAAATGACACCAAGAGCACAACGAAGACTCAATGAGGTAAAGAAACAACCCCGAATGACAGCCGAAGATTTGAAGGCAACATTGGAACTGGCTAACATCTCTGTTCATGAGTCTACAATACGTAAAACATTGAACAAGCAGGTTATCTATGGCAGGACACCACGAAGGAAGCCACTTCTTACTAAAAAGAACATTGCTGCACGCCTAAAGTTTGCAAAAGAGCACATTGACACTCCACGGCGGTATTGGCAAAATGTTTTGTGGACTGATGAAACTAAGATTGAACTATTTGGAAAAAGCACACAGTACTACATCTGGTGTAGAAAGGGCACGGCATATCATCATGAAAACATCATCCCAACCGTAAAGTATAGTAGAGGAAACATCATGATTTGGGCCTGCTTTGCTGCATCAGGGCCTGGCCAGCTTGCAATCATTGAGGGGAAGATGAATTCCCAAGTATATCAGACAATTCTTCAGGATAATGTGAGAATATCTGTACGTAAGTTGAAACTGCAACAGGACAATGACCCAAAACACTGGAACAAGTCCACAACAGAATGGCTTCCGAAAAACAAAATCCACCTTTTGGAGTGGCCAAGTCAGAGCCCAGACCTCAACCCAATAGAGATGCTATGGAATGACTTGAAGAGAGCCATACACATGAGACCTTCAAAGAATATGACAGAGCTAAAGCAGTTCTGCCAGGAAGCATGGGCTAAAATTCCTCCTGAACGATGTGCAGGTCTGATCCACAGACACAGGAAGCACTTGGTTGAGGTTATTGCTGCCAAAGGGAGGGGGGGTCAACCAGTTGTTAATTCTAACGGTTCACTTACATTTTCCACTGTCATTTTGAATGTTGAATGAGTGTGTTCAATAAAGACATGAGGGATCTGAATTTATTTTGTGTTATTATTTTAGACATTATATTTGTCAATAACCTTGACTTAGATGAAGATCAGATCACATTTTATGACAAATTTATTCAGAAAACCATGAAATTCCAAAAAGGTTCACATACTTATTCTTGCCACTGTATATCCCAGGAGATGCATTCCCACATCAAGACCTGGTCATCTCCCTGCACTCTTAGATACCACCATCTGGCAATGGGGTAGTTCTCTACTATCCTTCTCTCTTTAAACTGCTAACCTTACATTGTCATTCAGTTTCGCCTGTACATCTGGATAAGCTGGCCTTTTCTATTCACTGAAGCCACTCGGGTGTCAGGTTCTCATCCTGGCAGGTCTTCCCCTGCATACCATTCGACTGATCCAAAATGCAGCTGCAAGACTTGTTTTCAACCTCCCCAAGTTCTTCCATGCTACCCCATTGTTGTGTTCCCTCCACTGATGCCAGAGCCATATCTCACTGATTTCCCACTGAAGATAAGCAGAGTCGAGCCTCTAGTACCTGGATGGGAGACCTACTGGGGGAAAAACTAAGGTGGCTGCTGGAAGTGGTATTGGTGAGGCCAGCAGGGGGCACTCACCCTGTGGTCTGTGAGGGTCCTAATGGCCCAGTATAGTGATGAGGACAATATACTGTAAAAACAGCACCGTCTTTCGGATGAGACGTTAAACCGAGGTCCTGACTCTCTGTGGTCATTAAAAATCCCATGACACTTATCGTAGAAGAGTAGAGGTCTACCACCGGTGTCCAGGTGAAATTCCCTCATTTGCCCTTCTCCATCATGGCCCCCTAATAATCCCCATTTCTGAATTGACATCACTCCCCTCTCCAAAAATAGCTGTATGTATACTATGTAAAGCACTTTTAGTGTCTAGAAAAGCGCTGTATAAATGTAACTGTAACTAACTAACCACCAGCCACCACCAACTTGAATGCACCATCACACCCTGTGCCACACGAGCCTCTAGGACAGCTCAACTGGGCCCACCATCCCTCAAGATACAAAGAAGACAAGCGTCAAGGCTCATCTCTATAATGGCACCCAGGTGGTGGAATGAACCGGCTGTCCAAACAGCTGAGTCACTGTCTCCTCTTTACCAAGCATGTGAATTGGCACTTAGTTTTGTTTTGTTTTGAATCACATGACTTCTGTGTTTTCTTTTTCTTTCTGTACTAACTTCCCTCTAAAAGGGTTTGTACTTAATGGTATTCTTAGACTTAGGCTGACCTATTTAACTAGCATGAGGATATGTAACTGAAGGAGACTACAAAGCACTTCTGTGAGGCCTTCTGGATAAAGATGTCTGCTAAACACTCATTCCATTATCATGAATCAAGTTCAAGTCCTATTTAGCTCATTTAGTGTCTGAGAAACATGATCTAGCTTTTGTGCATGTTGAAGTGGTTTTATATTGCATACAAGGATTTTTGACAAAGGATTTAAATGTTAATAGCACTATGCCAAACCCCGCCCCCACCAAAAAAAACAAACAAACAAACGAAAAAAGTTCTCCCAGCAACCAAACCACCCACACCTACTAAGTATACCTGAGTAAGGCAGGGTTTGTAGCAGCTCATCTCCTCCCTAATGCAGCTGATTGAGTTGATGATGTCCTGACTTGTGGAGTAGTGCTGGGACTGCAGGGGCACAGGACCGTGGGAATACCTAAAAAGTAATAGAGTGAAATAGATACTGATGGGAGATGTTTTTAAAAAAATATATTTTAAAAACTTCAAATAAGCAGTATACATGTATAATTATTTGTGTTATTACAATATTAGCCTTTGCACTATTGTAGTATGTAAATGTCCACTCTAACAGATTATAAAAAAAATTGTGTCCTGGAATATTAGCCATTCCTGAAGTATTTCTGAGGGAGTTACAACCAATAGAAGCACTCACATGCTCCAATAAATGAATCGGACAAATGTCTCACGCAATCACAATATAGCGTTTTGTCAGTACTGTGCAGTAATAAAGATTAGTTATATTAAAAATATCAGAAGACACGCACACACAGACGAGACTGATTTTCAGCTGCACTTTTGCAATACTACTCTAACTGTAATATTAATGATATTTGACAAGTACTGATGTTTGGTAAGATTTGATTAAATGTACCGGTCAGATTTCTTAAGATTCAGAGCAATTGTTTTAGGCCCAGATTCATTCTCCAGGTCCTCATACTCAATAGCCTCTTGCAATTTCACCTGGGAAGACAAACAAAAAAAATCAGTACATGTCCGATAGGAAATGACTATGGAACTTGGAAGCCGAAAATGAAATTCATACAGTCCCCTCTGAAACTATTGGAACAGCAAGAACAATTCATTTGTTTTTTACTGTAGGCTGAAGACAGTTGGGTTTGAGATCAAAAGATGAATATGAGAAAAGAGTTTATTTCGTGGTATTTATATGTAGATGTGTTAAACGATATAGAACATAGCACAGTTTGTATCAGACCACCCAATTTGTAGACAGGCAAAAAATATTCTAGCGCGTGACTGACGGTGTTTCTTGTTACCCAGGTGTGTCTCTGTTAGATTGACTGTAAACAATAAATAGTTCTGAACATCTATTCTTGGTTTTAGCCTTCAGTTTCACTTGTAAAGCCTACATTTGTTGTTAAGAAGGATAAACCAACATGAAGAGCAGAGAGCTGTCTATGGGAGTAAAACAAGCCATTTTGAACCTGAGAAAAGAAGGAAAATCAAATCAGAGCCATTGCAGAAACATTGGGTATAGTCGATATAACAATCTGGAATGTCCTGAAAAAGAAAGAAACCACTGGTGTACTGAGCAACAGACACTTAATGGTTCGGCCAAGGAGAACAACAGCAGTCGATGACAGAAACTTTGAGAGAGCTGTGGAGAAAAACCCAAAAACAACACAGTCAGTGACATCACCAACAACCTCCACAGGGCAGGAGTGAAGTTATCACAATCTACCATTCGAAGAAGGCTTCAAGAGCAGAAATATAGTAGTCATACCATTAGATGCAAAAACCACTCATCAGCAGTAAGTATCAGAAAGCCAGATTGGAATTCACAAAAAATACAGAGATGAGCCACAAAAGTTCTGGAACTAAGATGAACCTCTACCAAAGTGATGGAAAGGCCAAAGTGTGGAGAAAGAAAGGATCTGCTCATGATCCAAAACATACAAGCTCATCTGTGAAGCATGGTGGAGGTAGTGTCACGGCTTGGGTTTGCATGGCTGCTTCTGGAACATTCTCACTAATCTTTATTGATGATGTAACTCATGATGGCAGCAGCAGAATTAATTCAGAAATCTACAGAAACAACCCGTCTTCAAATTTACAGAGAAATGTATCCAAATTAATCAGGAGGAACTTCATCATGCAACAAGACAATGATCCAAAACACACTACCAACTCAACAAAGGACTTTATCAGGGGGGAAAAGTGGAAGGTTTTAGACTGGCAAAGTCAATCCCCAGACCTTAACCCAGTTGAGCAGCATTTCACCTACTGAAGAGGAGACTGAAGGGAGAAGCCCTGAAACAAAAAAGAACTGAAAAAGGCTGCGGTAAAAGCCTGGAAAAGCAGAACCCAAAAAGAAGAAAACAGTTTGGTGAGGTCAGTAAGTTGCAGGCTTGATACAGTTATTGCAAGCAAGGGATATGCAACCAAATATTAAGTGTTATTTACGTTACATATACTTCAATGCTTATCTGTTCCTATACTTCTGCTCACCTAAAAATTGTGTGGTCTGATACAAAAGGTTCTGTGTTTTATGTTATTTAACACATCTAGCTATACATACAGGAAAATAAAAGCTGAAATCCTAAACCTGTCTAGTTTAAGAGGGGACGGTACATACATACATACACATTCAAACACCCAATCCCACATGATACACAAACACTCTGGTTTATTATAAACCTTTTTAATTGGCGGCTGAAAGCAGTCAGAGTCCCTGGAATTCCCATCTGTGCCACTTGTCTCACTGGCCTGGTCACTGGCTGCTTCCCTGTATACAGAGACACAGACAGTATACAGAGAGACAGACTAAAGTTTGGATACAATTTGTTGGTACACAGACCTAAACAAACATGTATACACAGTAAAAAGTCGAAGTTCTGGAAACACGCACTCACATTTTCATTACAGTTTAGAATAGTGAAGACATTAAAACTATGAACGGATGCTTAATGAAGACATTTCCTAGAAGACATAATTGTTAATTGTGTTCCTATTGTCTCTTTGTGGGCGTGTAGCATCCGTACAGCATTTTTAGTTCTGAAGAGAAAGAGTAGCAGCTAAAACGTGTAGCTTACAAGCACATGACTTACTACAGTATATGATTTATTTGTCTTTAAATTAATTTTAGCATTTAAAAATAAATAAATAAATAATAAAAAAGGACAAAAGTGTGAAAATTGGTTTGATGTACATTACAAGCCTGGCTTCATATTAACTTTGTTAGCAGATTAGCACTGTGAACTAACTCTTCTAGCTACATACACACGTTATATACACTGTGTTTAATTAGGCGCATCACTACATGCCTTAGCTAAACAGAAATGAAATAAACACTCATTGCTCACTGTACACTAGCTACTGTACATACACTGACTAGTGGCACTAATGATCTCTGCTACTTCCTTCCAAGCTTTACTTTTCTTCATGTCTCTATACACATTTAATGTGAGGTCATATATGACAGGATAACACATGAAACTGCCATTTTATGGTTTTTCTTGTATTTTTACAAGTGTAGGAACTGATGTTGCTAAAGCTGTGAGAGGGGAACTGGGAGGAAAAAGAAAAAAAAAAAGTGGTACCATGCACGCTATTGGTCAGAGGATTCATTCCAATCACTGGTTTAGATTTGTTGCTTTGCTGTCATGCCTGATTTGCCTAAAATTGAGACACTCTCAACTCACGCTAGTGCAGGGGTGTCCGATCTTATCCAGAAAGATCCGGTGTGGGTGCAGGTTTTCATTCCGATCAAGCAGAAGTCACATCTGAGTCTATTGAAAGCTAAGCTCAACTGATTAAACAGGTGGAATCAAGTGTGGCTCCAGCTTGGTTGGAATGAAAAGCTGCACCCACACCGGCCCTTTCCGGATAAGATCGGACACCCCTGCGCTAGTGCTTTGTCTCTTGCCTCTGCATGTCGTACATGTACAGGGAGGGAGATAAGCATTGAATGCGTCAATGTGGTTTTTTTTTTCCCAGTAAATATATTTCCAATGAGGTTATTCACAGACATCAGTATTAACTCAAGAAATCCAGAAATATAAAGAATTCACAACACTAAAGTCCATAAATAAAGTTGTGTGTAATAAAGTGGAATGACACGGGGGAAAAAAAGTATTGAACACGCTAAGAAAAAGCAGTTCTCCAAGGCAAAGTAAGGCAAGGAACCAGCTGAAATTTCTAAGTAATTATACCTCCCCATCTGTGCAAGTTAATATCAGCTGGGTTAGTAAATTGATGGTCTATAAAAAGGCTTTTCGTTACCAAGGTGTCACACAAGAAACATCTTATGATGGGTAAAAGCAAAGAGATCTCCCAAGACCTTCGCATCCTTATTGTTGTGAAACATATTGATGGAGTCAGATACAGATGTATTTCAAAACTTCTGAATCCTCCAGTAAGCACCATTGGGGACGTAAGCAACATCACTCGGTCATCAACCTGCCACGCACAGGAGCTCCTCACAAGATTTCTGACCAGGGAGTCAGAAGAATAGTCAGAAGAGTAGCCCAAGAGTCAAGGACCACTTGGAAAGAGCTCCAGAAACACTTGGAGGCAGCAGGTACCATAGTCACAGAGGAAAAAAAATAGGCAATGCACTCCACTGCTCACGCTCACCCCGCAAGACTGTATTACTAAAGAAAAGACCCGTCTAAACTCATTTAAAGTTTGCTACAACTCATTTGGACAAGCCTATAAAATACCGGGAGAGTGTAGTCTGGTCAGACGAGAGCAAAATTGAGTTTTTTCGCTGTCATACTACACACCATGTTTGGAGATGAAATGGCACTGCACATCACCCTAAAAACACTACACCAACAGTGAAGTCTGGAGGTGGAAGCATCATGGTGTGGGGCTGTTTTTCATCGCATGGTACTGGCAGACTTCATATAATTGAAGGAATGATGAATGGAGCCCTTTACCAGGAGATTCTTGAGAAGGATCTGCTGCCATCCACCTGGATGATGAAGATGAGACGTGGGTGGACCTTCCAGCATGACAACGATCCAAAACATACAGCAAAGGAAACTCTCCATTGGTTTCAGAGAAAATAAATCAAGGCGTTATAATGGCCCAGTCAATCACCTGACTTGAATCCAATTGAACAAGATTTAAAGACAATATGTTTAGAAGAACGAGCCAAAAATCACACCTGAATACTGCGGCCCATTAACTTCTTCATACAGGAAGCGTCTTGAAGCTGTCATTACAAACAAAGGCTTCTCCACTAACTATTAAATACATTTCAGTTAGTGTGTTCAATAACTTTTTTCCTCAGTCATTACTCTTTATTACACATAACTTCATTTATGGACTGTAATGTTTGGATTTCTTTATATGTTTGGATTTATTGCGTTAACACTGATGTCTGGTGAACATTTCATGTGAATAACCTCATTAGAAATATATTTACTGAAAAAAATGACACGTTCAATACTTATTTCCCCCACTGTACACAGAAGATTAAATGATCGTCAATATGTTGCTTGGTATAACAAATGCACCTTTAGCTTTGTCTGAACAGGAGTTTGCAGAGGTTTTTTTTTTGTGAACGCTTGATTTTTGCTGAGGCTTTTCCCAAAATTTGTGATGCTGAGTTTTTTGTGCCTTTTTCCGCATGAAACTACTCGAACTGGCAAAACTGCAATCACACGAAATCGTTTCGAGCGTTCTTTTGCAGTGACGCTTGTTGGTAAATGAGACCGTTCTGCTGTACCCATGTTCGACGCACGTGAATCGAAGAGGGCTTTCGCCGAATGCGCGCTGTGATGGCGTCACATGACGCGTCTCGGCCGGAACCTGTAGAAAATCTGCTGTAATTTTGAAAAATCGCGAGCTCCTCCAAATATTGCAGAGTTTGCTCGATTTTGTGTTCATTTCTGCGATCGCAAAATCGCAGAATCCTGGAGGGACTGCTTTAGGAACTATACAATGACCAAAGT
The DNA here is from genome assembly GCF_023375685.1 of Ictalurus furcatus. NCBI lineage: Eukaryota > Metazoa > Chordata > Actinopteri > Siluriformes > Ictaluridae > Ictalurus > Ictalurus furcatus. The sequence continues at coordinate 23,517,572 of NC_071268.1, forward strand.
GTTGCAATGACACGGTCTTGACGACAGCTGCATACACTCTTGGGATCCTCTCAGCCAGCACTACGAGTCGTAATGTATGGATTTGTTTTAACTTGTTTTCTTTCAAGTCATTAATGCGAAACAACCGAGTTTCACAAGCACAGTGAAAGGCGATATACTTGAACGGTGATGCATAAACATTCGCCTGGTACTGAACACCACACACTCCTCTGAATGCTCACACTTTGCGTAGGCCAGCTGCCAGCACCATGGCACTGTGATGGTTGAAGCGTTTAATGATGGCCGAGTTGCTATTCTCTTTTACCGTTTTACAGGAGTTGGATGTGGAGGGAACCGTTAAGGAGCCGTAGCCCTGAAGACAAAAAGGAACAAAGTTAGCCAAATTCGAACATGGAAATTGTTACGGATTTCATGTAGTGTTGCACCGTTTCTAGCATTACCTCATCTAATATTTTATCCTCCAGGGATTGCAGATCCACCATGGGATTCTTAACACCTTGAACAACCATGGACTTCAAACCTGCCCAATGGAACGTATGAGAAGTGAGCAAATCCACACATTTTCACATATTAAGTGTTTCATGTTTCCAAAACAATTTATAGACACGTTACCCTTTTCATCCTGTTTGGCACATTCCGAAAAAATATCCTGCTGCCCAGTGTTAATGCGATCTCTGTGGAAGTAGTGTGACTGGAAGAAGCGCGTCCAGAACTCTTTTTCCGTCATGCTGTGAGGCACATTTTCAGCATATTTCTGTTTGACTGCACAAAACCAAAAGGCTGGTCAGTACAGTACTGGTCATACTGGTCAGTCTTAATGCAACAGCTGGAATTATGAATTTAAAGGAGCCATGTTATTGCGGTTTATAGGAGTAAGAGTTTTTGCGTAAAATGCCATTGTCCTATCGGGTCCCTTAACTGTTGCCGTTTGAAGATGCTATCTCCTGTGGCGTTGAAGAGAGCGTGGCCAGACATGTGTAACGCATTACAGTAGGATAAAAATACCGTCAACAATGTCAGAAAAGGACCATCATCAATCGCCCCAAGTCTGGTGGTTTAGAATTAAATTCATGTACCATGATAACATCTCACCTGCAGGGTATGTTCTGAAGATCGATTCGATGATGTCAGAGGTCAGGTTGTATCTCAGGCCGTTACAGCCGTCAGTCTGTGGTCTAATGTCTGCCTGTAATCACAGCAAAATCCCATCAGAACACTGATTCCCTAACTGTACACAGGGACAGTTCAGGGCTCATTTTGTACCAAACTAGTGACATTAATAGACAACAAAGTCCTGGCTGTGTGTTTGAGCTTACCAGGAAAGCTGCCGATATTCCAACTTCCTGCTGCTTATTGTTGGATATGGAGTGATCTACAGAGCTTAACTTCAGCCGATTGGCCCAAAATTCTTCTGCGCTGATGACTTGACTCACTACCAGGTCTTTATAGAGCTGAAACAGTACTGGATCCTCCTGCAGCATCCTGGGGGAGAAGAAGGATAAAATGAATTGAGACGGCACTTCCGATACTCTCTAGAAAACTGTTATCATGGCCACATTCCGCTGGGAACCTTTTCTTTCTTCAGTGGTATGCTACTAGAATCAAAAATCGGCAATACCTCTATAAAAATAAAAATAATAAAAAAACCAACAACTATAGTGAAGACTCGAGGTGGGCAAAATTAACGACATAATATAGATATAGTGAAAAATTATGTCACGATACACTTTTTGGAGATATCACAGGTAGTGTTATGTTTTTTCTTCTTTAAATAGAAGTGACAAACTCTTTTTGGAAGCAGCTGATTTAGTGTTAATTTTGTACTGAATCTTTAAAATAGTCAAATGTATTTTTAGTTTATTATTATTAGAATCCATTAAAGTGAGATACAGATAGATAGATAGATGGATAACTGTTTTGCTGCTAGCTGGTTATCAAATCTATATTGTGAAACATATCATGTATCATACAAATGTCAAGTACCACGATATGATATTACAAAAATATCACCCACCCCTATTGAGGGCACAAAGTCACACAGTGGTAATGTCATCCTGTGGATAAATACGCCTCAGTTCGATCGACTGCTCGGTTCCTAGCGTACTAACCTTCTTTAAAGTCCTCGTCTATGCAAAACGTGTATGTACGATCTTGAACGATTGGCTTCAAATCATATAACTGATGTGTGTTACTGTAATATTATATCAAATTTAAATTCGACTGCGGGCACAAATTTAACGAGCAGCTTGTGAATCTCAGTTGTTTCGCAAAACAATAACTTGAAAGGAAACAAGCTAAAACAAATCCATACATTAAGTCAAATAAACCTAGCCATTCATTTAGGAAGAAAAAAAAACCGAAATGCGCCGTATAAAAGGAGGAAGGAGGAGGAGTTACTCTCTGTCTGTAGAAGCTGACGCGCTGCAATGGCTGAGCTGCATTACTTCAAGACTTTCTGCACGCTTAGGAGGTGCTCTTTTGTATGGAAGCCCATTTCTACTATGGCGGAGGAAAAAATGTAAAAAGGTAATTGCGACTTTATATCTCAGAATTGCGCCTTTATTTCTCACAGTTGCGATTTTTTATCTCGCAATTCTGCCGTTTTGTTCTCACAATTTAGACGTCCACCTGACATTTATTGAGTTATAAAGAATGCGACAACGAAGCAACAATCATTCTTTACAAACAAGCTGTATAAGAACAAAACTCATCAGCTAGTCAAGACAAGGAAAACACACTTGTTATATGAAGTTAGTCATATTTCTATTGGACGTCTAAATTACAAGAAATAAAGTCAAAATTGTGATGTAAACTCGTAATTCTGAGAAAAAAGGCAGAACTGTGAGATACAAACTCACAATTGTGAGAAATCCAGTCTCAATTCTGAGATATAAAGTCGCAATTACCCCTTGCATTTTTTCCCCGTGTCAGAAACAGGCTTCCATGCGTCTGCTTTTTTTAGTCTGCATTTTGTTGGTTTTAGCTCACCAGTAGTTTTTCCCTCTCTTTAACCTGAGGTAAGAGAGACTCACCTGTTTTTCTCTTCTAGTTCTTTGTTCGCTTTCTTTTTAAACTTGGGCAGGAGCTGCTGCAGCAGGTCTTTGGCGGCCTCCCGGTCCTTTAGAGCCGTGCTTTCATTAGCAAAGTGGAAGGTGGTGCTCTCTCCTGTGTGTAACACCAATTGAAGTTGGATCTTTGCTTTGCCATCTGGACTGATCTTCTGACCTGTGTGTTCAAGGTAAAAGCTTTTTAAAACACTGTATATAAGTACTAGCACATGCTATGCATCTGAAGATGGGTAAAGTGGTAAACGTTGGTCAGCTTCAGGAGTCACTCACAACGGATGTCGGCATACGGGTGGCTGACGGTGAAGCGATCTTTTCCTTCCGGGCCCCAGGCTATGCGCTCGGTCATCAGGTAAAGTGTACCATCCTGTTTTCTCTGCCGGACCCTCTTCACCACCAGCAGCACCTCCTCCGACACCGCTGCCATGACTGCAATAAAAAAAAATGCAGGAGAGGGGTTTTTTTATTGTAAAAAAATTAATTTAAGGTTTGTTGTTTTTTTGGCTAGTTTACAGATAGTCTGGAACCTCCAAGATCTTGTTTTAAAGCAAATAATCAGAAATGAATCTAATCAATTTCAGCAAGCATAGGCTATGGCAAACAAAGGGAAAGTGTAAGTGCAGGCAGTGTATCAATGATGTACAATAATTCTGGGCGATATGACAAAAAGAAATCCTGGTGGGACTGACTCCCTGTTAAGTTCAGAATTGAAATTCTTATTGAATTATATAACGCTCATTCTGGTCTTGCTCCACAGTACCTCCCTACTGACCTTCTCCACTCTTACTCTCCTACCAGAACGCTAAGATCTCACAATCAGCTTCCACCACTGTCGTCATCGTACTAAGACAGGGCGATCGAACCTTTTCTGTGCTTGGTCCAAAACTCTGGAATAGTCTTCGCCTTATGATGTTATATAATGTGATGATATATGATGTTATGTACAGCGCTTTGGATCAACCATTGTTGTCTCTTTAAATGTGCTATATAAATAAATTTTGACTTGGCTTAATTTTTTAATGCCTTTTCTCCCCCCTCTTTCAGGTTTGTGTGCGTGTGTGATTTTTGTGATGTAATCGGGGGTGGACGTTTCACAGAGACCTGGCAACCCTGTAGGTATCATCTAGGAAATCTACCTAGCTAGTAGTGATGGGAAGTTCGGATCATTTTACTGACTCGGATCTTTGAATCTCGTTCAGCAAAATGAACCAATCCCCCCACCCCATCCTACCAAGTCATTTCGTTCATTAAAATCTCTCCCACACTCCCTCTCTCTGTCTGTCTGTCTGTCCTCACTCTCTCTGAGACAACTCGTTGTTCCCGAGTCATAGTAAAGATTCATTCAAAATGAACGACACATCACTACTAGCTAGCTCAAATACAGAAACAACAGAGTTCGGTTTCTGGTGGTTCTCTCTCTCTCTAGCTAATTCATCTCTTACACAGAAATAAACAAACAAACAAATAAACAAATAAACAAACAAACAAACACGTTAAACAGATGTATCCACCATGCATAGATAGCTGCTCCAGTCACTCACCTAAGCTAGCTGCGGAACTAGCTAACTCGAGCAGGGGCTAACTAACAAACAATGAGGAATGACTGGGAATGTAAATAACCCATGTGCTAGTATTCCCCCAGCTAACTTTATTACTAAAACAAACACCGGTTTATAACAAAGTTAGCAACCTGACATCTAGCTAGCGCAATGGAGACGGAGTGAAGTTAGCGGGCTAGCAGTGTAAGAGATAAACAGTCGGGTGACACCGAATATACTTGCCTGTGGCTCCACCGTTAATACAGCTGTTAGCTCAATGTTTATACTGTGGGTACTGAAGTAAACTCAACTTAAATACTATTTACAGCGTTATTCACCGCGAACACCGGCGCTTCACGGGTCAGCCCCTGCACGCCACAACTTTTCTTCCATCTCCGAGACACCGTGGATGTTGAAGTAAGATACAGTGGTCCTGTACACGCTTCAAAATTAAAGTCCAGTTCACAAAACACCTCCAGCTGTTTTAATTCTATTCATTTATTTGTTTGTTACATCTGTCAATATTCTGAACACTAACAAATCAGTTAGAGATAAGATCATGAATTCATAACTGATAGGTAAATGATTAAAGTCATTGATGAGCTGACACATGGAACAGATTATATGAACAGATAATATAACCCTACTAATAAATATACAAATCTAAGTGCAATATCAAGTATATCCAAGCAAGGGGCAGGATGGTTTAATGGTCAGCATGTTTGTCTCGCACCTCTGGGGTTGACTGGAAGAAAGTTGGATTGATGTTCGAGGTTCGCGGAAATTAAGGGACCGTCTCTAAAGTTACATACGACATTGTTATACACGATTCTAGCTTCACTAGCGTTTGAAGGGAATGATGTACAGTCACACAACCAACTGGAAAGGGTTCACCTAGGTGTCAGGTATGATGCACACCTTTTAGATTTTTTGATATTTAACCCTACAATGCATGAACCAAAAAACCCTTCACGAATGCATAAAGGGGGTCAAAATGACCCGTACTGGATTGAATGGTTTTCTTCAAAAGAAAAAAAAAATAGATGTCCTATTAATGTAATAATGAAAAGAAATGATGATGTACGAATGTTTTAATATTTCCAAACATTTTTATTTGTTTTCTTTTAATTTATTTAGGTACATGTTTAGACTGTGGATGGGCGCCAAAGGAATTCAAAATGATTTACATAGGCAGCACTTCCCGTCAACCTTTTGAGCCCTTTTGAACTGCTTCTCTGACCTAGAAAGGCATGCCACATGAAACCCCGTCATGCAGCGGTGACATTCAATCTGAAAAATGATCATAGTAATCTTATTAAATTGCTCAGTAATCAATTAGTTCTCTCTCAGTCTCTCTCTTTCATTCACTCACTCTCTTACACACACACACACACACACACACACACAAAATGATATATTTTGTGTATGGGCCCATTCTGCAGTGAAATTCATGTCCAATTTAAATGTGATTTAATAGCTTATTTTGATAAATATCAAAAATCTATAAGGTGTGCCTCATTCCTGACACCTAGATGAACACTTTCCAGTTGGTTTTGTGACTGTAAGTCATTCCTTTCAAATGCTATTCAAGTTAGAAACGTGTATAACAATGTCGTTTGTAACTTTAGAGACGGTCCCTTAATTTCCGCATTTCCGCGAATATCGAACGTCAAACCAACTTTATTCCAGTCTGGGGTTGGGGTTTTATTACCGCCTCTGCCCTGTGTGTGTGCAGAGTATACATGTGCTTCAGGGGTTTCCTCCGGGTACTCCGGTTTCCTCCTCCAGTCCAAAGACTTGCGCTGTATGCTGATTGTAGTCCGTAGTGTGTGTGTGTGTGTGTGTGTGTGTGTGTGTGTGTGTGTGTGTGATTGTGCCTTGCGATGGGTTGTCCAGCGTGTCCCCCGCCATGTGCCCCGAGTCCCATGGGATAGGATACAGGCTCCCCGCGACCCTGTGTATGATAAGCAGTAGAGAAAATGTGAGGATGGATGGGTTTTATGAACATCTACTCTCCAATTCTATAGAAGCCCTAAGAGGCCAGGCATTATTATGATGTATGACAGCTGTTTAGGCTTGAGTGAGTCCCTGATAAAAGTAAAACCAAATCTGTTCATCCATGATGCTACACGATTGCACTAAGCTTTTGCTGCCTCCAGAACAATAAAAAACACCATGTTGTTATGTTGAGTACACAAAAAAAAATCAAGTTGCGATCACAAGAAAACAATTTGTTATGTTAAGATCCTGAGAAGATTACGTTGTGAGCACGTGAAAACACGAAAGAAAAAGATACAACATCAAAGATACAACATATTTGGTAATGAATAATTTGGCTAAGGCTGCATTATTTACTCTGTTTAACACAGTTGTTAAAAATGCTAACTGATGATGAATTCCTCAAATTCATGGCATTCTCTAATTGAATGCATATGAACATTTCACCTGCCAAAGTACCAGATAGACCATAAGCATACAGAGCTGATGCCAAAAGTTTACATACACCTAGGCTAAAGACATTCAAACTCAACTTTTATCAAAACTCAAACTCCACAAATTTTATGTTCTAAACAATGCCACATTGTAAACCTGTCATTTGAATTACAGCCAGGACTTCTGGCAGAACTGCTGTTATAGAACATTAATCAACACCTTCTGACCAATCAAAATCGAGCATTCAACAGCCAACACTACTGTCAATATGCTTTCAATTGCCTAAATCCAATTTAAGAAACCTTTGAAAATCAGCATTAGGTTTGCATGTGCAAAATGTGCAAACTTGTCAAATGTAGTTATATTAATTTGTGCAACTAAGTGACTATCTGACTTAGTGGACTAACATTGAATCGCACTACGAATACATAATTAATCTATTTGCACTGACACAGCCCTGCTCTAATTGGGTAGACAGTAGAAATCGCATTTTCATTAAGACCAATGCACAAAATGACCAATGCATACAGTTGAGATCATATGAGTTTACATATGCCTGGCAGAATCTGCAAAATGTTCATAATTAAAAATAAATAAATAAGCAAATAAGATGGATCATAAAAATTGCATCTTGTTGTAGTAATAACTGAATTTACACAAATGAACCAGTTCAGAAGTTTACATACGCTTGATTCTTAATCCTGTGTGTCGTTACCTGGATGATCAGCGACTGTGTTTATGTTTTGTGAGAGGTGTTCATGAGTCCCTTGTTTGTCCTGAGCAGTTAAACTGCCCACTGTTCTTCAGAAAAATCCTCCAGGTCCTGCACATTCTTTACTTTTCCAGCCTCTTCTGCATGTTTGACCCCTTTCCAACAGCGACTATATGATGTTCAGATCCGTCTTTTCACACCGAGGACGACTGAGGGACTCGTACACGACTATTACAAAAGGTGCAAACGTTCACTGATGCTCAAGAAGACAACACGATACAGTAAGAGTCAGAGGGGTGTAAACTTTTGAACAGGATGATCGATGTAAATTCTTATTATTTTGTCTTCAGGGAAACATGTAAATATCTATATATATTTATCTATATACATATAATATATGTAGCTTCTGAAGGGCAGTACTGAATGAAAAAAACAAGATCTTTAAACATGATAATAACAATTCACACCACCATTCTGTGTCGCTCATTAGTATTCCCATTTTTGTAAAATAAAAAATGCGAATACTATCAGGATTACATTTTTTTTTTCGTTTAAAACCAAAGAAATTAATCTTTTGACACAATATATACAGCTGCTTGATTATAGTTCTGGTTCTCTCTTGCCAGTCCTGGCTCATATGAGCAACCTCCTGGTGCATGCGCAAATAAATTGTCTAATAATAAAAAGTTAATAAGTTAATTTGGTAGAAATGAACACAAATTGTTCTCTGAAATGCTTTTGTAAGGGTGACCATACGTCCATACTGCAAGCTGCAGAAGGGCAGCAATGTTCTTTTTGGACAGCAGTGTTTTTCTCCTTGCAACCCTGCCATGCACACCATTGTTGTTCAGTGTTCTCCTGATGGTGGACTCATAAACATTAAAATTAGCCAATGTGAGAGTGGTTTGTAGTTGTTTAGAAGTTACCCTGGGTTCCTTTGTGACCTCGTGGACTATTACACGTCTTGCTCTTGGAGTGATCTTTGTTGGTTGATCACTCCTGGGGAGGGAAACGAATTTGTTCACAATCTGCCTGACTGTAAATTGGTGGAGTCCAAACTCTTTAGAGATGGTTTTGTGACCTTTTCCAGCCTGATGAGCATCAACAACTCTTTTTTGGAGACTCTCCTATCTTCGTGCCATGATACATTTCCACAAACATGTGTTGAGAAGATCAGACTTTGATAGATCCCTGTTCTTTAAATAAAACAGGGCGCTCAATCACACCTGACTGTCATCCCATTGATTGAAAACACCTGAATCTAATTTCACCTTCAAATTAAACTGCGAATCCTAGAGGTTCACATACTGTTGTCACTTAGAAATGTCATATTAGATCATTTTCCTCAATAAATAAATGACCATGTATAATATTTTTGTCTCATTTGCTTAACTGGGTTCTCTTGGTCTACTTTTAGGACTTGTGTGAAAATCTGATGATGTTTTAGGTCAAATGGATGCAGATATATAGAAAATTCTAACAAACTTTCAAGCACCATTGTATTTGGTAATACATGAAAATATATGAACCTTCATAATTAACAGACAAACCAGCACACCTTTTGTTTGCTTGCAATAGGATTAATTTTTATTATCATTAATTAGCTTGTAAAAAGTGTATATGTAGCCATCAACACCAGAGAAATACAAAGCATGCAGGATAAGAAAGTGTTTATGTCCTATGTATGTTTAGGTGGATGGCAAAACACAGAACCCTGTTCTCATGCTAACAAAATCATACAGTATATTTGCCACGAAACATATTTCTGGCATTACACAAAGGAATTAATTGATTATATCCTTTAATATATCATGCTCTATTTAAATTCTGTAAGCTGTAATGATGGACTGTAGCGTTTAACCAGATTCTTTTGAGTCTGAGCACTCTGTGATATGGCAGCCACACTGTTCGATGTGAGTGTAGGTGTATGACTTGAAGTGATCGTTGGCACAGCGCAGCCGCACTTCTATGGAGCTGGTTTTGAGCTCCTGACAGCAGGAGCAGTGGTGCATCATGGTGTTCGCTGCCATTGAATATCTGCACAAGGAAGGGAGAATAGACCATCAAAAGAATGGAGAGAGGAAGAATATTGCTGAAAAAGTCTGTTTTTGTGTATAATGATAATGAATCTTGGTCATTGTGAAATTCTTTGGGGTCAGAGCGCAGGGTCAGCCATGATACAGCGCCCCTGGAGCAGAGAGGGTTAAGGGCCTTGCTCAAAGACCCAACAGTGGCAGCTTGGCAGACCTTCTGATCAGTAACCCAGAGTCTTAACCGCTAAGCCACCACTACCCCAGTCAATATGTGACTGTATATGGTGTGATGTACTGTATGTGTGTGAGAGAACTCCATCATTCTTCACTTCTTGGCATACAGTGAATGTGAAGTCCCTACTTCTTGTATCTTCTCTTGATTTAACTCTAGTCTCTCTACTTATTACTATATCTATATTTAAGACGTGTGCATGTTTATAAGTGAGCAAACTCACATTGAGCTGGTGTTACAGGATCCAGCGCAGGAGGTTATCTCCACAGGATTGACGGAGACACAGTTGTCAACCTCCAAATAGGTGCTGTTCTTTAACACATGGCAGTTTTGCTGCTGGCCTGAATGTCAAATACAGAGAAATGTACTCAGGTTCATCAAATACATACTGTAAATACATATTAAGACACATATCAAACAAAAGACAGAAAGGTTTAGATAAAGTTGCAGTAAACGATTTCATTGTAAATATTGTATTATATTAGTGTATTTCTATATAAAAGTGTAGCTGATACTCTGAAACAGGGGCCTGAACAATGTTCTTTGTTTGATAAAACATTCATATTACATAAAAAATAAATATTACATTGATAATTGTACTAATACAGTTTCTACAGTTTCTATAGTAACAACTCGTTCACTGGGACTTATACGGAGGACAATCTACATTATCTAAGACTAATAATAAACGAATTAAGAAAACATGACAGTGTGTCAGTGCATTGTAAAATTCAGTAAGTTTTCCACCATGGGAGAGTCTTCAGGACAGAGGACTTTCTGGTTTCTCTGTAACATGACAAGTTGCATTTTTGTCTAATTAACTTCAAGACAGAGAAAAATAAGAGTCTGGTGAAGGGACGACTGTTTATGTTATAATGTAAGTGATAACAGGAACTAACTCGTGTTATGGACATTCCACAACATTAAGTGTAACTGTAAATGGTTATAAAGTACAATGTGTCGATCATTATTAAAGGCAATTCACTGTGGTATAAGAGAAATGTTTGTGTGATAAAGTAATACTGGTAAGAGACGAAAAATGGAGAGAAATGATGTTAATCATCTTACATGTTTTGCAACAGCCATTTGCTGTGGTTTGCTCTGTGCCCTAAAAAAGGACACAAAAAAATGTAAATCATTTTTAAATACTAATTCTAATAATTCTACTAATTCCTTAATAGTTCATATAGTTATGAACAAAATTATTAAATTAACCATAACTAAGCATTGGTATACGATGTAAGGGCAAGGTTAGCCACAGGTGTTAAACGTACAGGAATGCAGACTTCTGGATTATACTCAGGACATGAAGGGGGTATCTTCACCAAGACAAACGCATCGTTGACTTTTGTGCAATTGATGGTCACACACGGTTCATTTTGATCAGTCCAACTCTGTCCAACCTGATGAAAATATTCAGAGAGTATGGGACACAGACAAGGAGGAAACAATCCATAATCAAGAATCATACAACCCCAATTCTAAAAAGCTTCATTTGAAAATTTAGTTCACCCTGCACTATATTGAAAACACACTGTTAACACATTATTTGATGTTTTACTTTGTGAATTGAATTTATTTTTGAAAATACACACACATTTCAAATCTGATGACTGCAACACACGCTGAAAAAGTTGGGACAGTCGACTGTTTTCCACTGTGCAACATCATCTTTTCTTTTAATAACACTTATTAAGCGTTTGGACGCTGAAGACACCAGTTGGTTAAGTTTAGCGAGTGGAATTTTTCTGCATTCATCTATTATGCATTTCTTCAGCTGCACAAATGTACAGGGCCTTCGTTTCCTTATTTTGCGCTTCATAATGCGCCACACATTCTCAATCGGAGCCATGCTCGCCCCCACAGTCTCTGCTTATGCAACCCTATGCTTGTAATCTGGGCAGAATGTGGTTTGGCATTGTCCTGCTCTGGATGGCAGCATATGTTGCTCCAAAATGTGTACATATCTTTCTGCATTAATGGTGCCCTCACAGATGTGCAAGTTACCCCCATGCCATGGGCACTGACACACCCCTATACCATGACAGACGCTGGCTTTTGGACCTGACACTGATAACAGCTTGGATGGTCCTTTTTCTTCTTTGGCCCGGAGAACACGACAGCTGATTTGTCCAAAATCTATTTGAAGTGTTGACTCGTCGGACCACAAAACACGATACCACTGTGCTACTGTCCATCTCAGATGAGACCGAGCCCAGAGAAGTCGGCGGTGCTTCTGGACAGTGATGATGTATGTCTTCTGCTTTGCATAATAAAACCTTAACTTGCATCTGTGGATGAATGGTGTTGACTGACAAAGGTTTACCAAAGTATTCCTGAGACCCATGTCAGGATATCCATTACAGACTCATGATGATTTTTAAGACAGTGACGTCTGAGTGATCGGAGATCACATACATTCAGAAGTGGTTTTCGGCCTCACCCTTTACACACCAAGATTTGACCGGATTCCTTGAATCTTTTAAGTATATTGCGCACTGTAGAAGGTGAAATGCCCAAAATCCTACCGATTTGTCTTTGGGGAATGTTGTTCTCAAAGTGTTGGATTATTCGCTGACGCATCTGCTGGCAGATTGGCGAGCCTCGACCCATCCTTGCTCTTGAAGGACTAGACCTTTTTTGGAGGCTCCTTATATAGACATTTGCCTCACCTGTTTCACATCACCTTCTTATTTCAACTTGTCACATCGCTATTAGTCCTAAATTGCCCCTGTCCCAACTATTTTTGGAACGTGTTGCATGCGTCAATTTAAAAATAAACATTTATCTTCAAAAAACAATGCAGTTGATTCAACAATGCAGTTGAAATACCTTGTCTTTATACGTTTTCTGTTTAAGTCAAAGTACATTTACAAATCACTCCTCTTTGTTTTTATTAGCATTTTCCATACTGTCCCAACTTTTTTGGAATTGGGGTTGTAATCGACTTTGTGTGGAAGAGAATTCAAATACTAATCACAGCCTATCGGCCGTACCTCAATCGTGATTATGGTGCTGGGTGGACCTGCATTGTTATATACACACTGTTCCTGTACACATATTCCACAGCACTGCCCTGGTACAGCTTCATAGGAAAAGCCCTGTAAAACATTAATAATAACATTTAATCCATAATTTAATCATTAATTGCATGCAGGGCTATTTTCAGGTTAATATACATGTCTGTAGTAAAATAGTGAATACATATTTCTAGCATTTTTGACATGACTAACCAAACATCTTGGAATACATTACACCAACGTTTACATTATATCTGTAATTAATAATAATACATGTTCCATGTCTAGTTAATAATAACCTGTAAATCTCTATAACATTATGTGCTGATTAAGAATATATTAACAATATTCCCCAAAAAAATCAATATCTACATATATACTTAAACGTATCTTAAACGTAAGTTTAAGCCATTGGAACGTGTCACTTGATGTTCTAGTGAGTTTGTGAAGCAGTATTTATTAAGCAGTATTTATTTGAAGGACATTACCATGGGGCAGGTTTTGTTGCAGGACATAGGAGTGCATTCTGTATTAAGAAGACCAGTGCTGGGGTTCACTGTTGAACCACAAACACAGACTTCACAGGAGTCGGATGGAACTTTATCACCAGGCTGTGAAATAGAAACATAGTCTACAATATGTCCGCTATACAATCTCTTTACATTTTTAACTCCTGAATATACTTGACAGAGAAAGTGAAATACTTTCACTACCATGAAAGATTCTTAAAATAAAAGCATGGCTGATGGGATACTGTTTAATCCAGAGGTTTTTCTAAAGTTTGATCACTACTGGGGCACAGGCCCCAAAAGAATTTTTACAAAATTCCCTCCCCTACCCCCTCCACCATCTCCAATCCTAGTCCATCAGAGCCCCCAAAAACAAATTCATTAAGTTTTGTTTACACAAATACCAGACAATATACTGGAAGAAACCACTGAAAGTGTGAAATTAGCTTCTAAACCAGGGACAGGCAATTCCGGTCCTATAGGGCCACTGTGCTGTCCTGGAGAGTTTAACTCCATCCCTAATCAAACAAACCTGAAAAATCTAACCAAAGTCTTCAGAATTGCTTGAAAATCATAGGCAGGTGTGTTTGATTAGCATTTTCATGAGTAACTAACTAGCCCCCTAAATGATTAAATTACTTCAAAAATGCAATTTATGCCTGGGAATGCAGGGGTACTATTGATCCTACATTTATGCCTTATTATTGTTCCCTTTGAATTAAGAGCTTTTTATCCACCACCTTTTGCTTCAGCAGACCAGCAAAGGTTAAATGCATTATGTCCAGTGCATGCTCTGTATATTTACACAGAAAGGGCTGAAAAGTTCAGGGAAGGAGATCAGCTGTTCATATCTTGGGTGAAACCATGTATGGAGAAGCCAATCTCCAAACAGCGCTTTAACGCACTGGATAGTAGAAGCAATTTCTTTGCCATATTCCAGTAAGGGTCCCATGCCCCCAGCTGGTTTATATGCACACTCAACAAAGGAAACGCCAGCTTCATGGGCTCTCTTTAAGGGAGTCACGTTACAGGATATTTGTGAAGCGGCGAGTTGGTCTTTACCGCACACATTTGCAAGGTTTTATATATTGGATGTTACAGCACAGACGTTAGCGCATGCTGTACTGAGTGTAGGATCCTGAAACAAACTATCTGGCAATGCATATTCCACAGTGAGACACCTCACTTAATGCTATCAGAGAACTGGGAATTTGTGTGTGCCTTATATTGAGACTTTCCAGACAGGCTCCAATTCAGAAATGAGTGTTTTTTTCAGATGTGAGTTCTCAATCCAGCCAATCATAATACACTTTGCTTAATGCTTTGACTCAGGAAACATAACTTTGTATGTCTGCTGCGCAATGTGCCTTGATTAGTGCACAGAGAGGACGACGTTTCATCATTCCAAGATGGAGGCTGTCTTCACGTGAAAGTGATGCAGAATATCTCACAGTTCTTTATAATTCAAAAGACATTATGAGGGTGTAGCTAGTATTCATTTCAATAGCTATGTAGCTCTGCAAATGCCACATTTCACTATCTAAAACTACTACCCTGTTAATGTGTAAAATACCATCCTCTCTGTGTATGCAAATACACATAATAATTCAAATGATGTAAATAATAATGTTCAACGAATAAGAAAGTCTATTTTCAGACGTATCTACTGTAATCCATCTCATCAGCCAGTGATTTGACACACAAGCCCCAGTAAAATTGTCCTAATAAATCATTGTTTGATGAGGATGATTATAGTAGAAGGGTAAAAGGGTTTAACGATATCCCATGCTATAATCCCTCCAAAAAAAAAAAAAAACACAGCAAAAATACTTCATATGCATAATAAATAGTACAATACAGTACAGTACTAATAACATTGTACACCACCATATTGGCATGCAAAGTAAAAGTAACAAATCTCACCAAATACTCAGTTTCATTGAAGACACACACATGCTTGGGTTCTGGTGGGGAAAAAAAAAACAGGAAGGTTGGTATTATTAGCAAACTGCTAGAACATTTTTGGACAGGCTAAATCATTAAGTCAAATAATTATTTAAATAATGAAGTAAAGGATGTGATATTGAAACTTACCACAAGAGAAAGTGGTGCAACAGTCACTATTTGTGTTGTTTTGTACTGGCTGAAATCCGACCGGGCATGCCACTGAGGTTTTAGGGCACAAAGTAGAGTTGCACACTGAGAGAGAGAGAGAGAGAGAGAGAGAGAGAGAGAGAGAGAGATTATGATCAGTTTAAGGGAATATTGACCAATCAGATTTGAGTTTGACAGGGCTGTGGTATGAAGCAAATTACTTTATGTTGTTGCCTCTAGATTTAAATATAAATTATAAAACTACTTGGACATTAGAATAAAAAAAAAATGCTGCTGAAAACAAATGATGAAAAAAGGTGTACTGCTCACTCACCACACTTCTGACAGCAATCCACAGTCTGAAGCTCATAGCCTGCTTTGGTACAGCTCTCTGGCTTTGGACACAAAACCGGTTCACACACTGGACCCATGGATTCTTTACTGCACGTACAATCATTACATTGTGAGCGCCATTTTTCTCCCGGCTGCAGAAGAACCAGAAAGATAAGAGAATGCAAAATCATACTTGTATTTCTAAAATGTTTTATTTACTGTATTTCTAATTGGCGGTGTGTGAACACTGCAAAAAATACATCTTAACAGACTGCAAAAAATACATCTTAACAAGTGGAAATATCTTAAATTCAGTTTTGTGTGTTGATGTCATTTATTTCACCCTCGTGCTGAGTGCCGGAGCATTCACGCACAAATATATATATATTTGGCTATATATATATATATATATATATATATATATAGCCATGGATAGATGGGATGAAAGCCTTCTAGAACTCTCCAAGTTGCTATATATAAAACTGCAAATGTTATTGATCCATTGATTTTTTTTATATCTTAACAACTCCGGTCACTTCACAAACCCCTTCCCCCCCCCTTAATTTTTTTTATAAATTGAATAGCTGGCTCACCTGCTTGGGCAGTCCATCAGAACCTGTACAACCTAAGACACAGAAATGGTACATTTATTATTATTATTATTATTATTATTATTATTATAAAAAAACAATGTTCGACTATTGGCCTTTGAACATGTTAAAATGTATATAAATGTGACATAGAGTGTTACTGTATTAATTCTAAATATATATATTTATAATATATAATATAATTATATTATTATAAATTTATACATAAAATTTGCCTACCACAGAACGCTGTGCATATATTTGAAACAGTGTTAAAGAGGGTGGTTCCATTAGGGCAGAAGCATCCTTCTTGGAAATTATCAAGACACACAGATGACTCGCAATTTACAAACTTTTCATTGAACCTGGTATCATAGCAAAAAAAAAAAAAAAAGTTATTATTGACAATAAAGTCAAAGACAAACTGAAATAATTCTCTGGTATGATGATCTCAATATTGTAATCAGTTAACTACCTTGAATTGCAGGTCTCTTCCACCTTTGGCCCACATGGCATGTAAACTTTATTCTTGGGACAATTGGGTGCTATCAAAAGAAATGAATACAATCAACATCAACCTGGAAGTCAGTTTTGAACGACAAGTTTCTTTTCTATTCCTTACCACACTGTCCATTAGTTAGGCCCCTCCAGTCCACACATATAGATTCGTCAGCACACATGTGAGCGTAATTCTCCAGGCTGGAACAACCAGTGGCGTTCTGCATGTGGCACACATCGTATACACATGCCTTGTAGGAGATTTCTGGGTTAAGGAGTTTGTGGCACTTTTCAAACACTCTGTAAAAGAATACAAATTGAAGGTACAGATCTACAGAGAACCCAGATTGACAAAGTACACCACAATTAATCATTTAATATATATTACTATACTGTTACAATTTGTACAGTATGTTCCAAAAATTCTATATGATGGACTGTTTTTATTTGCTCAATTAAGCAAATGCAATTTTGACATATTTTGAACATAATGATCTCTACCAGAGTGACAATGTTCACTGGATACTAGGATCACTGAATAGTATAATGAGCATTAAAATAATATTACTATGGCCTGTCATATAGCACTGTCACCAAATCTAAACCTAATTGAACACACATCTTTTGGAATAAAATCTGAGAAGAATGGTGTTATATGTATAAATATATACACAAAATACAAGATACAAACGTATCTCACTAAAGTGAGTACACCCCTCACATTTTAACACAAAATAACTCAACACACAGCCATTAATGTCTAAACCGCTGGAAACAAAAGTGAGTACAACCCTAAGTGAAAATGTCCAAACAGGTCAGTGTCAGGGTCTTCTTATAGCCTAGGCCATCTTTATGTAGAGCAACAATTCTTTTTTTCAGATCCTCAGAGAGTTCTTTGCCATGAGGTGTCATGTTGAACTTTCAGTGACCAGTATGAGGGAGTGTGAGAGCGATGACACCAAATTTAACACACCTGCTCCCCATTCACACCTGAGACCTTGTAACACTAACAAGTCACATGACACCGGGAAGGGAAAATGGCTAATTGGGCCCAATTTGGACATTTTCACTTAGGGGTGTACTCACTTTTGTTGCCAGCGGTTTAGACATTAATGACTGTGTGTTGAGTCATTTTGAGGGGACAGCAAATTTACAGTTACACAAGCTGTACACTCACTACCTTACATTGTAGCAAAGTGTCATTTCTTCAGTGTTGTCACATGAAAAGATATAATCAAATATTTACAAAAATGTGAGGGGTGTACTCACTTTTGTGAGATACTGTATATAAATATGATTTAATATAAACATTATATGGTATTACAGCATGAAAATATCACATATGACAGTAGCATGAAAATCTAGCATGACGTGCTAGTTTCGGACAGTTTTGGACAATATATATATCGAATGTGATTTACTTGTTGAAGATGATTTGGCAGATGGCTGGTTGACATGGCTTGGCTGTAGGAGTTTTTGTGGGAGTTGGGGGAGGATTGGGGCACTGTGTTTTATTCACTTGCCACTTAGGAGCCATTTCTTCACATGACTGGGCTGTTGCTCCATTAGGCAGTCTGCAGTCATTTGATGTGTTGTTGTCACATTTGCCTTCGAGATACATAGTAAAAATTTAATAAATCTGTTTAAAAATGGTAACAGGACTAAATCAAAAGAAGAGACGTAGAGTATAGTGACATAAATTACTATTATATCACATGCGACAGAAATGATGTTGTGCATAGAATATTGAAGAGATGTAGTTTCACTTACCACACTGTCCTTCTGTGTTATTGTGGAATAAGGAAAATGGAAGGTCGACTACAAAGTTCATGCCTTTGAAGGTAACCTGAGCTTGGATAGCAGGAATATCTAGAGTCATCGCAATACCCGTTGTGGTTATGGTGAAGTCTGCATTAGAGTAAACTCTGGACATCGCCACATCGTTGACATATATCTGACACAAAGAAATGATTTTAGGTTATAGATAATTATTTTAGTCTATATCTACATACTGGCCAAAAACTCATAAAAAAATCAGTCATTCATAAAACCTCATTGAAAAGATGTTTCTAGACACTAGAACACCAAACTAATGATTAATAAACACTTTCAGATTTGGTAATACAAACTGAATTGGAAAGGCCAAGCCATTCAATGTTATCTTGATTTAAAAAAAGAGTAGCTACTATCAAACCCAGCAATGGGCTGAGTTATACCATTTAAACTCATTATAAATTATGCCTTTTTTTTCATGGATAATAGTTTTTGACCACAAAACAAGCCTTAACTTATATTACATTTCTAAATGTTTAAAAGCACCAAAGTTCAAACAAGTAAAATGGTGCCTGAGGGTCAATAAAATGTGACAGAGAAATATCCTCATATTTTTATATGATGTTAATGCTTCAAAGTTTTAAGTTTTAAACCCTGTGCACTCACTTTATTCACGGTTGGGTTTCTTGTCTGTTTCAAATCGATTTTATATGATTTATAGTATACAGTCAAATAGTCAGGACAAGCCAAATTGTGGACTGTGTCACACATATAGTTCTTGATATGCACAGAGAAATTGTACTTCTTGATGATTTCCTGGACCAAAACATATGTGCAGTTTCCTTGGAAAGCATAATACTGCCCATCGAAAGTGACATAATGTGGATCTCCCCAACCGTAACATTTGCCTGCAATTTTGAAGAACAAGAGTTACAATGCAGTCAGTGTACCAACTTACTTAGTTTACTTCCATTTAAAGTGGTATGTATTAAATTTGGAATTTCAGAGTTAGAAGATACAGTATTTTCGAAATGTGCAATGATGACTAAAAAGTCAGGAGAAACGAACAAACAAACAAAAAAGATTAAACTTACATTGGCATTCATAATGATAGCAACACCCGGTCTCATCATAGACCTTAACAGGAGGGAGAGTGTTTTCACACACTGGCACAGGAAGATCTGAGTTGACACATTGCACAGGTTTTGAGATAACAGTGCCATCTTCACATATTTCATCTTTACAGTCTTTTTTCCAGCTTTCTCCATTCTGTCATTGATGAGTAGGAAGAAGAAGAAAAAGAAGAATGCATACAGTAAACATATAGAGTAGATACAATATTTGTAATTCGGTGACTCCTCTGGTTATTTGTAGTGCATATCTTTTAACTGATGAATATGCCTATTTTGGGCCTGGTTAGTGAATGATGGTTTATGGTTTTGGGTGCATGCTTGGAGAACAATTTTATTCCTATGTTGATTCTTTCATTACCTGATTACCTGATTAAAGCGTGATTACACTGCACGTGTTTTAATCATACTAAAAGTTGCTTTTATAAATCAACATAAAAAAGGTGTCAAATTTGTCTGTATATTTACCATTACTTTTGTAATGCATAATTAATTGGTCTACAAGGATGCAGCCATATGCAATGGTGTGGGAACTCTTGTTCACTGTAGTTTCTTTAAAGAAAATTAAAATAATTATATTTGTTCTTTAAACAGTTAATAGCGTTATGTTATGTATCCAGATTACCTTTCTTGGTGGATTAAGGTATGTGCAATCCTTAGGGATAGAAGGGGTAGAAGTAATAGGAGGGTGTTTTGTAGAAAATGTTGTAGAAGGTGTTGTAAGAGTAGATGGTGTAGTTGGTGTAGTAAGGCACGGAACTGACTGCTTGTAAACTTTGCACTCTGAATCACAATAAGCAATGAAACACCATCCTGTTCCATCAGTTTCGTTATACATGACAGACCCTAGAATGAGGTAAAAAAAAAAAAAAGATTAACAAATCCATTTTGCCTAGTGAATTTAGGAATGTATTTCACTTAACTAATTACATACAGAAATAATCACCCAAATCTTTATAATACCTTTATATGTTTGTATCATATTAGTCATACAGTATATAGAAGTGAAAAAAGTTATTGTAGCAATTGTATGAGCACAATTAGAAGTCAAAAGAGTGACTAACTTACAATATTATAATTGAAGAGATAGAAATAAGTGGAAAGGAAACCAAACAATTACAGTAAAGCAAGAAAATCAAGATGAAAAAAGCAAAGAATTACTGGTGTTGACTATGTGTATGTAAAATAAAGATACACATTTTTAAGTTCTACTGCCAAAAACTTTACTAAAGGAAACACATTTTTCTTCGGAAATACGGGGGGAAAAAAATAGAGAAAAATTTTCTTTCAAATTGTAATTCTCTGGGTGGTGCAACAGAAAAGCATTCGCCTTATTTTCAGGAGGTTGTGAGGTTGAATCCCCATGATGTCACAGCCATCTGTGACTACAAGGCATTACTCTCTCCCCTAACAATCAAGGCAAGACTAGCCAATCATGGATGTCTGTGAGTCCTTGTACATGAAAGAGGGCAGTTAGGCATGTGTGTTTAGCGGCTACTTGACATTGCATGAGCAGTACCTGCATGTATCTAAGAGAAGGGTAGATGTAGTGTGACAGGGGAGAGCTTACCAAGTGAGTGGGAATGGACAAGATAACCAAATTGGGGGTAAAAAGTAAATAAATAAATCATGACAAAACCTTGTAAATAAAAGTGCAGCAGAATTTCCACCTATGGAAACTCATGCATGAAGTAAAACATATTGAAAATTTAAATAGTACTTGCCGTTCAAAAATTGTTGGCCCATGTATAGGCAGGAACACTGAGGTCTAGTTGAAGGAATGCCCCCAGTTATCACATGGTGTGATGTAGTGCCCGGTATTGTTGTTGAAGAAACAGGTGGTTGTGTGGTTGTGCTCGATGTTTCCACTGTTGGTGTAGAAACTGTTTCTGTTGTGGTTGGTGGAATTACAGTAGTCACTGTAGTGCCCGGTATTGTTGTTGAAGAAACAGGTGGTTGTGTGGTTGTGCTCGATGTTTCCACTGTTGGTGTAGAAACTGTTTCTGTTGTGGTTGGTGGAATTACTGTAGTTACTGTAGTGCCCGGTATTGTTGTTGAAGAAACAGGTGGTTGTGTGGTTGTGCTTGATGTTTCCACTGTTGGTGTAGAAACTGTTTCTGTTGTGTCTAGTGGAATTACAGTAGTTACTGTAGTGCTTGGTATTGTTGTTGAAGAAACAGGTGGTTGTGTGGTTGTGCTCAATGTTTCCACTGTTGATGTAGAAACTGTTTCTGTTGTGGTTGGTGGAATTACTGTAGTTACTGTAGTGCCCGGTATTGTTGTTGAAGAAACAGGTGGTTGTGTGGTTGTGCTTGATGTTTCCACTGTTGGTGTAGAAACTGTTTCTGTTGTGTCTAGTGGAATTACAGTAGTTACTGTAGTGCTTGGTATTGTTGTTGAAGAAACAGGTGTTTGTGTGGTTGTGCTCGATGTTTCCACTGTTGGTGTAGAAACTGTTTCTGTTGTGGTTGGTGGAATTACAGTAGTCACTGTAGTACTCGGAATTGTTGTTGAAGAAACAGGTGGTTGTGTGGTTGTGCTCGATGTTTCCACTGTTGGTGTAGAAACTGTTTCTGTTGTGGTTGGTGGAATTACTGTAGTTACTGTACTGCCCGGTATTGTTGTTGAAGAAACAGGTGGTTGTGTGGTTGTGCTTGATGTTTCCACTGTTGGTGTAGAAACTGTTTCTGTTGTGTCTAGTGGAATTACAGTAGTTACTGTAGTGCTTGGTATTGTTGTTGAAGAAACAGGTGTTTGTGTGGTTGTGCTCGATGTTTCCACTGTTGGTGTAGAAACTGTTTCTGTTGTGGTTGGTGGAATTACAGTAGTCACTGTAGTACCCGGAATTGTTGTTGAAGAAACAGGTGGTTGTGTGGTTGTGCTCGATGTTTCCACTGTTGGTGTAGAAACTGTTTCTGTTGTGGTTGGTGGAATTACTGTAGTTACTGTACTGCCCGGTATTGTTGTTGAAGAAACAGGTGGTTGTGTGGTTGTGCTCGATGTTTCCACTGTTGGTGTAGAAACTGTTTCTGTTGTGTCTAGTGGAATTACAGTAGTTACTGTAGTGCTTGGTATTGTTGTTGAAGAAACAGGTGTTTGTGTGGTTGTGCTCGATGTTTCCACTGTTGGTGTAGAAACTGTTTCTGTTGTGGTTGGTGGAATTACTGTAGTTACTGTAGTGCCCGGTATTGTTGTTGAAGAAACAGGTGGTTGTGTGGTTGTGCTTGATGTTTCCACTGTTGGTGTAGAAACTGTTTCTGTTGTGTCTAGTGGAATTACAGTAGTTACTGTAGTGCTTGGTATTGTTGTTGAAGAAACAGGTGGTTGTGTGGTTGTGCTCAATGTTTCCACTGTTGATGTAGAAACTGTTTCTGTTGTGGTTGGTGGAATTACTGTAGTTACTGTAGTGCCCGGTATTGTTGTTGAAGAAACAGGTGGTTGTGTGGTTGTGCTTGATGTTTCCACTGTTGGTGTAGAAACTGTTTCTGTTGTGTCTAGTGGAATTACAGTAGTTACTGTAGTGCTTGGTATTGTTGTTGAAGAAACAGGTGTTTGTGTGGTTGTGCTCGATGTTTCCACTGTTGGTGTAGAAACTGTTTCTGTTGTGGTTGGTGGAATTACAGTAGTCACTGTAGTACCCGGAATTGTTGTTGAAGAAACAGGTGGTTGTGTGGTTGTGCTCGATGTTTCCACTGTTGGTGTAGAAACTGTTTCTGTTGTGGTTGGTGGAATTACTGTAGTTACTGTACTGCCCGGTATTGTTGTTGAAGAAACAGGTGGTTGTGTGGTTGTGCTTGATGTTTCCACTGTTGGTGTAGAAACTGTTTCTGTTGTGTCTAGTGGAATTACAGTAGTTACTGTAGTGCTTGGTATTGTTGTTGAAGAAACAGGTGTTTGTGTGGTTGTGCTCGATGTTTCCACTGTTGGTGTAGAAACTGTTTCTGTTGTGGTTGGTGGAATTACAGTAGTCACTGTAGTACCCGGAATTGTTGTTGAAGAAACAGGTGGTTGTGTGGTTGTGCTCGATGTTTCCACTGTTGGTGTAGAAACTGTTTCTGTTGTGGTTGGTGGAATTACTGTAGTTACTGTACTGCCCGGTATTGTTGTTGAAGAAACAGGTGGTTGTGTGGTTGTGCTTGATGTTTCCACTGTTGGTGTAGAAACTGTTTCTGTTGTGTCTAGTGGAATTACAGTAGTTACTGTAGTGCTTGGTATTGTTGTTGAAGAAACAGGTGTTTGTGTGGTTGTGCTCGATGTTTCCACTGTTGGTGTAGAAACTGTTTCTGTTGTGGTTGGTGGAATTACAGTAGTCACTGTAGTACCCGGAATTGTTGTTGAAGAAACAGGTGGTTGTGTGGTTGTGCTTGATGTTTCCACTGTTGGTGTAGAAACTGTTTCTGTTGTGGTTGGTGGAATTACTGTAGTTACTGTAGTGCTTGGTATTGTTGTTGAAGAAACAGGTGTTTGTGTGGTTGTGCTCGATGTTTCCACTGTTGGTGTAGAAACTGTTTCTGTTGTGGTTGGTGGAATTACAGTAGTTACTGTAGTGCTTGGTATTGTTGTTGAAGAAACAGGTGTTTGTGTGGTTGTGCTCGATGTTTCCACTGTTGGTGTTGTTGTAGGAGGGCACATTTCATCACAGCATTTCACCCGTATTTCATAATCAAAACAATGATAGTCATCTTGATCTATGTTATTACAAATCAGACCAACAGTAACATTACATATCACCTTCTGGCCCAAGTCTGATAAAGACGTGTCTTTATATTGAGTGGCCCTGCACTGAATTTCGTCCGGTTTCTCGCAGCTAATTTTTCCTGAATTCCGAAACGTAGATATAGATTCAATGTCTTTTCCATTTCGTGTACTAGAGGGATAGTCTTTGTTTAACCACTCTGACCATTGGCAAAGCTGGCAATCAGGTGGTTGTGTGGTTGTGCTCGATGTTTCCACTGTTGGTGTAGAAACTGTTTCTGTTGTAGTTGGTGGAATTACAGTAGTCACTGTAGTGCCCGGTATTGTTGTTGAAGAAACAGGTGGTTGTGTGGTTGTGCTCGATGTTTCCACTGTTGGTGTAGAAACTGTTTCTGTTGTGGTTGGTGGAATTACTGTAGTTACTGTAGTGCTTGGTATTGTTGTTGAAGAAACAGGTGGTTGTGTGGTTGTGCTCGATGTTTCCACTGTTGGTGTAGAAACTGTTTCTGTTGTGTCTAGTGGAATTACAGTAGTTACTGTAGTGCTTGGTATTGTTGTTGAAGAAACAGGTGGTTGTGTGGTTGTGCTCGATGTTTCCACTGTTGATGTAGAAACTGTTTCTGTTGTGGTTGGTGGAATTACAGTAGTTACTGTAGTGCCCGGTATTGTTGTTGAAGAAACAGGTGGTTGTGTGGTTGTGCTTGATGTTTCCACTGTTGGTGTAGAAACTGTTTCTGTTGTGTCTAGTGGAATTACAGTAGTCACTGTAGTACCCGGAATTGTTGTTGAAGAAACAGGTGGTTGTGTGGTTGTGCTCGATGTTTCCACTGTTGGTGTAGAAACTGTTTCTGTTGTGGTTGGTGTAATTACAGTAGTTACTGTAGTGCTTGGTATTGTTGTTGAAGAAACAGGTGTTTGTGTGGTTGTGCTCGATGTTTCCACTGTTGGTGTTGTTGTAGGAGGGCACATTTCATCACAGCATTTCACCCGTATTTCATAATCAAAACAATGATAGTCATCTTGATCTATGTTATTACAAATCAGACCAACAGTAACATTACATATCACCTTCTGGCCCAAGTCTGATAAAGACGTGTCTTTATATTGAGTGGCCCTGCACTGAATTTCGTCCGGTTTCTCGCAGCTAATTTTTCCTGAATTCCGAAACGTAGATATAGATTCAATGTCTTTTCCATTTCGTGTACTAGAGGGATAGTCGTTGTTTAACCACTCTGACCATTGGCAAAGCTGGCAATCAGGTGGTTGTGTGGTTGTGCTCGATGTTTCCACTGTTGGTGTAGAAACTGTTTCTGTTGTGGTTGGTGGAATTACTGTAGTTACTGTAGTACCCGGAATTGTTGTTGAAGAAACAGGTGGTTGTGTGGTTGTGCTTGATGTTTCCACTGTTGGTGTAGAAACTGTTTCTGTTGTGGTTGGTGGAATTACAGTAGTCACTGTAGTACCCGGAATTGTTGTTGAAGAAACAGGTGGTTGTGTGGTTGTGCTCGATGTTTCCACTGTTGGTGTAGAAACTGTTTCTGTTGTGGTTGGTGGAATTACTGTAGTTACTGTACTGCCCGGTATTGTTGTTGAAGAAACAGGTGGTTGTGTGGTTGTGCTTGATGTTTCCACTGTTGGTGTAGAAACTGTTTCTGTTGTGTCTAGTGGAATTACAGTAGTTACTGTAGTGCTTGTTATTGTTGTTGAAGAAACAGGTGTTTGTGTGGTTGTGCTCGATGTTTCCACTGTTGGTGTAGAAACTGTTTCTGTTGTGGTTGGTGGAATTACAGTAGTTACTGTAGTGCTTGGTATTGTTGTTGAAGAAACAGGTGTTTGTGTGGTTGTGCTCGATGTTTCCACTGTTGGTGTTGTTGTAGGAGGGCACATTTCATCACAGCATTTCACCCGTATTTCATAATCAAAACAATGATAGTCATCTTGATCTATGTTATTACAAATCAGACCAACAGTAACATTACATATCACCTTCTGGCCCAAGTCTGATAAAGACGTGTCTTTATATTGAGTGGCCCTGCACTGAATTTCGTCCGGTTTCTCGCAGCTAATTTTTCCTGAATTCCGAAACGTAGATATAGATTCAATGTCTTTTCCATTTCGTGTACTAGAGGGATAGTCGTTGTTTAACCACTCTGACCATTGGCAAAGCTGGCAATCAGGTGGTTGTGTGGTTGTGCTTGATGTTTCCAGTGTTGGTGTAGAAACTGTTTCTGTTGTGTCTAGTGGAATTACAGTAGTTACTGTAGTGCTTGGTGTTGTTGTTGAAGAAACAGGTGGTTGTGTGGTTGTGCTTGATGTTTCCACTGTTGGTGTAGAAACTGTTTCTGTTGTGTCTAGTGGAATTACAGTAGTTACTGTAGTGCTTGGTATTGTTGTTGAAGAAACAGGTGGTTGTGTGGTTGTGCTCGATGTTTCCACTGTTGATGTAGAAACTGTTTCTGTTGTGGTTGGTGGAATTACTGTAGTTACTGTAGTGCCCGGTATTGTTGTTGAAGAAACAGGTGGTTGTGTGGTTGTGCTTGATGTTTCCACTGTTGGTGTAGAAACTGTTTCTGTTGTGTCTAGTGGAATTACAGTAGTTACTGTAGTGCTTGTTATTGTTGTTGAAGAAACAGGTGTTTGTGTGGTTGTGCTCGATGTTTCCACTGTTGGTGTAGAAACTGTTTCTGTTGTGGTTGGTGGAATTACAGTAGTCACTGTAGTACCCGGAATTGTTGTTGAAGAAACAGGTGGTTGTGTGGTTGTGCTCGATGTTTCCACTGTTGGTGTAGAAACTGTTTCTGTTGTGGTTGGTGGAATTACAGTAGTTACTGTAGTACCCGGTATTGTTGTTGAAGAAACAGGTGTTTGTGTGGTTGTGCTCGATGTTTCCACTGTTGGTGTTGTTGTAGGAGGGCACATTTCATCACAGCATTTCACCCGTATTTCATAATCAAAACAATGATAGTCATCTTGATCTATGTTATTACAAATCAGACCAACAGTAACATTACATATCACCTTCTGGCCCAAGTCTGATAAAGACGTGTCTTTATATTGAGTGGCCCTGCACTGAATTTCGTCCGGTTTCTCGCAGCTAATTTTTCCTGAATTCCGAAACGTAGATATAGATTCAATGTCTTTTCCATTTCGTGTACTAGAGGGATAGTCGTTGTTTAACCACTCTGACCATTGGCAAAGCTGGCAATCAGGTGGTTGTGTGGTTGTGCTTGATGTTTCCAGTGTTGGTGTAGAAACTGTTTCTGTTGTGTCTAGTGGAATTACAGTAGTTACTGTAGTGCTTGGTGTTGTTGTTGAAGAAACAGGTGGTTGTGTGGTTGTGCTCGATGTTTCCAGTGTTGGTGTAGAAACTGTTTCTGTTGTGGTTGGTGGAATTACAGTAGTTACTGTAGTGCTTGGTATTGTTGTTGAAGAAACAGGTGTTTGTGTGGTTGTGCTCGATGTTTCCACTGTTGGTGTTGTTGTAGGAGGGCACATTTCATCACAGCATTTCACCCGTATTTCATAATCAAAACAATGATAGTCATCTTGATCTATGTTATTACAAATCAGACCAACAGTAACATTACATATCACCTTCTGGCCCAAGTCTGATAAAGACGTGTCTTTATATTGAGTGGCCCTGCACTGAATTTCGTCCGGTTTCTCGCAGCTAATTTTTCCTGAATTCCGAAACGTAGATATAGATTCAATGTCTTTTCCATTTCGTGTACTAGAGGGATAGTCGTTGTTTAACCACTCTGACCATTGGCAAAGCTGGCAATCAGGTGGTTGTGTGGTTGTGCTCGATGTTTCCAGTGTTGGTGTAGAAACTGTTTCTGTTGTGGTTGGTGGAATTACTGTAGTCACTGTAGTGCCCAGTATTGTTGTTGAAGAAACAGGTGGTTGTGTGGTTGTGCTCGATGTTTCCACTGTTGGTGTAGAAACTGTTTCTGTTGTGGTTGGTGGAATTACAGTAGTTACTGTAGTACCCGGTATTGTTGTTGAAGAAACAGGTGTTTGTGTGGTTGTGCTCCATGTTTCCACTGTTGTTGAACATAGAGATTACTAACTTAACATTCATAATTGATTATGGTTTCACAATGATTGTGTGGATTATTTATGATTATTATTTAATTAAAGCAATTTTCTGTTTCTATTTTCTACTTACTGGTTGATGTGAAATTAAAAACTGTGGGAGACGTAGAAGGAGTAGGAGTAGGAGTAGTGGTGCATAGCTCCATGATCCTGCTAATTGTTCCATTTTGCCCACATATAGCAGAGATACATGTTCCATCGCCATCTGTTGTGTGGTATATTATCTGTCCAGTTTTATATGTCTGACCATTATACTCACAGTAGCAATCTAAATCAAGCAAATGTTGATACAAGTTAGAAACATACATGTCCTTTCAAATCAGCAATTATTAAATAGTGAAAAGCAAGATTCTGTGTGATTGATATAAAAAAAAAATTTATACTGACCTGTGTCGTTGTAGCTACAAGAAGGACCTTGTGCAGTACAGTAGCTTTGAAAAGAATGTGTGAATGTCAAATGAATGTTACATAATGGACACTACACTATATTCTGTCAATTTTAGTATCTTAAGAAGAACAGATCAAGCATTAGACTGTTAGAAAATTATCCACAATGCCAGACACATACAGAGCTGTAAACATAGCATTCTGACGAATTTGCATAATTGTATGCATGATATTTAATACATCTGATGTGTTCACTCTTTTCTAAATTGTGGACAACAGAAAAAATAAAGGCATTCTTCTTATGAGAAGGTATTTACAAACATTCACTTGATTTGTTTATAGGCAAATGCATATAAGAAGTGCCAAAGACATACCATTTATTGCAGTTCAAGGTTGTTGGAATACTATCTCCCACACTGTAGTGTGTATTACTTTCATCATCATAACAGCCACATTCCTCTCTTGCAACACACTTCATTGTTGCCTCCTCCAGGTATGGCCTGTCTGAAGGGCACTGGGGAAAACATCCTATCAAAAAAGTCAATAGCATTTGAGAACAAGAAATCAGTATAAACCTAACCAATTTAGGATGGACAACAAAAGTAAAATGGTTACAGCATAACAGTGTTCAAGAGGGATTGAATTATTAAACTATTAATTGCGTGACTTAATCCGCAAGTAAAGCTAAAAAAAACATGTTAGAAATTACATTGTAAAGCTACTGTTCCTGTGCAAGGTGACTTAATGCCATGCAACCAATTTATCATAGATATTTTTGAGGTTTCTTCTGTTTAACCCCTGGTTATTCAAATGAAATAACTTTGCCTATTGTATAATTGTGATTAGTATGGTAAAGCTTTATGGTGAAATGTAATCATTCTCATTAGGTTTTTCTTTTTTCTTTTGTTTTTTCTTTTAGGTGTGATCAAGAGGAACTGGTGAATTTGGAGATTTGAACTGTATTTCATAGTTAGTGATTCTTTGAAATAACAGGAACCAGGACTATAGTAGCCAAAACTGAATGGCTTTAATTAAATTCATCTGAATTTCTGATGGCAATTTTTGACATTGTTAAATGCACATTTATATAAGATATACCTTATATGAAGGCCTACATAATAAGAGTAGCTTACTTACATAATTAAAAGGGTTAAGAATATGTAACTGTTAACCTAAGGGAAGATTTTGGTTCTTTAAGTTTTAAACAAACAAACAAATGAACAAACAACAACAACAACAACAACAAAAACAATGCAATGCTATTATTTATATTTGATATATCTCTATCTCTTTCCTGCTGAACAAACTATTCTACATTCATAAATTTTCAGAGCATAACTTTATTTAACTCCTGAACCACATGCCCTGTGGACCTTTCTGGAAAGCTTTCTATTTTCTGTATAATGTGGATAATTAAGCAAGCTAACTATGTTTCAAATCATTCAATTACATTCCACAAAGATAAGACTGGTGGTCAAAATGCGATCCTTTAAGTTTTATTTCATATAATACCTATATGGTTTTTATGTATACTTTTAATAACGATGGAGAAAACTCATTTATTAATGACAAAAAACACATGCAAGGAATGCACAACTTTTTCGATATTAAAAATATATATATATTATGCTTATTTTTACATAGAGTCCCATAGAGAAAGGCTGCTCAATGCACGGCACAACTTGGGTTGCTAGGTTCTGTATATAATGCCTGTATACTGCAGATAAATACTACAGATTAGAAATGTGCACAACTGTTATCTTGTTTCCCTGAGAAACAGAATAAAACAGAACAATACATCTTCTACTTTTTGTGGTTTCTACTCTATGGGTTTTGAGGATCAGCAAGTTGTTCTTGAATTTTTTTTTTCATCTTGGTTCCCAGTCCCTAAAGCTGGCAGTCTTTCTAAACCAAACAAACAAGCAAACAAACATACAGACCTCAAAAAACCCTGAATACTCTGCCTATTTTTGTTATATCTGTATTCATATTTGTTTAGGATGCATTAGTCTATCTGTTTAATCCAAGTAATGTACTTGTATTTGGTTAGACCCCTAACACACACTCTTAGGGTTTTTTTCTATAAAAATGTGCCAAGAATTGTTGTATCCACAATAGCAAGATAAGACAATATTTGCTTCATCAAAACAAAACCTGGTGAAAATTTCTCATGATGTCAAGCCATAAGTTATAAGCAAATGATGTAATAGAAGAATTTCTTTGATCAGACTATGATTTAAATATGTTTATTATGTAATCCATCAGGTCCAATCAGAAGTTAAAATAATCAAAGTGATAAGAAATGTTTTAATCCCTCAAAGGCTTAACAATGACTTAATGACTTAATGTTAAACCATCATTTAAACATATTAAGCATATGACTATGTTGTGATAATATATGAGTGT
This sequence comes from Ictalurus furcatus, assembly GCF_023375685.1. Taxonomy (NCBI): domain Eukaryota; kingdom Metazoa; phylum Chordata; class Actinopteri; order Siluriformes; family Ictaluridae; genus Ictalurus; species Ictalurus furcatus. The sequence goes on from NC_071268.1 coordinate 23,549,115, forward strand.
TTTAATCAAAGTATCTAATTTAATCATCTATAATCAATGTATAAGATATAAGAGAGTACTCATGTGTATTAATCAAAGAAACCAGGACAAGCTGATGTAATTCCAGCTTGTGAGGAATCACTGAGCACACATTTCTCATTGCAGTTTCTATGTTTTTCTTCCTAGCTCTTTATCTTGTTATCTGTCATTCCTTAGCGTGTATCCACTATTTTTGCCAAGCTTTATGAGTGGGAAGTTAGAAAAATACAGTATATGTACGTACTGGTAAGGCCACCTGTTTTAGGGAGGATGCACCAATGATTAAAGGGCATCGGTTGGAGTTACTTTGCAAAAATACCTCCTTCGTACTCTTACAGAAGAGATGGATGGGTTGTAGAGAGTCTTTGTGTTGGAGGGGTATAAAACAGTGTGTCAAGATGGGCTCGGGAGTCGCTTTGCAGGCCGATTTGGCTCTTGTTACTATTGTAATAAAAGTCTTTTACCATCAAGTAAACCTTGAGACTCAGAAGTTTTTATTTATATGAAGAAGATTCCACGAGAATGTTTGCTTTTAACATCAAGTAACTGGATCACATTTAGTAGTGAAAGGTTTAAATGTACTCAGCAGTACATAAAGTATGATGGAGTATTATTCAGGAAAGCCTTACCCTCTAATGGAGGAATTTCACTGTAGCATACTCCTGTGGGGTTCTTGCAGGTTTTCATGCAGGATTGTCCACAGGGTTTGTAGTGCCACTCGCAGCCTTCATTTAAGTTATAGTAGTCACAAAACAATGCTGTGGGAATGGTTTAGATTAGTCAACAACTTGTGAAATCAAGGGCAATGACTGCCTGTGGAAGAAAATAAGTATAAGGCACCCCATGGATTTATTTTTTTATACATATTTGGGCAAGCAAACATTTGATTCTCTGTGAAACAGTGCAATTTTCAGAATCTACATTAACAAAATATTATCACACCTTCAAATCCATAAAATTAGAATCAGGTGTTCAAGATTGTGTGCCAGTAATTAGAACCTGCTTAGGGAGTGCAGGTGGAACCTGCCTTATTTAAACCCCTCTCATATCTAGTGTCTGGTGTTCTCTTTGGTATTGAGGTGTGTGGTGTCATCATGCCAAGATCTAAAGTGTTCTGTAAGGTTTTCAGAAAAAAGGCTGTGGATGCCTATGAGTCTGGCAAGGGATTTAAAAAGATCTCCAAATTATTCGAAATACATCATTCCATTGTAAGGAAATTCATCTACAAATGACTGCCAATTTGTCCAGGACCGGCCATCCCAGCAAATTCAGCCCAAGAGCAGACCATGTGCTGCAAAAAGAAGTCTCCAAGAACTCCAGAATTCCATCACAGGATCTGCTAGTAAGTCTTGCAACTGTTGGTGTCAAAGTGCATGCTTCTACAATCAGAAAGAGATTTGACCTGCATGGGAGGTGTGCCAGGAAAAAGCCTTTGCTGTCTAAAAAGAAATTAGAGCAAGAAAACAGTTTGCCAATGAGCATATAAGCAAAAACCAGGCCTTTTGAAATAATGTGCTCTGGACAAATCAAAGATAGAGTTGTTTGGCCACAGTAACAGGAGACATGTTTGGAGAAGCACCTCATACCAACTGTGAAGCACGGTGGTGGAAATGTTATGGTTTGGGGTTGCTTCGCTGCCTCAGGGACTGGACAGCTTGCATTCACTGATTCAACTGTGAATTCTGCATCATATCAAAGAGTGTTTGAAGATAATGTGAGGCCATCTGTCCGAAAGTTAAAGTGGACCTTTCAACAAGATAATGATCCTAAGCACACGAGCAAATCCACCAAGGAATGGCTCAAGAAGAAGAAATATAGGGTTATGGTATGGCCTAGTGAAAGCCTGGATTTGAATCCCATTGACATGTTGTGGGGGGATTTGAAACAGGCAGTACATTCAAGAAAACCCTCAAACACCTTGCAACTGAAAGAATATTGCATGGAAGAGTGGTAAAAAAAAATTCCAGCAAGCCAGTGTCAGAGACTAGTGGACAATTATGCAAAACATGTAAAAAAAAAAAAAAAAGCACAAAAAAAAAGCCAACAATTTCCATGGGGTGTACTTAATTTTTCAGATATATATATATATATATATATATATATATATATATATATATATATATATATATATATATATATCTGAAAAATATATATATATTGACTAATTGTTTTCTTTGCTGAGACTCACGGCAAATGGTTGGGCTCCTCCACATTACGCATACTCCTTTCCCACTGCATTCTGCAGCATAGGCTGCCACAGCAGTACAGAAACACTCACAGTCTCCACCAGCATCACAGGCACATGTGTCTTGCACACAGGCCTCGTAATATTGTGTTGGGTCCACCTGGGTGCAATTATTTAAAAAGTAGATTGAATTAGAGAATTTATGCAGTAGTTCCTATCCATGATCATGCTTTGAGACAACTACAAAGGTTTCATATTTGTAGAACAGGATTTGGAAAAGTTTATTCTGATATCAGGCTAATACAGAGATCCGAAAAAGGTCAATCATAAATATTACAGGCAGAGGGCAAGTCACAGTAATGCACACTGACACAGATGGACAGAGGCAAGGGCAAAATTGTGACAAACAGAAATAACTGTTTGGCTGACAAGTGTGAGCACATCAGGACAAAGTGTTTATCCATCCATCCATCCATCCATCTTCTACCGCTTACTCCTTCTTCAGGGTCGCGGGGAACCTAGAGCCAATCCCAGGGAGCATCGGGCACAAGGCGGGGTACACCCTGGACAGGGTGCCAGTCCATCGCAGGGCACAATCACATACACACTCACACACCCATTCATACACTACGGACACTTTAGACATGCCAATCAGCCTACAAAGTGTTTATATCACTAAATAATATCTTGTTGTTTATTCTTATTTCTTACACATAAATATTTCAGTCAGTAATATTTATTTAGGAGTTGGTTGAAATAGCCTTGTGTCCTGACATTACATTTGTGCTAAAAGGAGGTCTGTTGAGGGGCCAAAAAGGGACCAAAGTGAGATTTGCTCTTACAGTGGTTTTGAATGTCATGCCCTCAGCTGTTCTGCTCCACCTATATCAGAACAAACACGTCCTTTTCTGTCTATAAAAATAACAGACCTAAACTGTAAAAAAAACAACAACACAATAATACACTGTTGTTTGACCAGTAAACATGTTTGTGCCTGAACTGTGAAATGCAGGGGTCTCCAACAAGTAGGATTATTAATCTCTCTCTCTCTCTCTCTCTCTCTCTCTCTCGGTTTCATCAAATTCATAGCGCACATCTTGTGATCAGTTGATGACCAACGCCTGGTAGTGCCTACTCAACGAGGCATGAGGTCCCTTTCCAGAACCTCCAAACTGACTGTTACTCAGTGGTGGAATGAACTTCAAAACTCAATCTGGACAGCAGAATCCGTCACTTTCTTCCAAAAACGGCCAAAGACCCACCTCTTTCCTGAACATTTAACTGACCCCTAACTTGTCCCCTTCTCCCCCCATTAAAATAAAAATAATGCACTCATACCTGCGCTCATTTGCTCCTCTAGAACGGCTCTAGAAAAAATCTTGGAATGGTAGCAATCCTCATTATAAGTCACGTTTGCTAAATGCAAATGTAAATTACTTACTTCTGTGTGACATTTGCTAAAGACATCACTCTTGAGAATGCTGCATTGTCTTATGGCCCAGGCCTGCCGGTAAGGTCTCATACTGCAGGGGCTGAGGACACCACTGGCTTCGGGACATGTAGCAGAAACTCTCCAGCTGTTTCCAAATTCAGTTGGCTCAACCACTTCCTCACCACCACGAGTCATGAAATCATTATTCCAGTCTCCATCATAATTGCCACAAAGTCCACACACTTCACCCTAATGTTGTGAAAAGATTGATGAGAAAAAATACAAAGCAGAATGAGCAAAGTATGTATTATTAATGAGAATAAAACATATAAATAAAATAATTAATTAAACAGTAAATCATAAGATTCATAAGAATAGGCATGAATGAAGTGTTTTACTACTTGCCTTAAACGAGGGCCCGAGTTTGACCATTAGACTTGTCTTCTTATCCCAAATCAGGGTGAGACTATTTTCAGCCTCAATAACCAAGTATATCCCCACAGAATGTATTTTATAAGGGATTTCTGTGCCATTATCATAATGCACAGATTTTATATTCTCCTCGGACAGTAGCAACTGTTTGTTCTGTATGAATTCAAATTTCAAGGTTATTCAAGGTGATCTAGCAGGCTTGCAAATGACTAGTATTAAAGGTCCAGCACAGACTTATACTCAGTTATTAGTAAATTCTACTCATTATTATTAAAATAGATTATATTGCAATCAGTGGATATAAAAAGTATACACACATCTGTTACAGTAGAAAAGGATCGATCGTGGGTTTTATTTTTATAAAACCCGAACATTTTTTATATCACAAAAACCTGCAATTTTAACAGGGCTGTGTAGACTTTTTTTTATACCCACTGTATTTAGTTAAGATGATTATGATGTATATATATATATAAATGATAACCTCACCCCTAAAAAGATTTTAATAGACTTTGCACAGGTGGTTCCAGTGGTGCCACAGGGGATATTCTCTGTGATGATACGGAATGAACCCTCGTTGCTGTTTCTGCAGTAGTCCTGTGAAGATTAGCCATTGTCATTAAATGTGGAAGTTACATAGTACATCATGAAAATACTCCATGGCATCAATTGTTCTACAAAGCCAACTACAACCGCCAATCATAGGGCAGAGATGGCTCAACAGTTAAGGTTCTGGGTTGCTGATTGGCAGGTTGGGGGTTCAAGCCCCAGCACTACCAAGCTGCCACTGTTTGGCCCTTGATTAAGTCCCTTAACTCTATCTGCTCCAGGGGCGCTGTACCATGTCTGACCCATGTTTCCCAACAAGCTGGGATAGGCAAAAAGCAAGAATTTCACTGTGCTATAATGTATATGTGACCAATAAAGGCTTTTTCTTCAACTTAACTTTCACTTAGGCATGTCTGTATGACATTTAATATCAATGACAATTATTATTTAAAAAAAAAACAAAAAAACAGGATCTTAACGAATCTAAACGAATGTTTTTCATGAATGGAGGATTTTGTATTCTAACTGTGAAAAAAAGATATTAGACTTCATGACCATAATATATGTTCTATATTCAAATGAATGGTTATTCAAATAAGACATGTAATGTTCCAAAAAAAAGAAGAGTGTGTGTGTGTGTGTGTGTGTGTGTGTGTGGGGTGGGGGGGGGGGGGGTTGGGGTCTTTATATGATAACCTGGCATATATTTTAAATACCATTTTCCTATCAAATCAAACACAGAATACCAACTAATCGATAAATACTATGAGCGTACATAAAATGACAAATCTTAAAATATTCCAACCACACCAAATCCTAATAAACATTTTATGATTTTCAGGGTTTTATTTTAAAGCAGATGGAAGTACAAAATAACAGACAACATACCTGGGCCAGGGTGTATTCACAGTTGCCGTTGAAAGTATATCTCCTACCATCAAAACTAATGTAATGACTGTCACCGTAAATAGTACATATTTTGTTACATTCCTTTTTTGTGCAGATCCACTTCCTGTTTTTACAAGTGCTGAAATGACCATAATATATGTTCTGGTTAAGCTCATGCAAAATGATACTTATATATATATATATATATATATATATATATATATATATATATATATATATATATATATATATTTTTTTTTTTTTTTTTTACATGTATAGACACCTAGGCTTATGTAAAGTGTGGATTGAACACAGCATACACCATCATCACCATTCCTTATAATCTCCTTAGTATTAAGAAAATCCACTGCATTGGTTTTTCTTACCAGTTGTTGCAGTCTGATTTTACTGTCTCTCCAGGTTGGTAAAATGCTCCATTATGAACACATGGACACTGCTCTTTTGTCACACACCCTCCTTGGCCATCAGCCAGTAGACCATTAGGACATACACACCCTGATTTACACTGTGTGCTCATCTGTGGCATAAACCAAACGAGGGACAGTATTAATTGCATTATGACACATCCACCCAACATACACACCCACTATGACACCACAAGGGGAAATTGCTAGCGCAGTTGTAATGGTGTTCAGTAGTAGAAACATTTTCATCTGTCTCAAACATAAGTAGTCAGATTTTGCTTTTCCACATTGCAATTCAGATATACCACGCAGTTGTGCTGAGTTTCAGCAGACACTCACTCATCTGGTTAGTGATCTATGAGATGATGAGTGTGATGGCATTGATAGCGGTATTAGCATGAAAGTTGAAGCTTTGCAACCTGATCTGTTTGAGCAGAGTGTATAAGATGAGGAGAGAGTGAGAGAGTGAGAGAGCTTAACAGACTAAAGGACTGAAGCCCTGCTGCATCATTCTCTTTAGGTAGAGATGAAGCGAGAGCTAAACCATTATCAACAGGTAATCGAATGGAATTGTGGGTAATGAAGGAAAATAAATGTGACTTCTTTCAAAAATGTGACTTCTTGGTTTGAAAACGTTTGTTTGTATCCATTTGATTAAAGGTATCGCTTAAAGCACTGATGCACAAGACATGATGATAATTTGTCGACTGGTATCAAGCTATAAAATAAAAAAATAAGGGTAAAGGTGTCACGATCAATGCTCTATCTATCCTTCCATCCATCCACACACCCAGCTACTGCGTGTACAGTATTTATTCAGCCACATGTGTCTGTTGATTCACTTACACACGGATTTGAGTCCAGGGTCTCACAGATGTTCTGGCACTCTGTTCCTTTTTGTCCAGGTGCAGCTTGCGAACAGTTGAAGTAGACCATAGGAGCTGTGCAGGCTAATACAAAATTAAACACGCAACGAAACATGATCAATTTCAAAAAAAACAACCAAGTTACTGGATTAGTAGAAAGCGTAAAAATATGAAATTAAGGCTCACTAGTAACTTCCTTAGGTCCAGTGCATTGTAGTGTGCCATATCTACAAGTGCTGTGGAAAAGCAGGATAAAATTAGGTACTCCTGATTAATCCTCACTGAAGTCATCAAAAGCTTTAAGTACTGTATATACATAGATCTATAACATATATACATGTTATTAAAAAAAAAATCACATTTTTACCATGTACTTCCAGCCTTGCTGATGACCTGCATGGGGGCCACAATCTCATTGTTGACGTAACAGGGGCAGTCAGAGGAAGGCACACATTCACCCATGTCATTGAGGTAAGTGTTCTCGGCACAGCCACAACCGTCCACAGGTGTATATGGCAGATAGCAAGTATGGTCAATTTCGCTAAGAGAGCGGCAGGACTTCCTACAGCTGGTCTGGTTATAGGAGTACTTCATATTGCCTGGACAATTCTGTGTGAACGTGTCTGCACAAAACATTATCATATTTGGTTTTGGTTTTTGTTGTAAGGGAACCACAAAAAAAAAAAAAAAAATGTCAGCATTACTCTGTTAAATATGATGGTGGTTACTTTACAATAAAGTACAGGATTCAGGGTTTTTTTTTGTGATGCTTGATTTTGCTGCAGCTTTTTTCAAAGTTTGCAATGCAACTTGCAGAGGTTTTTTTTTTTTTTGCATCTTCAATTGGCGAAATTGCAATTGGTATGCACGGTCTTTCAGTGATGTTTGTTTAATAACTGAGACCTTTTAGCTCTACTCATGATCGACACACGTGAATCGAAGACGGCTTTGGCTGAATGACATGACGTGTCTTGGCTCAAAACCACAGAAAATTTGTGGTAATTCTGAAAAATTGCTCCGAATATCGCAGAGTTTCCTTGATTTTACGTTCGTTTCTTTGATCGCAAAATCCTGGAGGGACTGACTTTATTTGTACTGGAGTTAAAAAGTGTACTGAAATAATCTCATGTGCAAGTCCTGGTAATTAAAAGAAACCCTATTAAAAAACAACAACAACAAAAAGCCAGAAAAAAACCCCAAATATACAATAAAAGTTATCAAAGTAATCCATTCTTCAAACATACCCAAACAGTAATTAGCTTGTTTCTCTAGGATGTTGATCTTTGCGAGTAAACCCCCCCCCCCAAAATAACCTAAAACTAAACTAAGCTAAAAATGAAGATTATACAAAAATACATTTTATTTATTTTTTATTCCCAAACAAGGTACATTGCAACAAACAATGGTGTAACATCGATCATTTGTTTTTTCAAAGATGTCAAAAGTGCACTTACTGCAAATGATATCTCTCCAGCCCTTCAGCATTACACCTCTGGCAGCACATGCATGAACATAGGAAGACACAGCAGCACACATGCAGTCCTCACTATGGGCACAAACACATGCATCGTACTTGCATCTCTAGAGGAAAAAAAAAGCAACACAAGTGAGCATTTAGTATCTTTAAGTGGTCACTAACTTTTCATAAAACAACTGACAGGTCAAAACGTACCTTTACATAATCCTTCGGGTTGATTTCAACATGACAGGGAGCAAACGCTCCTGCTGGATCCCTGAGCATCTGGCACCATTCCATAGCATACTTCTCTGAAAGAGAATTTTAAACTGAAATCGGATAAAAGATCTAAAAGCATTTTATCAGGCACTCTTTTTAAAAAGGTTTTGTCATCCACTGATATGTTTGTAAGGTTTTTAGATGTGTACCTTTTTCCACACTCATACTACAGGGGTCATTGAGACTAGTACTAAAATCTTGACATAGCGCGGTCTTCCAGGTGCTGGCAAAGGTTGTGGCTGTTCCCTCTATGAGACCTGATTTTGCCTTAAAGTCATCTCCTTGCTTGTCATTAAAGTTCCCACACAGACCTAACAGAAGAACATTATTAGTCTTAGTCATGGAAGCTTTCATCATGTAAAAAAAATAATAAATAAATAAATAAAAAATTAAACAATTAAAAAAAGGAAAGATATTTATAATGTTTCAGAAGTTAAAGTTACCGCTCAGTGTTCCCTTTTGTTTTGAGCTGACTTCCAAGTACACCTGCATAACTGGAACGAGCTGAACGATGATCTGAATACTAGGTGTTTGTGCAATAATAAAGAATGTAGAAGGCTTGAAGAGTTTCACTTGATCTGAAAAACGTTAGAGAACACGACTTAGATGGTAGTAATAATTAAAGACAAGTTAAAACCACGACTTTTTTTTTTATCATAAGGCAGAAAAGACTTTCTAAAAACTCACTAGTAACAACAGGAAGCTTGGTTGCAACATCGTTTAGAAGTACATTGCCAGTGGATGTGATCGTAACCTGTATTTCAGAAATTGAGAAATATTATTAAACATATGTATAGTTGTGCCCAAAAGTTTGCATACTCCTTGCAGATTCTGCTAAGTCTTAATACTGTTAACCAAATAAGAGGGATCATAAAAATCCCATGTTGTTTTTTATTTAGTACTGCCATAAACTTTTTGATAATTTGAAGCACTTACAGGGTAGTTTGAGATGATGAATTTCACAGAAGTCAGACATGTTTCACTCTCTGATACCCCACACTGTGCCAGATGCACGAACACAGTCATATCACTACTGTTATGCTGTAAAGAAGAGAAAAAAAACATATTTAAAATGCTATGCCTGCATAGTAAATTATATTACTATTTGTCAACATCTCACAGTGTACAACTTCTGCATGATCAACAACATTACAGACAGTATTTTCATATGTGAGTGACAGTTCTTGTTTATAAATAGGCTTAGTGGCAATGACCTTTGAAAGAACATAATCACAGTTTCCATGGAAGTTGTAAGCTTTGCCGTCATATGTGATGACATGAGACCCTCCCAGCAAAGAGCAGGTGCCAGAGCAGTCCAGAGTAATGCAATTCCACCGCCCATTTGAACAGACACTGAAACAAAATGAAGCAGGCATTAAAATAAAGACACATTTATAGTGAAAAATATATATATAGTGTATATCCAAGAGATAAATTATATAGCCAAAGGTTTGTGGACATCTGACAATTACACCCATATGTATTCCTTCCCCAAACTGTCGCCACAAAGTTGGAAACACAACTGTATGTACGTCTTTGTATGCTGTATCATTACAGTTTCCCTTCACTGGAACTGAGAGGCCCAAACCTGTTCCAGCATGACAATGCCCCTGTACACAAAGCGAGCTCCATGAAGACATGGTTTGCCAAGGTTGGAGTGGAAAAACTTGAGTGTCCTGCACAGAGCCCTGACCTTCTCACCCAACATCAGTTCAGGCCTGAAGTCAGTAATGCTCTCTTCCTTCCTGGAAGGATTGACGTTATAATAGCAAAGCAGGGATTTAATCTGGAATGGTATGTTCAGAACGCATAGGGGTGTGATGGTCGGGTGTGAGGTGTGTACACCAAAAAAATCCATATTTATATATATATATATATATATATATATATATATATATATATATATATATATACACACACAGTATATATACAAGTTGAGCCAAACCATGGCAGCAGTGCGTGAGTACAAATTTATTTACCAATCTTGACAAGTCCTTGTAAATGATTCTCCTGGTGAATAGGTTTTGCCATTATGGGTGCAGGGACATTCATCAACAGGGATGCAGCCAGTATTATTAATGTCATCTAGCACAGTTCCTGTACAAAGAGATAATTGCGAATTTATGTGATCTACTGAACTGGCTGAGGTAACTGGAAAACTCTAGCATGATAAGGGTATAATCAAAATATATACCATTTATTAGTAAAAATTCTTACCAATATAAGTATTAATTAAATTGGATGATCTTAGCATTTAGCCGTATTTTTGTTTTTTTAATGCATGCTGGCACGTTAGGTTTCTCCAACCAATACTATAAGTACATCTGAATGAGAAATTAATCCAATTTCTCAACTATTAATGGTAAACAGCTCAACCCATTGGTGTGCTGTATTGTATATTTTGTTGTATCTCTGAGGATATGTTACCCTATTAAGGTTTAAAAACATCTAAATCAACTGTGTTTTACTTAATGAAGAAATTGAACCAAAATGATGAGGTTTGGTCTTACATATTGTTTACATTTTTTTCCTAAACAGACAGACACACTTGAATAAACACATAACAAAGAGGTATGTTGTCTTTGGTATCTTGTAGGGGGCATGAGTAAAAGTTTTCTGACTTGGGTCAATTTACCTGAGATGGTTTAACCAGGTTTACCACATTGGTTTTGTCGGTTTTACCACACGCTCAGCACCTCCTGCACCTTGAGCAGCCATGATGGTTCCTGGTCAGGCTGACTAAACCATCTCAGATCATTTGAATCAAGTCATGTGACCCAGACCAAACTTTGTCATAACAGGATTGGTTGAAAACTTTTGATCATGCGCCCTATAGGATATGTGTGTGTGTGTGTGTGTGTGTGTGTGAGAGAGAGAGAGAGAGAGAGAGAGAGAGAGAGAGAAAGAGAAAGAGCAAAGTCTAACAAAGTCGTACCAGGTGGACAGACACATCCATCCACACAGTGATCTGCACAGAGTTGTATCCCCTCTTGGTTTGAGCAGGTGTCTGTACATGGACTCCCACACTCACTGTGCACCATGTTTAATGGACATGTTATTCCTACACAGGAGAAAAAAAAACAAACAACATTAGCACCTAAAAGATAATTGTTCTATTTCAATCCCTCCTTACCACCAGTGGCAGTGAGCATCATCTGCATACCTTCTTGTGCACAAATCCATACAGAGGCAGTACAATGTATATAACTGATATAAATACAAAATATTCAATTTCTTCTCACCTCATGCACATGTCAGATCTCACATACACACTGGAGCTATCTGTGTAACAGCTTGTGACTACAAATGGAGCTAGCGAGAGACCCCTGTCCTCTCTTTGAGGCTGCAGTGAAGGTTTTCTTTCAGCTTTATTAGACTATGAAGACTCTTATTGAGTGTAATTCACAAAACCTACTTGCTCTGCTCTATGATTGTCCAGGCTTTCTTGTGTTTTCTTTGCATTTGTCCATCACTGACTGCTGTGTCTATGGAGGTATTTGTGATAAACCGTTCCTTTCTTGTTCTTGAGTTTCAACTAGAGCGTAGTTTTCACTACTCCACTGTAATGTATATGGTACCTACATTCATATATTGTTATTTCAATTATTATAGTGACGTACCACAGAACTTGTGAGATCTCCAGCTCGCTGGGGTGCCCCCAGCATGCGCACACTGACGTGAGAACTCTGAGAGTGTGTCGCATAGGCAACTATCCTGACTGCTGTTGCACTGACACAGGTCTTCAAGACACGCTTCCAAATACATATTTGTGGGCAACAAGTTATGGCAGCTTTCGAATGCGGGATGGTAAAGCAGGTCCTGACATGTGTTTGTCTGTGAAGGATTAAAATATATATATGTATATATAAGTTACTCCCTTATGGAGGCCTCTTCATGGCCTAAGAATCAACACACCGATTATTTTTGAGAGAATAAGTGTTATAAAAACAATTATTAGTGAATTTTAAATTCTATGTTAATAGTTAGGCTTGGGAGTAAAACTTGTAACGATACCTGTTTCTGGCAGTTGTCCTTTGGATAGATCTCAGTCTGCACACATGTTTCAGTGGGTAGATCCATCTTCCATTTATAGCCAAATTCTTCAGGAGTTAATAGTTGGCCTAGAAAATGAATTTAAAAAGTGGATATGACTATAGTTAAAGCAAGAAACTGTATGATTTAGGTAACAAAAATTATATCCTTACAGAGAAAGTTTTTTATAAAATAAACAGCTCAATGAAAAGACACTGAGTGGGTCAATACAGTCAATACAGAAATGTACAAATATTGAATGCATTGCATTTTTTTATTATTATTATTTTTTTTTACTGCTAATGTATTTATGAAAATATCTTCTCACTATTATACTCTTTACCTGGCTTCTACTGCAATAACTGCTATGTCCATATTTGGTATAAGGAAATCTGCTGAATACTATGTCATAGCATGTTACTGTATGTTTACTTTCACAGCATTTTTAAATTATATTGTTATTCTTTTGCACTGTTATATCTGTTATATCGGACACTTACACACTAGAACTGTGTACTGGTCAGCGCTACACTGTCTCTTACTATGCCCATTGTCCTGTTTTAGTGGTTTCTCTACATGTTTGCACATACACTTTATGGAGAATGTGTAGATCTTATTTAGTTCTGTGTCGTCTCATGTGGTTCGTGTGTGTTTTATGTAGCACTGCGTACTGTACCAGTGTATATGTTTGAAATGACAATAAAACCACTTGAACTTGACTTGACTTTAATATTATGTTCACAAAACAACCAGTAGCCAATATCATATCTGCTAAAATGTCTTTGGCTACAAAATATTTAAAAACTACTCTATTATTCGATTTCACTAATAATAAACACACACAAAAAATTACAAAGCAGGGCCTCAACACTGTCCCATTATATATATTGTATGTACTGTATGTCCCAATCTATAAATTACAAAATTGTCAAGATTGATATATAATACATAATACATGTACTTCTGTAATAAAAGAAGCATACATTTAGTTGAAATTATATACATATGTTTGTAATTTCATCATTTTCAAGACGTCAGAAATTACCAAACATGTCCCAAGGCAGTTTTCAGGTTAATTGGGACAGTCTTAGAATACAATAAATAGAGAAAGGAAAAATGAAGGGATATAATGGATACATAAAGAAATGAATGAAACACCCCTCGACTATGGTTCAGCGATATACTGTTGGATTTTTATTTATTTATTTATTTATTTATTTATTTATTTATGCATTAAATGGTGTTTTTCTGAAACCTCTTAATAAGCAGTCCAAAACTTAGGCCTACTAGTGGTTATGCAGAGATTTTATTGTTGTTACTGCTGTAAGAAATGAATTTCTGAATGTTCCTCAGGCCAACACCTTTGTACATAGTCAATTTTACTCAGTCTACAGTGTTCACATAGTATTAGAATATTGTGATGATGAATTTGAATGAAAGTCCAGCCATATTAAATTGTAGATGAAAGTCAAGGCCTAAACCAATGAAAATGTGTCCCATTTTAACAAACATCATTAAAAAATGGTTTTCAATCACTCCTGACAAAAGAGTAAGCTATGCTTCGTCAGAATATGATATAAACTTTTTTCCTTCATGTGTAGTCAGGACCTTCATGTGTGTCATGTATTGGTGTGTGTTTTTTTTTTTTTTTTGACTAATGGCAGGAAACTCAAAAAATGTCCCAATAAATCTGAATTCACCCTATTTAATGTAGGTAGTTGTTCTACATGCTTACTGAGCCTGGTGTAAAATGGGCCTTACTGTCTGTTACGTGTTCATTAGTGAGTGAGCTACAAGGCACCATGAGGTGTTCTTCTCAACACCAATGCAGGACATATGCATAGTTTTTATGTTTTTTTATGCTTTGTTCTTTGGACTTAATTATTTTCAACTAATTTGGCTCACCATTTTCAATGAACTCATTCTTCAGGATGCCATTGAAGTCCCCACAAAGTCCACATGTCTGATTCCTATAGTTTTTGGAGATCTCAATCTGATGATATAAACAAAGACGGGTTATAAAGCTTATATATGTTTACACATGTGAATGTATGGAATAGTATCACCTAGTTGTGTTCTAGTTTTTGATTACATTACTTGTTATTACAATTATATTATAATAAAATATCAAAAATTATAACAAAGCAAACATGACAATTATATTATAACTTTATGGTTTGTATTTATAATATGTGACAATATAATGTGTTTAATTTCATAATTTCTTTCATTCTTTGCTCTATTTCTCAGCAGTGTTCGCTTTTAAGCTTTGAGACCGTTGGCAAATTGAACTTAAATGTTTAGTCATGTATATTTGTCAAGTATATTTGAACAGCTGAGCAAATGAGGGATTAAGCTGCCTCCTACTTTCAGTACAATAACTTAACTGTTGTATGAAACACTGTCCTAGTTTCAAAATGTCTTACTGCTGACAGTTTATCAAGCCTCTTGCATGTAATGTTACTGAAATTAAACTCAAACTGTACCGAGAGAGAGTTGTGTTCATCCCAAAACACTGTCAGTCCTAACTTGGATTGGATTTTAATGTAATTGGTCATTCTCTCAATCCGAATTCCACTATAGTAGCCTGGGATGATCAATCTGTTTAAAAATATTTAAGAAAATGTTAAGCACCACATAAAGAAAGTATGGCTTTGAATTGAGTAATCATGGGAATGTGACAAAAATACTCACTCTTTATTGTTCACGGTGATGTTGCCTTGTTGAAGCATAATTACAATCCCTCCCAGCTTTATGGTAAAAGCGGTAATTTCAGGACGTTCACCAGTGTATTCCCTCCTCATTTGGATGTTAAACTCAGACTGGGTGCTGTCACACATGGTGGTAAGGATGTAGTTGCAGCTGTAGGGCAACTGGAAGAAATCGCCATCAAATGTGGAGAAGTGGAAGTTTCCCCAAGTACTGCAAACTTGTCCATTATGAGCAGCACCTATCAACATTTTTTTAGGGTTAAGTTTGGCATTGCATTTGACAATCAACAGTAGTGGAATTTTAGAGGAAACAGAAACATGTTTACCTATGGCACTGTTAGAGATCATCTCGATTTTTGTCTCTATAGACACTGTATAGGAAAACAAAATAGAAAGATGATTCAGTATATATAAAGACACCTCACTAAGGGTCATATTCAGAGTGACGAGTTAAAACCCACTTCATTATTCAGACCTGAGATGTTACTATACACACTTACAGCACGTGCTACTCTAGATTTGCATTTGCAAGGTTGAGCTTGCCGTAAAACAGAAGCATATGTTGCTGGTGCATTATTCTGGAGTGATATTATATCCAGCGCCACTGTCTTACAGTTTGATATAACCCCAATATGCCATGCTGAAATTCATGTTTTGTGCTGTACTTGCACTGAATATAACTATGTAATATCATTGGAGGCCAATAATAAATACATAAATATGACACAATTAATTAACCCATAGTATTGCCCATATATTAAGTCTATGAAACATTCTATTTTCTCTTGCGGGAGATCAGAGGAGACAGCATCTTAACTGAAGACATTACTTATGTTAAGGAAATTTTATGTAGGTAAAATTCTGAACTATAGTGTAGCTACTGTATATCAATACAGTTCCATATATGATATAAATTGAACTGCATACCTGGTGCCATCGGCGTCATCGGCGTTTCTATTGCAGGAGGTACAGGAGGTGCCAGGAGAAGAATGATCAAAATTACATCATCAATAAACCACAAATGACTAAATAATTCAAATAACGCTTATAGGTTAACAACAAACAACAAATACTTCTGTATACAGATAGGATAAAGTTACCAGACAGACAAAATATATGCTAAAATATATACTAAATACCAGCCCAAGAGAACCCATGTCACACCCCTCTTCATCTCCCTCCAATGGCTTCCTGTAGCCGCCTGCATCAAACTCAAATCCTTGATGCTCACCTACAAGACCTTGTTTGGAACAGCACCCTCCTACCTCAACTCTCTCCTGAAGGCTTACGTTCCCTCACGCAATCTGCGATCAATCAACGACCGACGCTTAGTACTACCTACTCAGCGTGGCTCAAGGTCCCTTTCAAGAACATTCAAACTAACCGTCCCTCAGTGGTGGAATGAACTTCCAACCGCAATCCTGACCGCAGAATCTCTCACCATCTTCAAAACACAGCTAAAGACCCACCTCTTCCATGAACACCTAACTAACCCCTAAAATAAATAAATAAATTACTCTGGCACTTACACCTCTACTCTGCGCGCTTTGCTTCTTCTGGAACTCAATTAATAAATCTTGTATGGTAGCACTACTTGTATTGTTCTCTGCTTGATATATCGCTTTGCTTGTATTTTCTCATTTGTAAGTCGCTTTGGATAAAAGCGTCTGCTAAATGAATAAATGTAAATGTAAGCTGCAACTGTTCATGCTTTCTGGGTGTACTTCTAGTTCATCATTCAAAAATTAGTATGTGCTGGATAAAGTGCTATTTTATAAATTGCTGAATGATGAACTGGGAGCCTCATTTGTAGTAAATACTGTTATAATTATAACTACGTTTCACTCAACTCTATATCAGATGTTGACTTGAATGCTTGCCATCTCCTCATTTATACAACATCATATTTGTATTTCTTTTCGTTTCTTTTTAAAATCCTCCGTTCGTGTTATGTCCTTTTGTGTTATATCCTAAAAAAACGTGATCTGCATTTTCAATCTGCATTTTCTAACCTCCGATTTTTTTTTCTCCAAAAAACTCAGTCTATCAAGAATTAAGTAATAGAATTAAGCTTAACTACTGTATATTAATACAGTTCCACATATGATATACATTGAACTGCATACCTGGTGTCACCGGCATCATTTTCATTCCTATTGCAGGAGGTACAGGAGGTGCCAGGAGAAGAATGATCAAAATTACATCATCATCAATAAACCACAATTTATGACTAAATAATTATTTATGACTAAATAATTCAAATAACTCTGATAGGTTAACAACAAACAAATACCTCTGTATACAGATAGGATAAAGAAACCAGACAGACAAAAATATATGTTAAAATATATACTAAATAAGTTACATTGAAATATACATATACTGTTGATTTATTTGCTTTCAGGTCCTTTTCAACCCTAGGAAGCACTGCTCATGGTACATGGCAAATTTTATACTAACATTAATGTGATTTTTACTTATGACATAGTAGCTGTAATTAAATATGTTAAATATTTAACATATTTAAACATATCACATACTTTAAAACGCATTAATTTTATGTACATAAAATTCCACAAGATGTGGAATGATACAGAAATAGGCTAGTTACAGGATAAGTTGATAATTATTGGAGTGATGTGGGAATGCTCCATTTCTTAAGTGCACACACGAAATAATTTATATATATATATATATATATATATATATATATATATATATATATATATATATATATATATATATAATACAGTGAAATAATTTTGAAATAGTGAAATAACATTAAACAAATAATGTTGCTGATCACGACAATAATATCATCAAATGTTAAAGTAAGACATAATTATATAAATAATTCGTACTTTGGAAGAGTTAGATTTTCAAGTACTAAATATTAATTAATATTAATATTAATAGCAGTCAATCAGACCCGATATAAATTAAAACACGGGAACACAATCGCTAAATTCTACAAAGCCTCTCCAACCTGTTTGCTGCGTTGACTGCAGTCCAGTTAATATTGTAAGCCAACCCAGCAGCCATATTTGTGGCATCTTTGCACAATTAATGCCAGACCACTGCTCTAAAATGCTGTGCAAACCCCTGTCAGTTCTTCTGCTACGGGAAAATGGCTTTTATACACAATACGGATCTGGTTGAATGCTGATCAGGGTGGAGCTTTAGCTAACATTGTTAGTAGTTGGTCAGTCACTATATGAAAAATAAATATTTAACACATAGAAGCTTGTGTTTGATATCAAACATGGTTTAAGTAATCCTTTGTCACACTGTGCATGAATGATAACTGGTTTACTTAACACAAGTGCGTGTAACAACCTTAATATAGTCTCTTATACTAACACAGGTACAAGTTTGTTTCCAAAGTAGGAGTACTGAACTGCAGTCATTAGACTTCCTTGTCTAATATTTATTTAAAGAGCCAAGAAACTGAATGATGACAAAGACTTGGGTTATAATTTGCAATTACAAAATCATAAAAACCTCATTTAAAACTAATTCTAATGAAATACAATACATACTTAGTATAATACTTAGCATAATTAGTATAGTTCAAATATGTAAAGAATATTAGAAGAACTTTTTTTCATGTACTTTAGCGAAATACACCTAAAATATCCTTTTTTGTATTTTTAAAAATTATACTTAGTATATTGTAAGAGCATACAGTTGAATATATGTAATCCTTAACAGAAGGAAACATACTTAAATTAAAGTATATTGAATTGGAATTTCAACTTAAATGTATTCACTGTAAAACTGGATAGTTCATTTAATTAAAAAAATTTAAGGAAACTAATTCCCTCAAAATTTTTAAGTTGATCAATCAATTTCTTTAAGCCAAATACACTTAAATATAACAAAAATGTAACTCAAACTTGTTATATTTAAGTGTATTTGGCTTAAAGAAATTGATTTATCAACTTAAAAATTTTGAGGTCATATATACATTAATATTAGAATATTAATGTATATTAATGTTTGTGAATCTACACAAAATCACTCATAATATTGAAGCTGTGGGGGAAAAGCTGTATAGTTTGCGATATTATTTACAAATAAAAATCTTTTTTTTTTTTTTTAAAGTTAAAACGCCTTGATGGATTCGTGTGGATTATTGTGATATTTCTTTCATCAGCTTGAACTCTTATTCTAGTGATGTAATGCTACATTTCTCCAAATCTGTTCCCACGAAAAAAGAAATTCCTCTACCTCTTGGATGGCCTGAGGGTGAGTACATTTTCAGCAAATTTACATTGTTGGGTGAACTATTGCTTTAAAATCAGCATGATTCTCTGACAAATGCTTAGACTACTGTGAGCATAGGTGGCTCTTCAAATGTAAACAGGTTAAGAACAGACTTGCACTTGACTTAACATGACTTAAAGAAAGCAGTCACCGTCTCCAAGCATGACAGGTAGTCCTCAAAGCACAAGGGTTCAGACCTCAGTTGGCTGGACTGACTTTAGTGGAAAACATGAAACTCCATTAATGCCACAACCACTCACTATGAATATGTTTACAGCATTTTTAAGAGAATATATGTAAATGCTGATTTAAATATCAGAACTCTAAAAGGTGTGCATCATAGCTGACACCTACATGAAGACTGGACACTTGGGTTTGTGACTGTATATCATTCTCTTCAAATGCTGTTCAGCTTTAAATTATGGTATATTTAGTGTACGAATCCATATGGTATAATAATATCACAATGTTTAGATATGATTTGACAATTTATTTGAATAAATATCAGAACTCTAAAAGGTGTTTACAGTTTGGTAAACAACTTTACAGTTGGTTTTGTGACTATAAGTCATTCTCTTCAAATTCCACTGAAGTTGAACCGTGTATACCAATGTCGTATTTAACTTGCGAGACAGTCCCTTAAATTGCAAATATTGAATGTTCTCCATCAAGCCAACTTTATGCCAGTCAAATAAATATACCCGAGTGCGTGACAAGCCAGAGATCATTCATAATTGGAATCGAATCTGATTTCGGAATCGAGTATGCCAACTCTACATGTCAAATCCCTGACCGACGATTAAATCCACTCATATCAGTTCACAGTAAGGTAGTCTATGTGCCGAATAAAAGTTATTAATTTTATTCTAGAAAGTTAGCATATTTCAACTTCAAGTTTAAGAGATCAATGAATCACAGTGAGCCAAGAGAAGTTTTACAGACTGTTCATTTCAAATTATAAATATAAAACCTTTTAGTCTGTATTCTCGTCGAATACTGTGAATTGTTGTGTGTTTGTTTTGTTATTTACATACAATTTACCTGCATCTAATAACCGTAGTTTCAGGAAGAGCGACTGATTTAACCGCAGTTAATGTTTCTGCAGTCCTTTCTGAGGGTTACACGTTTGGCTTCCTTAAATAGCACGAAACTCTCCATGCTCTTCAGCAAAAAAACACCTTTACCCAGCACAACATGTGAAGAAACAAGTAACTTCCGGGTCAAAGCCAACCAAAAAAAAAATTGATATTTGACCCATTTTCTAATTTCTTATTTTTAACTTGAGTATGAGATGGAAAGAATGGAAAACATTTACATTACACTTATGGCATTTGGCAGATGCCCTTATCCAGAGCAACTTACATTTTATACAGGGTTAAGGGCCTTGCTTAAGGGCCTGTCTATCAGTGACAGGTTGATAGAGCTGGGATTTAAACTCATGACCTTCCAACCACCGTCCACTGTCTTAACCACTGATCTACCACTGCTAACTTAGCAGTACAACTTATTATTCTTTTTTTTTTTTCATTTTGGATTTGTAAATGAATAATAAAAACAACAAGCCATTTTTTCAGTTTCTGATATTTGGTTCTTAACTGAATATGAAAAGGACAAATGATAGACAGATTCTCCAGCCCGGACCGTGACAAAAAGTCTATGATAAATCAGCAGGATGTACAGTTTGAGGATTTAGAAGTTAGAAGTACACTCATTATGTTTTACGCCATTGTCCTTGCACTGTGTCCTTCACTGCTGAGACTCACAGGATGTATCTATGGGAGCTACATTACCTTGTAAGCAGGATGCTGTGAGCAAATTGACAAGCATTCACACAAAACATTTTTTTTGTTGGTATTTACATATTATTTGCAACACTGATCATAGCTACTAATCATTCATACATACAGGGAAATTAATGTTCTCACATAACCTTTGTAAACAATGGGGAAAACCCCTGAAATACGTACTGTAAATACAGGGTAAAATGATTTCTGGTAAGCCCTATAGCTGACTGAAACACTGACATTATTTTGTCAAGCCAACCTACTGAAATGCTATTTAAATTTATTATTCTTACTTTTTTTTATGAGACTAACTAATTCCTTGCGTTTATATAGAGCTTTTCTAGACACTCAAAGTGCTTTACATTGTATGGGGGAAATCTCAACCTAAAATTTTAACTAAAATTTCCTACTCTAACTAGTCCTGGAGCTTTAAATCTATGACCACCAAACTCAGCACAGACCTTCAGTCTGTTCTGACCTGCAATGCTGCTGGGATTAAACTCTGAAGATGGATACAGAATTGCTGGACCTGAATAAAGATTCCTGTAAGGAAGTTATGCTTACAGGAAGAGCTGAAACCTATTCCAGGAACCCTGGTTGTGACGGCATAGATGGGATACCGATAGTATTGCATGGCACCAAGCACACACACCTTCAAACATGCCTTTCTACCTTGGGGCAATTTATTGCAGCCAATCCACCTACATGCATGTTTTTTGGGAGATGTGAGGAAACTAGAGGAAACTCACATAGACACAGAGAGAAAAGGCCAAACCCCACTCGGAGAGTAACTCAAACTCAGGATCGATCCATTATACAGGAGCTGTGAGGCGGCAATGCTACGCTGCATCACCAGGCCATAAATATACAAAAGTATTTGAAAGCGGATAAGCGTGTGGTTTAGCTGGAAACTGCAATGGGTGTGTATGTAGATAACTAATGTGTCACACCTGAAACCTGTGAGATAACTATCTGCACTATTTATTTTAACTCTCTCTCTCACTGAGCAAGCAGAGAAAAACCAAGAGAACTGTGCCAGCTCAAAAGCATCAGAGCTTCAGTTGTTGGTCCTTTGCACAAGCTAAATGCTAAAGAAATAAGCTAACAAACACCCTCGGTCAATTGGTTTCTGGTAGTGTGCCTTTGAAAAAACCTGCCACAGGTTTTAATGTTGATAGACTTCGGCATCCATCCATTCATTTTCCATAGCGCTTATCCTACACAGGGTCGTTGGGGAGCCTGGAGCCTATCTCATGGAACTCCGGGCACTAGGTGGGGGACACCCTGGACGGGGTTCCAACCCATCGCAGGGCACATAGACATTCGCACACCCATTCACACACTACAGACAATTTGGAAATGCCACGCAGCCTACAATACATGTCTTTGGACGGGGGGAGGAAACCGGAGTACCCGGAGGAAACCCCCAAAACACAGGGAGAACATTCAAACTCACACAGATAGGGTTCAAAACCGCCAACCCCGGAGGTGCGAGGCAAACGTGTTAACCACTAAGCCACTCCCAGTCACTCACTCTCTCTCTCTCAAACACACACAAACACACACACACAAACACACACACACACACACACACATTTACACTTTCAATTTAGTATAACCTGCCAGCAGGTTTTTGGGAAGGGGGAGGAAACTGGAGAACCTATGAATCTCAATCCATACAGTAACCTGAGCTTGAAATCAGAATGGGGAAACTGGAGCTGTGAGACAGCAATGTTACCCTCCCTGCCCTTGTGCATGATTAGCTTTTTTGACGCTTGTATAAAGGGTTCTGTTTGTCTCATAGTGTGATGAGGGCAAAATGTGCTGAGTTTCTGAATGATGCACTCAAATGTTAAAAGTTTATTCTGTAGCAGAAGAAAGTAAATGGTCATGTATTTATGGCTTATAATTGATTGATTGATTAAACTTTATTAATGCCCTAGGGGAAATTTACAAAAGCATGTATGTCCACATGTATTTGTGAATTCAGAATTCGGTGCTATAGGAGTCTGCAGTTCATATGAAATAATGCAGTGTATACTGAAATAATTATATTTTCATATATTACCAGTGGATTAATTAATTAAGCTCTATAACATTATACTTAATACTTGTTAGTTATCACTCAGTAAACACATGAATTTTAAAAAGTGAAGTGACCACTGATATTAGCGTATTGTTTACTTTCAGCCTGCTTTGTGTGTGCTGGATTAAAACAGTTCTCAGACAATAAGCGTTTTATATGCTATTTCTTTTTATTAAATAGTCTTATTGATCACAAGTGAGCAAACACAAATTGCACTTAAATTGCACTTTGTTTAAACAGCTATATGTATTTCTGAATTAAAAGCAAGGCAATCTGGTCCTTTAAAAGACGCCTTTGAAAATAATCATGATAAAGCTA
Organism: Ictalurus furcatus; assembly: GCF_023375685.1. Classification (NCBI taxonomy): domain Eukaryota; kingdom Metazoa; phylum Chordata; class Actinopteri; order Siluriformes; family Ictaluridae; genus Ictalurus; species Ictalurus furcatus. The sequence goes on from NC_071268.1 coordinate 23,572,842, forward strand.
CTTGAAATCTTTTCTAAATATCTGAGAGAAAAATGCAGTATAGGTTCTTTGTGACTGTTGTTTCTATGACATTGTTGTCACAGAACACATCCTTAGGGCTGTCTGAAGCTACGTCTCTTGCGAGTATGTCCTTTGTGAGTTTGTGTGTCCTGGACACTGCTTAGACATTTAGTCTGGTCACAGCTGCACGCCTCCACATGGAAGTAGGTGTGGGTTACTGAATGTCCATTCTGGCAGTCCAGACTCACTGTACGGTTACTGGTGCGGCTCGCTTGGCAACAGCTACAAGTTGAAGAGCCCAAATCACTGTACCTGAAACAAACAGACAGACAAACAGATAGATATGAAATACAACAGCATGGTTGAATTGATCTAAAATCATTAGAATTTGTAATGGTTATAATGGGAATTGTATTGGTTTTAATGGAAACTGTAATGGTCCCTGTCGGAGTCTACTGGTAGTTTGTTGTCTTCCATTGGTGGCATGTTATGTCTAGTGGATACCATTAAGGACAAATAATGGTAATGGTTTAATTGGTTTGTAATGGTATTTGTAGTGGAAACCATTAGGATTTCTTTTATGCTTTTTTTCAGCAGGGCCGATTGGTCAGAAGGTGTGTATTAGCTGCATGGCTGGGACAGAGGTTCCCTCTGTAACATGAACGTCAGGTTTATTTTAATGCATTCTTTCTAATATGTTACTGTTTCTATAGCAACAGCTCAGGGACTTGTATGGGACTTGTGTAGTTGATATGGTGAATTTTTTTGTTAGGAGTCACGGGTCTGAGCGTTATGTAACAGCCATAGCGCTTTGTAAAGTTTCCCAGTATGTGGATGTCTTAAAGACAAAAGAGTTTATTCTTTGTGTGTGTGTGTGTGTGTGTGTGTGTGTGTGTTTTTGTAAAATGACAAGCTGACTGACTGGAATGTCTGTTCATAGCGTTTATAGCTGCTATAACATAAGTGTTAACAGGAACTAAATCGTCTCATGGATGCGCCACTATATATGACATATATAACTATATATAACTATAAACTGTCAAAATGCACAACATGTTCAATAATAAATTAAAATTGTAATCACTGGCAAATATCTCTGGTATAAGTGGAACAACACTTTTTCAGATGTGCTGTTATAGAAAAATGTTTCACTTTGTACACCACCTCGACATGTCTTATTTTCCTATAGTGTGATCCGATTCCTTATATATAGATACATTACAAGTATATATGTGTACTGTACTTGCGTGTGTATGTGTGTGTGTGTGTGAGAAAGAGAGAGAGAGAGAGAGAGAGAGAGAGAGAGAGAGAGAGCGAAAGCATATACTCACTTGCTATAGCTGTTACAGTGTCCCTGACAGTGTGTTTGTTCCACCTTGACCTTTGACCAGCAGTTGTTGTGAATGATGTGATCAAAAGTGGTCTGAACTTTACATCCAGTGTCCTTCGGCACACCTGAAAACGCACACACACACACACACACACACACACACAATACCATAATTTTCTTGAACCACTGTAGCTGATGAATTATTGGGTGTTGTCCAGTAATTGTATAGTGCTACTCACATTCTTTGCAGCAACGGTTAGCAGAAAGCAGCACAGTACCCTGCAGATAAAGATCACACCAGAACATTTGTGTTGTTGTATGATCGTAAAACCAATTAACCATAAGCAGTCCTTATACAAAAACATATTTAACTTCCCAATTTTCTTTTCCTAATCTGTACTATAAATTCCAACAATGACCATTATGATACAACAATGTTCTATAATAGACAGTAAAAGTCCTTATTATTATTACTAACCTCAAACCGGTTATATTACATATGGAATTTGTGAGAATTTATGAGAAACATTACATGCTCATTCTCAGGACAAATCCATGCACAAATGAACATATATTGTAGTATTTGGTCATTTTTATATAATGTGTTCATTTTATTCAAGCAAGCACATAATCTCTTCGACAATCCAGTACTTAAAGTTAGTAGTCTTGTGTGTGTGAGACCCTTACAGGCTGGCAATCGCTGAGGTTGAATGGTGGGCAGTGGATATTGTACTTAGTAACCAGATATTCTCCATTAGTCTTTGTGCAGGTGAACGTTTCACAGGGACTGTGTAATGGAGTCCATTCTTTTCCACTCTGCACACAGACCAGTACACATGAAATCTCACAGAGTACTCCTCGACAAAAGCAAAACTTAGAAGTCACATTTGTACTCGTTTTAGAGTATCGCTTTTACAGACCTAACAAACAGCCATAAATTGTACACTTGCACTTACACTTTCAGAATGTTTGCATATGATTTATTTCCTACACCTCAATAGTTCTCTGAACATTACCTCCAAGACGTGTGTTGTGCCGTTGTAGTTAAGGACACATTTGATCTGTACGCATTTTCCACAGCATTCAGCAGTGTTTGATTCCACATACTTATATCCCTGAGAGAGAGAAACATTCATCAGTTTGTGACAGTTACACTGTTTGAGCATTGATTGTTTTGTTTTTTTGTTACAGGTCGAATATGAATGTAATATGACATATTTGGCATTCACTTATATTTCTTTTTTCCCCGCGCAGACAAATTGGGAAATTGCATAATAGCAAACAAAAACAAATTGAGTACAAATGACCAATCTATAACTAGACAGTACTCTCTTTCTCAGTATAGGATAAAACCATCTTTTTGCTCTCTCAAGAAAAAGTGTTTCCTTCAGTCAGGAAGTTTGACAAATAGGAATATTTGATGAAGAAGTTACTGAACTCATGTAAAATATGAATCAGTTGATGCATTACTACATATGAGACGTTAGTAATTAATAGAATTAACAGACACAATGATTAATGATTAATTAATAGATTAATTATGATTCATTAATAGAATTAATAGACACATAATGCTGTGTCTAACAGAAATAGCTCAATATTAGACTTGCCAAATTGATTGCCATCACAGAAATGAGGCATTAATCGATATAAATACAATGCCCTGGAACGCACACAGATTTGAGTGAACCCCATTAAACTGCATGAAAAGACACAACGTGAGTTTGAGTTTTACAAAGTGTTTTAGGCAGATGATTTTTTTGCAGTTGCACTGATGGTCATGGTAATATTAAGAATTTATAACACTGTGACTTATTTCTCGCACATGATCATGAAAATATGGGCCATACTGTATGGGATGGAATACAACATTTACATCTATTCATTCTGCAGTTTCTTCTACACTGAGTGACCTTCTATAGAGGCAGGATACAATCCAAGCAACTGAGTGTTAAGGCACTTGCCCAAGGACCCCTCAGTGGTTTGCTACAGGTCTTAAGATTCAAACTCAGAACCTTATGATCGTTATCTCTGAGCATTAAACCCCCTGAATTAGCATTGTCCGCAATGCCTCCTTGTATATCGTACTCCTTTCATTGCTGACCAGGCATAAATTCCCAAAACAGATATTGTTCTGCAGCTCATTAAAGTTATAACATGTACACGTAGAGTTTATCAATGAAGTAACACATTTGTTCAAATTGGTATATGGACTGTGGGAGAAAGTTAACCAAAACTTACTGGTTTACACTTCTCATTGCACATCACTAGGCCACAGCGGACCTTACGCAGTTGTGTATTCGGATCCAAATCATGGGTGCAGCTACAATTCTGGCAGTCAACCACAGGGATTGAAGTACCAGGCTGGAATGGAGAGTTTTAATATGTAATTATTCATAGAGGACATGGTTGTTATAGCTACAATACATGCAACACATAGTTTGTGTGTGACTTTTTAGCAATGCTGTAATCTTTCTCAGTTACCTCGTACTCCAGTCCTTTATGTACACAGACATTCTTTGGCTCTGCGAGAACAAACCATGTAATTGTAAATAGATATTACAAAAAACATTTATGATATTATGGTGTGAGATGCTGAATGATATTCATATTTGTCATTAGTGTTAATACCGCATGTGAATTCAGGGCAGCATTTCCCTTCAGGCACTTTGGCTACAGGAGCGAAGCCGATTGTACACCAATTCTTTACACTGGGACAGGTGCTGCTCTCACAGCCTGAAATAAGTGCAAGAAAGTCATGGAGTAATGTAAGACACGGATTTACACTATACCATGTTGCTGGTTTCAGTGAATGACAGCAGTAGAATTCACCAAAACAAGAAGAACTAACCCTTACATTATGACTCATGTCTACGTACAAACACTACATAATGAATTTCATTCTCCAAAAGCATGTAAGATTTCTGTGTTTGATAGAACAAACAATAATACAACAGAAGAATCGCAAGCAAACATTAAGCAACAACAACAACAACAAAAATAATGACGCTATCTTACGGCAGGTAAGAATAGTGCAACAGGCATCTGACGGATCTGTCGCATTGACCACAATAAATCCTGGCTCGCTGCAAGTCACTTGGTTGTTTGAACACTGCCTTGGTTTACACTTGATGGATGCAGATGCCTTATCACAGACACAATCCTGGCAACCATACTGGAACTTTTCTCCAAACTGCCATTTAAAATCACAGACAACGTTAATGTATTATTTGGTTCTACAGATGTACAGTGGATAGTACACTATCCTAAATCTTATATGTCCATATCTTCTTGAGGTCATCCATTCATCCAGGCAGAATTACCCATATATATTAATTCTAGTAGTTGTCATGGCCTTCATGCCTTGCTTGGCTAATGACCTGGGCTAACAAGGAGAACACATTTTGATGATAGACACCAAGAGTACCAATAGGCCAGTTGATGATGACGACATAACAAGTAGGATAATATGTAAAAAAAATATATATAATGCATGGTAAAGTATCAATCAGTGTTACTGAATAGTTGTTACAAATGGAAAGGGTTGTGGCTTTAACTAACTTCCTAAGCAAGAAGGACCTGAACTTACCTCTCGTCCTTGACCAGAGGGGTCCAAGCATCCTACAAAGACAGAGAGATATCAAACATTGGGGCAGATATTACTATATTACTACTACTACTGCTACTACTACTACTACTACTACTACTTAATTGACCATGGCATAACTTCACAATTAATTTAACATATTTACAGTCCAGATGGTAGAACTGTGATATTTGTTTTATCCTTGAACGTGACCTTTAGGCAGCATGCTGTGTCTGGATTGTATTATTATGCTGTTTATCCAATAGAAATAATCATTTCAGTTAAAGAAATATATCAATTATTCGTTTAAAAAGGTTTTTCCAAGTTACAAAATTGATTATCAGATGTGGCCACCATAATACCAAGCTATTTGAGAAGGTTGTACAGACAAAGCCCTTCCTCTGTGAAACCCACAAAATGAATATTAACTGAACTTGAAACTACAATTACAGTTTTATCTTAAGGTCAGATGAGACCAAAATCTAAATATTTGGTCATAAACAGCATCCGAATGAAAAATGGACACTGCATACATGGAACAGCAGCCAAACCCACTGTACAATACAGTGTAGCCTCCGCCAGGAAATTTAGACTTGGTTGTAAATGGATTTTTTTTAACAAAATAACTAAACCTACTGAAACCTGTGCTCTCATGAAAATTATCTGCCTTCTCTGAAGGTGAATCTATACTTATCTCATGCGATCAGGTTATAGAGACAGACTAATTACTTACCACATTTGTCAACACACACGTCTGACTCCTTACTGAAGAGCCGCGTGCCATCAGGACAGAAACAACCCTCAGTAGTCATGTTCAGAATATTGTCTCCAGGCCTTTTAATAAAAATAATTAAAGACACTTAACCTTCAGAAATTACATCATTATCTGAATGCATCCTAATAGTTGTGCTCCCATTGACATTAGGAATATAAATGCAGACTGAATTCACATATCAGCCACCTTTATCACAAGTCCTTAGTGACATACACAGCCACTTCAGGTACAATGAGTTAGATGATATATGTATATTGGTTAGTACTGTATATTGTGGTAAAACACACATTTATTAGTGATTAGTAATGAAAAATGAATTAGATATAAATGCACACGTGTCTTTGCAGGTTGGAGGGTCAGGAGGTCCACAGGCTTGGTACACTTTGTCTGCTGGACAATCGGGAGCTGAGGAATTAACATTCAACATAACATCTTGTTATGGACAAACAAGCTCCTCGAGCGCATCAATACATTATCTTACAATACAAATTTTATACTTGTTATTTTTTCACTTGCATTTTGTGTTCTGTCACTATGTTTTCATGAGATTGGGCTGATGCATGTTCATAAAATGGCCTGCTGCATATGGTCAGTTGGCTTACCGCATAGATCAGTGTGGTTCCTCCAGTTTATGCAGATACCATACTCTGAGCAAACTCTTGCATAGGTCCAAAGACTGGTGCAGACTACAGCTGGGTTGGTCATATGACAACTGTCAAACTGGCAGCCAGTTAAGAAGTTTTCAGGGGAGACGTGGGGATGACACTCGCTAAACACTCTGGAAGAAAGTGAGTCAAACTTGTAAAAAAGTTGCATATGCTGTGTGAAAGACTGCAGTTCTGCTGCTAACAAAATGAGCAGTAGGATATATCAATTGATAACGATCCTGGATTTGTCCAATGCCAGGTATTAGACTCTTGTGGTAAGTTGTAAACAGGTATCAATGCAAACAGAATTGAATTGATCAGAAATTAGATGATTTTCACCTCTTACTTAGTTGTACTTAGTTTACAAAGAAAAAAGTGTGTTCATTTTTTAAAGTGAAACCTAGCAAAGTGAACAATGGATATAATACTCACTCGCTCTTCATAAGCTCACACACTGTGTTGATTGGACATGGCTTTACTGGCCTCTCTGTTGGTGGTTGTTTGCATTCTGTGTTTATGTTCAGGTCTTTAGCTTGCCAGTAGTCTGCCATTACTGCACAGCTATCTACAAGTTTTCCACCTGGTAGCATGCAGTCATCTTCCTTGATGTTGTTGCAGGTACCTGAGAGAATTAAAAGTACAAGATTTAGACATTGCCATAATGCATATATTGTGCAATTATGTAATAATTTGACATGATGTTTAACAACATAATAAAATAATCATGAATGGCTATTAATGCCAGGCTTAATGTAAATAGATAAGTATATATCTCTTGATATAAGTTTTTCATTTAGTTAAACTTTTTAAACATTTTATTATAAAATAGTTGCAATTATATTTCCATACCACAGTGTCCTTGAGTGTTGTTCCCAAAATGCTGGAATGGCAGTTCAACACTGAAACCAGTGACTCCAAACATCACAACAACCCCCAGACGTGGAATCCTTAGGATTAAGTTCAACCCTGAGGTCACCACGGTCACACCATTTCTAGTAAATGGTAATGTCAGAGCAGACTGCTCTAATAAAGCCTGCATTGATAAAAGTAGGACAAATGAACCACAATTAAGCAGTTACCTTGCTTAGCATAACCAATTCAATTCCAAACTCCAGAAAATAATTTCCTTATTCTTGACTGTAAGAAAATCAATAATATACTTTTGTGTAGATGTTCTGGTGTTAAATCTCACCTCCAGCTTGGCAGCTCCTATAAGGTCGTGGTTTTTCAGTGTGATCATTAGATTGTTGTAGGACACAATGATAGATCTCGGGCAGGACACAGACTCTTCGGGGTCACAATTGACATTATCAATGTAAATTGTCAAGTGGTGTTTAGGCCTGATTTCTTCCATTAAAACATACGTGCATGCTCCTTGATGACTATAGAACAGTCCATCAAATGTTATATAGTGAGGATCACCCCAGCCTTCACAAAAGCCTGAAATAGAGAAAGTGATTTTATTGCTTGTATTTCCTGCAGTATATTTAAATTTCAAATAGTACATTTTCATTTATTTGATAAAAAAAAAATTATTGGACGCAAGGGGTTTGACACTGGCCTTATTTAGTCAACATTCAGATAATGATCTAAATTTGGAAGCAAAGTGTATGAATAAATTTGAAATATTTCACTAATATGTGTATTATTCATGTGTTTGGACTTTAGATGGGTGCATGCAATTCACTCACAGTCACAAGCACGTTCTTTACAGCAGTAGTACTCATCATACACCTCCACAGGTTTTTTGCCATTTGAACAAGTGATGTTTTCAAGAGGTTTACATTCATATGGGATAATCTCAATCGTATTGTTTTCAATGCACCTGGCCATTGTGCAGTTACAGATCGTAAATGTCTCGTTTTCCTATCATCAGAAAATATAGCATATTTTAACAGTGGTCTATGCATCATCAAACAACATATTAGTTTAGTTACATTGATATGTAAATATTCACAAAATATTATAAATGTAACTGGCATTCTCAGTTGAATGAATGTTTAATTTTCATTTAGTCTAAATTAAAAATAAAATAAAAAAAATTAAAAAAAATATACTTTCCATCCAGACCTTTGTAAAATCTAATGATCTCAAAATACATTACTACAGTTGTTATTATTTAACTTTTTCTGAGTTATTTTACAACCTTTGGTTTGTTTTTTTTTACCCAAATATCCAGTGCCATTACAGTTGGTTAAAGATACAAACCAAGTCTAACACTTCTATTGTTGAAATGTCTGGCAAGTTTTCTTCTTTTTGAGTGTGAGGGTACAAATTGTACTTGCCATTTTAATCTGACCTTTAAACACCATTAAAAACATACTGCCAAATTCAGCCAAATAGGCTCAGTTACTGTATGTAATTAAAAACATTCAAGGAAATAAATCTGTGAGAGGTATCCAATCAGTGTGAATTAAAAAGGCTTTATCATGCACTACATTATTTACAGTATGTGTGCCACTGTGTTATACTTACAGTTACTCCCCATTCTTCGCAAATTTTCCCTGGAAGTTTTGTTGTTGTCACTGGAGGTTTTGTTGTTGGCGTCACTGGAGGTTTTGTTGTTGGGCATACTCCTGTTGTGTTGTGTATTACACAACTATCATTACAGATCATGGTCAAACATATACCTGAGCCAATGTGCTTATTTTCAAATATCGTTGCACCTATAAAAATAAAGATTAAAAGAGAAAAAGAGGTAAATGTCATAAAATAATCATGTAAGGCTCATTTTAAAAAAGAAAACAAAATTGATTAATACAAACATTGCTTTACATGATAAACTACATTCTGATACTTTACAAGCTTTTGAACGGTAGAAATAAATAGTAAAAATCTCCAACCTGGTCTATAATGTGTTCCATTTATTATGCAGAAACACTCTGTGGTTGGGGTAAGGACAACTGATGTTGTAGTTGATCCAGATGTAACTACTGGAGTAGTTGTTGGTTTGGTAGTTGTTCCAGTGGTAGATGTTGACCCAGTTTGAATTGTTGTGCTTCCTTCAGTTGTTGTACTTGATACCTGAGTTGTAGTTGTTGACCCCACTGCAGTAGTTGTTGGTTGGGTAGTTGTTCCAGTGGTAGATGTTGGCTCAATTTTAGTTGTTGTGCTACTTTCAGTTGTTGTACTTGATACAGGAGTTGTAGTTGTTGGCACCACTGTAGTAGTTGTTGGTTGGGTATTTGTTCCAGTGGTAGATGTTGGCCCAATTTTAGTTGTTGTGCTACTTTCAGTTGTTGTACTTGATAAAGGAGTTGTAGTTGTTGGCCCCACTGTAATAGTTGTTGGTTGGGTAGTTGTTCCAGTGGTAGATGTTGACGAAATTTTAGTTGTTGTGCTACTTTCAATTGTTGTACTTGATACAGGAGTTGTAGTTGTTGACCCCACTGCAGTAGTTGTTGGTTGGGTAGTTGTTCCAGTGGTAGATGTTGGCCCAGTTTGAATTGTTGTGCTACCTTCAGTTGTTGTACTTGTTGGCCCCACTGTAGTAGTTGTTGGTTGGGTAGTTGTTCCAGTGGTAGATGTTGACCCAGTTTGAATTGTTGTCCTTCCTTCAGTTGTTGTACTTGATTTTGGAGTTGTAGTTGTTCGCCCCACTGTAGTAGTTGTTGGTTGGGTAGTTGTTCCAGTGGTAGATGTTGGCCCAGTTTTAGTTGTTGTGCTACTTTCAGTTATTGTACTTGATACAGGAGTTGTAGTTGTTGGCACCACTGGAGTAGTTGTTGGTACCACTGGAGTAGTTGTTGGTTGGGTAGTTGTTTTAGCAGTTGTTGATTCAGTTGTACTTTCAGTGATTTGAGGGGTACTAATTACACTAGACGTTGTCCCTGTAATAATTACTGTTGTTGTCTGAGATGTGCTTGATTCAGTTGTAACTACTGGAGTAGTTGTTGGTTTGGTAGTTGTTCCAGTGGTAGATGTTGACCCAGTTTGAATTGTTGTGCTTCCTTCAGTTGTTGTACTTGATACCTGAGTTGTAGTTGTTGACCCCACTGCAGTAGTTGTTGGTTGGGTAGTTGTTCCAGTGGTAGATGTTGGCTCAATTTTAGTTGTTGTGCTACTTTCAGTTGTTGTACTTGATACAGGAGTTGTAGTTGTTGGCACCACTGTAGTAGTTGTTGGTTGGGTAGTTGTTCCAGTGGTAGATGTTGGCTCAATTTTAGTTGTTGTGCTACTTTCAGTTGTTGTACTTGATACAGGAGTTGTAGTTGTTGGCACCACTGTAGTTGTTGTTGGTTGGGTAGTTGTTCCAGTGGTAGATGTTGGCTCAATTTTAGTTGTTGTGCTACTTTCAGTTGTTGTACTTGATAAAGGAGTTGTAGGTGTTGACCCCACTGCAGTAGTTGTTGGTTGGGTAGTTGTTCCAGTGGTAGATGTTGGCCCAGTTTGAATTGTTGTGCTACCTTCAGTTGTTGTACTTGTTGGCCCCACTGTAGTAGTTGTTGGTTGGGTAGTTGTTCCAGTGGTAGATGTTGTCCCAGTTTTAGTTGTTGTGCTACTTTCAGCTGTTGTACTTGATAAAGGAGTTGTAGTTGTTGGCACCACTGTAGTAGTTGTTGGTTGGGTAGTTGTTCCAGTGGTAGATGTTGGCCCAGTTTTAGTTGTTGTGCTACTTTCAGTTATTGAACTTGATACAGGAGTTGTAGTTCTTGGCACCACTGGAGTAGTTGTTGGTACCACTGGAGTAGTTGTTGGTTGGGTAGTTGTTTTAGCAGTTGTTGATTCAGTTGTAGTTTCAACGATTTGAGGGGTACTATTTACACTAGACGTTGTCCCTGTAATAATTACTATTGTTGTCTGAGATGTGCTTGATTCAGTTGTAACTACTGGAGTAGTTGTTGGTTTGGTAGTTGTTCCACTGGTAGGTATTGACTCAGTTTGAATTGTTGTGTTTCCTTCAGTTGTTGTACTTAATACATGAGTTGTAGTTGTTGGCACCACTGTAGTAGTTGTTGGTTGGGTAGTTGTTCCAGTGGGAGATGTTGTCCCAGTTTTAGTTGTTGTGCTACTTTCAGCTGTTGTACTTGATAAAGGAGTTGTAGTTGTTGGCCCCACTGGAGTAGTTGTTGGTTGGGTAGTTGTTTTAGCAGTTGTTGATTCAGTTGTACTTTCAGTGATTTGAGGGGTACTAATTACACTAGACGTTGTCCCTGTAATAATTACTGTTGTTGTCTGAGATATGCTTGATTCAGTTGAACCTACTGGAGTAGTTGTTGGTTTGGTAGTTGTTCCACTGGTAGATGTTGACTCAGTTTGAATTGTTGTGCTACTTTCAGCTGTTGTACTTGATAAAGGAGTTGTAGTTGTTGGCACCACTGTAGTAGTTGTTGGTTGGGTAGTTGTTCCAGTGGGAGATGTTGTCCCAGTTTTAGTTGTTGTGCTACTTTCAGCTGTTGTACTTGATAAAGGAGTTGTAGTTGTTGGCCCCACTGGAGTAGTTGTTGGTTGGGTAGTTGTTTTAGCAGTTGTTGATTCAGTTGTACTTTCAGTGATTTGAGGGGTACTAATTACACTAGACGTTGTCCCTGTAATAATTACTGTTGTTGTCTGAGATATGCTTGATTCAGTTGAACCTACTGGAGTAGTTGTTGGTTTGGTAGTTGTTCCACTGGTAGATGTTGACTCAGTTTGAATTGTTGTGCTACTTTCAGCTGTTGTACTTGATAAAGGAGTTGTAGTTGTTGGCACCACTGTAGTAGTTGTTGGTTGGGTAGTTGTTCCAGTGGGAGATGTTGTCCCAGTTTTAGTTGTTGTGCTACTTTCAGCTGTTGTACTTGATAAAGGAGTTGTAGTTGTTGGCCCCACTGGAGTAGTTGTTGGTTGGGTAGTTGTTTTAGCAGTTGTTGATTCAGTTGTACTTTCAGTGATTTGAGGGGTACTAATTACACTAGACGTTGTCCCTGTAATAATTACTGTTGTTGTCTGAGATATGCTTGATTCAGTTGAACCTACTGGAGTAGTTGTTGGTTTGGTAGTTGTTCCACTGGTAGATGTTGACTCAGTTTGAATTGTTGTGCTACTTTCAGCTGTTGTACTTGATAAAGGAGTTGTAGTTGTTGGCACCACTGTAGTAGTTGTTGGTTGGGTAGTTGTTCCAGTGGTAGATGTTGGCCCAGTTTTAGTTGTTGTGCTACTTTCAGTTATTGTACTTGATACAGGAGTTGTAGTTGTTGGCCCCACTGTTGTTGGTGTTGTTGTTGGTGTAGAAATACATTCACAACAGAGTACTCTAATTTCATAATCAAAACATTTGTATGGCCTTGCTGTCTGTTTCCCCTTTTCACATTTTAAACCAAATGAAACATCACACTGAACAACCTGACCTGTTTCTTGTACAAATTCTTCCAGAGACATATCAGGCCTTTGTAAACATCTACACTGTATGTCTTCTGGATGTTCACATATTTCCTTTCCACTCTTAGTGATATTTTCATATGTCTCAAAATCATTTCCCCCTCCTGTTTTTGGGTTATCCACGTTAATCCAGCCAGACCAATCACATTTAGGAGTGCATGGTGTAGTGACTGTAATTGTTGTCTCCACTGGAGTAGTTGTTGGTTGGGTAGTCGTTCCAGTGGTAGGTGCTGACTCAGTTTGAAATGTTGTGTTTCCTTCAGTTGTTGTACTTAATACATGAGTTGTAGTTGTTGGCACCACTGGAGTAGTTGTTGGTACCACTGGAGTAGTTGTTGGTTGGGTAGTTGTTTTAGCAGTTGTTGATTCAGTTGTACTTTCAGTGATTTGAGGGGTACTAATTACACTAGACGTTGTCCCTGTAATAATTACTGTTGTTGTCTGAGATGTGCTTGATTCAGTTGTAACTACTGGAGTAGCTGTTGGTTTGGTAGTTGTTCCACTGGTAGGTATTGACTCAGTTTGAATTGTTGTGTTTCCTTCAGTTGTTGTACTTAATACATGAGTTGTAGTTGTTGGCACCACTGTAGTAGTTGTTGGTTGGGTAGTTGTTCCAGTGGGAGATGTTGTCCCAGTTTTAGTTGTTGTGCTACTTTCAGCTGTTGTACTTGATACAGGAGTTGTAGTTGTTGGCACCACTGGAGTAGTTGTTGGTGCCACTGGAGTAGTTGTTGGCTGGGTAGTTGTTTTAGCAGTTGTTGATTCAGTTGTACTTTCAGTGATTTGAGGGGTACTAATTACACTAGACGTTGTCCCTGTAATAATTACTGTTGTTGTCTGAGATGTGCTTGATTCAGTTGTAACTACTGGAGTAGCTGTTGGTTTGGTAGTTGTTCCACTGGTAGGTATTGACTCAGTTTGAATTGTTGTGTTTCCTTCAGTTGTTGTACTTAATACATGAGTTGTAGTTGTTGGCACCACTGTAGTAGTTGTTGGTTGGGTAGTTGTTCCAGTGGGAGATGTTGTCCCAGTTTTAGTTGTTGTGCTACTTTCAGCTGTTGTACTTGATACAGGAGTTGTAGTTGTTGGCACCACTGGAGTAGTTGTTGGTGCCACTGGAGTAGTTGTTGGCTGGGTAGTTGTTTTAGCAGTTGTTGATTCAGTTGTACTTTCAGTGATTTGAGGGGTACTAATTACACTAGACGTTGTCCCTGTAATAATTACTGTTGTTGTCTGAGATGTGCTTGATTCAGTTGTAACTACTGGAGTAGCTGTTGGTTTGGTAGTTGTTCCACTGGTAGGTATTGACTCAGTTTGAATTGTTGTGTTTCCTTCAGTTGTTGTACTTAATACATGAGTTGTAGTTGTTGGCACCACTGTAGTAGTTGTTGGTTGGGTAGTTGTTCCAGTGGGAGATGTTGTCCCAGTTTTAGTTGTTGTGCTACTTTCAGCTGTTGTACTTGATACAGGAGTTGTAGTTGTTGGCACCACTGGAGTAGTTGTTGGTGCCACTGGAGTAGTTGTTGGCTGGGTAGTTGTTTTAGCAGTTGTTGATTCAGTTGTACTTTCAGTGATTTGAGGGGTACTAATTACACTAGACGTTGTCCCTGTAATAATTACTGTTGTTGTCTGAGATGTGCTTGATTCAGTTGTAACTACTGGAGTAGTTGTTGGTTTGGTAGTTGTTCCACTGGTAGGTGTTGGCCCAGTTTTAGTTGTTGTGCTACTTTCAGTTATTGTACTTGATACAGGAGTTGTAGTTGTTGGCCCCACTGTTGTTGGTGTTGTTGTTGGTGTAGAAATACATTCACAACAGAGTACTCTAATTTCATAATCAAAACATTTGTATGGCCTTGCTGTCTGTTTCCCCTTTTCACATTTTAAACCAAATGAAACATCACACTGAACAACCTGACCTGTTTCTTGTACAAATTCTTCCAGAGACATATCAGGCCTTTGTAAACATCTACACTGTATGTCTTCTGGATGTTCACATATTTCCTTTCCACTCTTAGTGATATTTTCATATGTCTCAAAATCATTTCCCCCTCCTGTTTTTGGGTTATCCACGTTAATCCAGCCAGACCAATCACATTTAGGAGTGCATGGTGTAGTGACTGTAGTTGTTGTCTCCACTGGAGTAGTTGTTGGTTGGGTACTTGTTTCAATGCTAGGTGTTAAAGTTGAAGTTTGCGTTGATGTAGAGGTTTCTGTATGGGTTGTGGTTGATATATGGGTAGTGTGTGTAGTAGTAGAGGGCCCTGTTGTGCTCTGGGTGGTGCTTTCGGTTGTCGTTGATGGTAGTGGTGTGGGGCAGGGATAGCTGCCATTGATAACAGTGCTATTTTTGCATATAGCATAGTAACATGTTCCCATGTTGTCCGTTACATTGTATATGACATCAGACTCATTATATTGTGTTCCATTGTAACTGCAGCACCCTTTAAGAGACAAAGTGCATTTATTAAGTATTATCACTGATGATATAAGAGTAAACTTAATAAACTAATTTTATATTCATTAAGTTAGGGCATTGAATAACTATGTGTGTCCTATTTTCTTGGGTGCACCCGATACTTTTGCATGCAGCATTTCAAGAAATTTTTCATGACTTTGGTGCATGCATTAGTTACTCTACAAAACTCAGATTGCACCAGAATGAGACAATTGGTACAACAAAATAGAAATTACATTCTGTAATGAAATAATAGAAACCTACAGACAATATCTAAAGTTAGCTGTTAGATATCAGTTCTGAGAGCTTTGAGATGCATGTTGACTCAGTTATTTAGTATGCTAATTGTAAGTGACTTAAAGTAGCATAAATCAAGCAGTGGTGACTCAGGAGGAAGTAGGAGTCATATCATGGCTGACACTATGCTCTGGCCCTAGCTCTCTAACAAGCTAGGATATGTGGGGAAAAAAATATAATTTCACTGTAGTGAACATATTCATTTCTTTCAATAGAAAATAAAATTTTATTTACCAAAAAAATTATTTTTTTTTTAAATGGAGGACTCAGAGCGAAATATTCCAAAAAGCAGCCGGTAAGAGTCCAGTGTAGGTGTGAACTCCTTTAAAAAGCATCTCAGGGAAATTAATCAAGAAAGCGGTCGAGAAAATGCAAAGAGTACATTTCTGGAAATTCTAGACAAAAAGGGGGTCCACATTGAAGATGCTAAAATATTAAATTACTTAGATTTATTTTGGATTTTTATCACAACATAATTCCCATACATCCCATCTACATTATTCCAAAGTTTTGATGACTTTATTATTATTCTAAAATGTGGAAAAATAAAATAAAAATAAAGAATGTGTGTGTCTAAACTTTTGACCAGTAGTGTATATTTTATTATATGTGCTTACCAGTTATGGGAACATATATTTCCTTTCCATTATCATCACAGTAACTGGAAAAAAATTACAAGGATATACAATTTATATAGATTCAGTCATAGATGAATTTTTATACAGTGTTAAATGTATATATAGAAGTTAAATGTATATATAGAAGCAGTGCTTGATCATACCGTGAATAGCATGGTATTTCAGATGGTATTTGCTCCCAAGGATGATAATACTTTCCATTGATGATGCATCCATCACATATATCAATACAAATCTTATTCTTCTCATCAAAGTAAGGCTTGTCCTCAGGACATTTGGGATAACATCCTATATAAAAGAACAACTTTCAGCATAGTGTATACTGCTTTCTCCTTGCTTAATACAAACTATTTTGCTCATAATCGTGCCATTTGTGTGATATGGCCTTGATCTTTTTGAGTCAGGTTAGAGCAGGGGAAAAACACAAGTATGCAGGAGCTTAGGATTTACGTTGGAATTGGTACAGAGCATTACTGTTTTAAAAGCAAATCATACAGACAGAGTACAGCTAATCAATCAGGATTGTATCTCGACTCACCCTCCATGTTAGTTAAAGGGTTGGTGCAGCTGCCGTCAGGGTTTTCGCAGGTTTTGTAGCATGTGTGACAGGCACTGTAGTGCCATACGCATTCATTATAGTGATTGTAGTAGTCACAGTACACAGCTTTTTGGGGGAAAGTTACACACACAAATCAGTTTAGCATCCCAATAAGGATTTTGTAAAGCTTAATCTGTGTAAAACTTAACTATGTTGTGTAGTGCCATGGATTTATGGTATACCTCTCTTGATTCTGATTGACACGTTTATAAAATATAACTGTCTCAGTTATATTCCATTGTGTGATATACAGTAATCGAGTGTTTTCGGTTTATGTTTAGGACTATGTTTCGAAACACTGCAAAGTATTATTTCTTTATCTCTATCGTTATTCTTTTCTTTAATGTTTTTTCTTTTTTTTTAAATTATGTGCGGAGTAAATACATTTTGTATTAAAGTAAATACAATTGTATGAACACTACTTAAAATGTACCTTTCAGTATATGGTATTCAATCACTAATAGCAGTCAATTATAAATATGACATCCATTACTGGATACCTAGGCATTGGATATTATAGAAGAGAGGAGGCTTACGACAGATCTGTGGGGTTCTCCAGTCCACACAGACTCCTGCTCCATTACAGGCATGTGCATAAGCTGCCACAGCAGTGCAGAAACACTCGCAGTCCCCACCAGTGTCACATGCACATGAGTCTTTTACACAGCTTTCAAAATAGGGGGTCAACTCCACCTGCACATACATATATTCAAAGAAATGTCTACATGATATCTATGTCTCCACAACTTGTCCCATTTAAAATGATGTGATTTAAATAATGGCTTTGCAAAGATAAGCTTCGCTTGACTGTACCTTACTGTGGCACTCTTTGAAAGTGTCAGATTTAATGATGCTGCATTGCATTTCTGCCCAAGTGTGGCGGTTAGGCGTTTTCAAACATGTATCAAAGTCTGGTTTAGCATCTGGGCACTCGCTTCGTACTTTCCAGCTGTTTGCAAACTCTAGAACATCGGAAACATGCAAGCCTTGAGTGGTGAAGTCATCCATGCCATTTCCATTGTAGTTTCCGCACAATCCGCAAACCTCTCCCTGGAAAGCAATTAGGTATACCCAGCCTTATAAATGGTGATAAGAATAACATGGGTTGATACGTGATATGTGAATTAAAAGCAAACAATTCAGTTTGGTTCAGTATTTTTGACTCACCATATGCTGGGGTTGAAGAATGATGTGGACTGTCATTTTCTTGTCCCACAACACTGTTAGGCCAATGTCAGTCTGTATGACCAGGTAAAGACCCACATTTTTCACATTGAAATTACCAGTTGTAGCCCCATAATCTGTAATTTCACCATCTCTCAACTCCAGCTTTGTTTCCTGTTGAGATGGACAACAAAACAAAGCATAGTGTAAGTACAGCACATATTACACTGTTCAGTCTTGTATTATTTTTATTAATTTCTTCTCTTTTTTTCATTTCTTCTTCAGTATTTTTTCCTTCTATTTCAAAGAAATACTGTAAAGCAAAGATGCCTTCAGAAATGATCAAATTAAACATTTCTGCATAGTACTTAATACTATGGGGGGGGGGGGGGTTAAGCATCTTGCAGAATTTTTTTACATTATGTTTTTTGTCTGAAAAGTGTTTTTAAAATATATATATCTTGCTTTCTTTACTTACATACAAACATCCATCTGCAACATTGAATTGTATTGCGCAATGGGCAATAATGCACAGATCATAAAATTAACATTTAGAGGAAAATGTGTATTAAAAACATGGGTGCCTAAGACTTTTGCACAGTACTGTATAAACTATAATTGATTAATAAGATGTTCTTACGCCCAATGCAATTCGAACAGCTTTGGAACAAGTGGTCCCTGTTGTCCCACATGGTACGTTCTCTGTGATCACATGAAATGTCCCCGTCTTATTTCCACACTTGTCCTTTAAAGCAGTGGAAATGAGTATTATTAGAAAACAAAAGAGTCCATATGGTTTCCATATGACATCAGGGTATTCATGCATGCTGAATAGATTAAATGGCTATGACACAGTAGGGATATTCCCCTATGATTAGCATTTCTAATCAATGTATCAGACTGTTAACAAAATACTGAAAGTAGTAAAAGAAATTTGGCAAACAAAGTGAAACAATAGATACCTGGACAGCTATGTAACTGCAGTCTCCACTAAAACTAAATCTTGTCTTATCGAAAGTGTTGTAATGTCCACTGCCATAGATGGCACAAGTTCCAGAGCATTTATCCTTGTTACAATCCCACTTGCCATATGTACATGTGCTAGGAAATTATGAAACAGACAATTTAGATTGATTATTATTGTCATAATAATTCATCACTAACCATTACTGAAACATTTAGTACAATTGACAAAATGTTACAATTTACAATAATACAAATAAAAGTACTATAAAGCAGACTCATGCTGGGGTTGTACATTTACACAATACAGACATTTGCTGTAGCTTATTTGCACTCGTTTTAATATTGAAATAGTATACCCAACATTTTAACACCTGGAGAATAATGCATTACAAACGTACCATTTGTTACACCCGTTTATGATTTCATAACCTGAAGGATAAAAGTGATTGTCATGTTTGCAAGGGCACTGATGCTCCATAACGCAGTGACCACGACCATCATCAAGCAGGCCTTCAGGACACTGACATCCTGACTCACATTCTGCGAGATACTGAAATGAGACACAAAATCAAAAGATAAAACCACACTTTTAAGAAAAAGAACATGTGTAAGTGATTCTCCAGATTTTAGTCAGCTGACAGCGGTTAATTGTTTGTGTTATATGTGCAGTGTTATGTGAATAGAATTGCTACCATCTCAATAAAATCATGAAATGTTTGAAAAGTAAAGTAAATAGTGTGCAAGCTAAGCATACTTAAGTGCATAAATAGTATATTCAAGTATGTAAAGAATTTTTCACTGGGTTAGTCCAACTCAAGTGGTCCAATAACTATAAAGTTGGTTGCTAGGAGGTTTTTAAATGTTCTTTTTTTGTTGTTTTTTTGAGTGATTACCGCATGTATTTGGCACCAGCTGTTTTTTATTTTTGTTTTTTATTTTATTTATTTTTTAAATTGTTTTTTCTGGGGAAAAGCCTACTTTATTCATGCATTTTGAGAAATTAGCAGATATAATATAAGCATAGAAATAAGAAAAACGAACAGTATTGTACAGTAATTGTGTTTATGATTGACAAACAATCGCTTATACTTGTCAATGAGGTCTAAAATGTTAATACATTTGATATTGATAACAGTGAGGTTTAGCTCCAACCTCCAAACTTACCTGCCTGTAATATTCTACTAATCTTGAAGGCCTTGGTTAGCTTGTTCAGGTGTGTTTGATTAGGGTTGGAGATAAACTCTGCATGACAGTGAACCTCGAGGGCCAGATTGGAAGAATCCCTTAACCCTCAGTTATATAAATTAGATAATTGTACATAGCTCTGGATAAGGGTGTCTACTAAATGCCATAAATATTGGTACAGGTGTACAGTTAGTATGCATGAATAGATTTGATCCAAAATATGGAATTACAGTGTTCAGTTGGGTGTTTTACAAATGAACAGTGTCATAAACAGAGCTGTGGTGTTGTTTCTCCTGTGATAAAAGCAGTAAGTGACTACAGATTGGAAGTCATCGGTAGGATACTCACACAATCAACATTCTTTTGTGCACATGTTTGTGCACACTCTAACCCATGCTGATCTGGCCCTGCTGTACTGCAGTTAAAGAAGACCTTTGGAGCCTGACATTCTGTGGGATACAGAGAGGTTTAAGAAGTGTGCAAAATTTATATGTACTCGTAAAGCATTTTATTAGCTCTGTTTAAAATTGACGGGGGGAAAAAGAACTCTGTAGGAATGTGTTCATTTCATTTCTGTCAACTTATTGTTGCGTAAAGGTAAATTTACTAACCTTTACTGTGAGGCCTCCAGGACTGGCACTGAAGCTTTCCATTTGTACAAATACTAAGAGAACACATACGTTACAGTGTTAAGTATTTTGCTTTAATTGCAATGTATTTAACACACGTCATGTTTCTGACTGAATGCTAATTACTTACCAGTGCTCGTTGTTGATGTTGATTGACTTGCCAGGTTTAATGTGCGCTCCATTGTAATAGCAGGGGCATTTGTCCATGGGCACACAGACACCATTCTCACTCTCATAGAGCCCCTCTGGACAGGCGCACCCATCCACAGGCACATAGTCAGTGCTGCAGCCCTGACGTTCCAAGCTAAGGGACTCACATGTGTGCTGACATTGCTGAAGCTTGTAGGTGAAAGTCTGGGAATCTGGGCAGCTTTTGGTGTATTTCTCTGTATTTGTAAGAGACACAAGGAAAATAAGGTAAATATTTGCTAACACTGTAAAATACTGATCTATAACTCACACATAGCTACTATTAGCAATTAATAAACGTTATATATACCGTGTGTATACGGTATCTATCTACCTATCTATTGAGCTTTCAATCTAAAACACTAGCGTATAGTAGAATAGGTTCTTGTGTTTCATCTGACATGGTCTGGGCCAAGACTCCCGTGTGTTTCCCCTTCCCCCTGTTTCCCTGTTTTTCCCCTTCCCCGTGTTTCCAGGATCTTCCCTCCCTCTCATTTCTGTTTGTATTTGTACGTGTGTGTCTGGGCATAGCGCTCCACTTCATGCCTCTCCCTGATGTAATCATAGAGCACACCTGTCCTTCATCAGCTCACCAATCAGTGGAGTATATAACCCCAGTTCTCCAGCCACTCACAGCCAGATCGTTCCAGCTTCGAGTGCAGTCCCAACCTCTACTGACACAATTACCCCACTTCTTTCCCACACACTCCTAGAGTACCTCCTAAATAAAACCTGTTAACCTTCACGCCTTGAGTCTGTGTTCTGCTTCTGGGTCCCTTCATTCCTGTGATCATAACACCATTAATCTTTTATGTATATCCATCCATCCATTTCCCGTATCACTTATCCTACACAGGGTCGTGGGGGAGCCTTGAGTCTATCCCAGGGAAATCACGGCACAACAAGGGGGACACCCTGGATGGGGTGCCAACCCATTGCAGGGCATAATCACACACTTCGGACAATTTGAAAATGCCAATCAGCCTACAATGCATGTCTATGGACACAGAGGAAACCCCCGAAGCATTGGGAGGCACACACAGGGCGGAGGTGGGATTAAAACCACTAACCCCGGAGATGCGAGCCAAACGTGCTAACCACTAAGATATACAAGACATGTAATTATTGCCTAGTTCATTACAAACTACCAAACCATTGTGTGATTACTTTCTGAAAAGTATTACTCAGAAAGTAATACATTGTGTATTACTTTCTGAGTAATTACCCAGTATTCATTAGCAGTTAATAGTAGTTTCTTAGGGGTTAATACAGTACTACATTTTGTTCCTGCTTCATCTCTTATTGAACAATATTTGACATATATTTTGTCATGCTAGCACACACTGATAAAAGAGGTTGATTCCTACCACACACTGTGTCTCTCCAGCTTTGCAGGAACACCCCCTTTGCTGCGCATGCCCGAACGTAGGAGGAGAAAACAGCACACAAGCAGTCTTCGCTCTTCTCACAAATGCAGCTTGAGTATTTACACCTCTGTATATGGTCAAAGACAATGTTTTGCACTGAAATGTTTTTTTTAAGGTTGTCCGGTTAATGCAAAGTGTTCCAAAATGCTCAGGTTACCTTGTAGTAGTTTTCAGGGTTAACAGTAGAATGGCATTTGGCAAACACATTTTCCTTCTCCTTCAGTTTGGAGCACCAGTGCTCTGCATAGCTCTCTAAAGATCGTTAAATCTTCATTAGTAATACCACAATCAGGTTCATAAAGGGTTATTTTGTCTATCATTACTGTAACTTAATTTCTGAGAGAAAAGCATGAGAAAAGAATGTTGAAGTTTGAGTAAAGGTCTTCTCACCACTGTCAATGTTGTAGCTGCAGGGGTCATCAAGCCTCTCTGTACGGTCAGGACAGTTGGACTGAGCCTTCCAGGAATTCCCAAATGATGTGGCTGTCCCTTCAACAACACCTTGTGGGCTCGTCAGTTCATCGGACAGCACCAAGTTGAAGTTTCCACACAGACCTGCGCCAAAACACAGCATTGAGAGAAGGGAAGCGTTTACGAGTGCGCAAAATGTTTCAAGACAAGGTTAATTTCCCTCCCAGTGATATCAGCATGTTCAACCTGAAACTGGAGTTGGTCTTACATACATTAGACAATTAGACAATCACGTCGTCATGCTGTCTTATACCTACTTGTTTGCCAATTTCTTGTTTACTCATCTAATAATTAAATGACAAATGAGCACTCACCACAGGTCTTGGTGTGGAAGCGCTTATCCAGGGTGATGTAGACCTGCATGAGTGGAACCAGCTGCACCTGGATCTGGAGCCCAAAAGTGGTCTGCAACATGATGTGGAAGGACGATGGTCTGAATACGGTGAATTCAGCTGGGAAACAAAGAACCAAAGGTCTTACAAAGGTGTGGGTTGGCGTTTCGCATCAAACACAAC
Organism: Ictalurus furcatus; assembly: GCF_023375685.1. Lineage (NCBI taxonomy): Eukaryota > Metazoa > Chordata > Actinopteri > Siluriformes > Ictaluridae > Ictalurus > Ictalurus furcatus. Next base: position 23,596,071 of record NC_071268.1, read on the forward strand.
AAAAATCCAGCTGCTCTACAATGATGCTATATATCATATTTCCAGCTTCAAGCATGAAATATTCAGCATATAGAAATATGAACACAATATGGGTCAAACGGTGCTGTGTTTGGATATGTATCAAGTGAATTATTAGTTATAAGTGCCCTATTAACACCAGTAGTGAACACAACAGTTACTATAGAAACCAATATCACTATTTTACTCTGTGAGTATTACATTTACACAAAGCATTAGACTGCATGTTGAATATACTCTTTTATTTAACACTGCTCATATTGTACAGACTTAAAATGCGGTAATGAAATCATTCTTACCAGTGGTGTAAGGGAGTATTACATCTCCGTTGTGCCTTACTATGCCATCATCTTTGAAGATTAAGGCCTGAGGAAGACAGATCCATCATCAAGTTAGTCAGTATCACCTTTTTTTTGGCTTTTTGACAGGACATAGCATGTCCCATAACAGTACGGTTTATACATTTTGTGGATTTTTGTGTTATTATCATAATTTCAGTTATAGTGTGATGACATGCATCAGTGGTTGACAGATTGGAAAATTGATGCTCACATTGCTCTTGTCATTGTTGAGTAGTAATGCAATTGACTTCAGGCATGTGTCTGTATGCTGGGCGACGCAAGGAATAAGCTGTCCCAAAATAGTGAACTTTGAGCCAACACAGTCCTACAGAAAAGAGAGAGGAACATAGAAAACATCGCAATTTAAACATTAATGCCAAATTAAGTGGCTCAAAGAGTAAACAAGATCTGTGTGAGAAGTTAAGATGGTATATACTATATGTAGTTAAAGAATGAATATAGAAATGTTTCTGGATAAAGCCTACATGATGAAACGATTGCATGTAACGTAAACATTGTGGATTTCATTCAACAATCTGAGAGTTGTATCAACAACCCTGGTGACATGTTTCGCATGTTTATTCGTGGTAATTCACTTACCTTGGAAAGAACATAATAGCAGTTTCCATGGAAGGTAAATTCTTTCCCATCAAAAGTAGTGAAATGGGAACCCTCCTCCATAGCACACACACCTGGGAGAGACAGACTCTTGCAGATCCACCTTCCCTGTTGACACACACTAAGACACACAGCGCTATCAGTCTGCAGCACCTCAACAAACCAATACACTTTCAGGATGAATAACGTAACTGTAATGACTTGGTATGGTGCGGTTGTAGATTAAAATGTGAACGTGATGTCGATTGCATTAGAATAGAATTGAAATGATTTTGTATATGCCAATCAAAATTGCACTTACCATTCTTCATCATCCTTGGCTAGAACCTCTCCAGGGTTGAACACGTTCTTGTGGTACTGACACTGGCACTGTTCCTGAGGGATACAGCCTCTCTCAGAGATATCATCAAACACAGTACCTGCAGCAGCCAAAATCATAATCACGTTTTAGAATAAGATAAATGGTAGAAGACTTCATTTTTGGTCATGTGACTACTTGTATGTATACTTGGGTGTATACTTGTGACTGACCAGATGGGCAGAAGCAGCCATCCATCTTGTGTTCCTCACACAGTGAGCTGGTGTCTGTGTGTGTGCACGTGTCCAGACAGGGCGAACCGCTCTCAGAGTACTCCATGTTAAAGGGGCAAGTTACAGCTAAGCGAATAAAAAAAAAACCACAGCATCAGATCAAAATCGGCTTGGGTCAGGACTGTATTTAAACTAGCTGAGCAATGATAATTGGACACAGGACTGCATTCTCTCAGGTCAGTATGTTGCGACTAACCAGGTTAGTTATTTCAGAGGATTTAAAGGTAGTAATAGTAGCAGTATTAAAGTCTTTACCACAAAAGGTTCCTGTTCTCCAGTTGGGTGGGCTTCCCCCTGCATGGGAGCACTGGCGCGAGTACTCGGACAGGGTGCTGCAGAGAGTAGTGTCCTCAGTGTCCCCTGGGCGACTCCTGCACTTGTCCATCATGCAAGCTTGGACATAAGGTTCTGGACTCAAAACATTCCTACACAAGGACCAGGTTTCATCCACCAGCAGCTCGGAACAGTCTTCTCTCTGCACATATGGCAAGCACAAACATCACTTTCCTCAAGTGGTTTGTGTAAAACAGCTGACAACCCAATTAAGCCAGTATTTTGTGAACAAATTAATGTAAATGATGAGCTTTTTCCTAAACTATCTTACCGAAGATAAAATAGTAGGGCGGTAGGACACATTACAAACTAGTTAAACACGATTCAATAACATAATTGATATTTGACACATTTTCATTGTGCAATATGTAATTTCAAAGTAATAAATGCCGCTGGAAGAATTTTCTACGTCTTACAAAAGATTGGCACTTGTCGAGCAAATTTTCTTCATTGTCAAATTCTTCATAAGGGTCTTCACAGAAGTTATTGGGGTTGTGGATCCTGTGCTTGTTGCCAAACTCAATGAAGCCAATTACACGACCTGTGTGAGACAATATGATGTAAGCATCTATTCAGCTATTCAACTATTCCAGCACACTTGCTGAGAGAAGAGAAGACTTCTTCCTCCTTGGCTCATATTGTATACTGTAATATATCGTATGTTTGTGTTAACAGAATTTTTAATGAAGCCACTTTGGTGCAACTCACCATCACTTAGGAACTCGTTTAAAACAGGAACCCCGTTGAAATCTCCACAGAGTCCGCAGGTATGGTTAGAATATTTGGGGTCCAGGTCCAGCTGGTTTAGAAAGGCAAGGAAAGGTATTTGGTTTATATAGTAGTTTTTACAACGTAAACTTTTCACATGGCTTCTTTGCACACATTTGTCTTAATATCTGTATGAGGACCTTTCATTAACATAATCATTAATGAAGCTAGTTAATACTATCCATATCCCTAAACCTTACCTTAACAAGCTCTTATAGTTTTTTTTTTATATTATTTTATTTTTTATTACAGCTTCAGGGCTGTTTATTTATTTATTTGTTTGTTTGTTTACTTAGAAAAGCAGTTTTCTTTGTGGGGACCAGCCAATGTCCCCACAAGGTCAAAAATAATCAGATATTCCTATAATTGTGGGGATAGGTTCCTACCAAAATACACACACACACAAACACACACACACACACACAGCTAGCTGTCATAGTACTGAGTGCTCTGTACTGAACTAGTGCACACTTTTCTGCGTCTCCTCCTTCAACCTTCAGGCATTTTTCTTCATCTTTTTTCCTCACCTCCATTACTTTTACATCTGCATTAGTTTCTCCTCCTAGTTTAATGTGGTTGAACTTGGGGACATATGAGCTTCTAAAATCTTTGGCATTCAAATCTATTAAATTCACATAACATTTTCACTCTGCTTGCGTATATGTTGTATGAATTAATAAGCTGCTGAAATGCAACAGCAGCAAACGTAAATTTAGTAATTGACTCTGGCTCTCGGAAAAGTGATGATCAGAAAGGGACTTGCCCTTACAAGGCTATGTCAATGCAATATGCTAAATCACTCAACAACCATTCTATGGGTTGCGCAAACGATTCTAATAACTTTTTTTGTAATGTTGTCCTTCCAATGCACTTTCACTAACAGCTTGTACAGCTCATAAATTATTCTCTCATCTCAAATGACAATACTTTTTTTTTTTTTACTTTGAGAATATATTGTAGATATCTTTTTCCTGGCAAAGTGGACATTTTAATGGTGATATTACCATGACAGCATCATCTTTGTTCCATGTGACACTGAGGCCCAGTTTGGCGTACAGTTTAATGTAGATAGAGTTCTCTTCAAGCATCACCCCTGCTACATAGTGTGGGAGTTTTACACTAATGTGAGATACAGAAAGAGAGAAAGAGAGAGTTGAGGGGAAAAAAGCAATGATTATTCAGCTCACAGGGGGTTAGTAAAGTAAACTTCTCAACCATAACAAAACAACACAACGGTTCACTGATATTGTTGCATTTCCTTTTAAGAATTAGTTGTCTTACATTTCGCCGTTGACCATAACCATATTCTTGGTGAGCCCAATGGCCAGGTCTCCTATAGTGACCAGCACTCTGATGATTTGTGGATTCCCAGGGGTCTCTGCTCTTTTCACGTGCACAGAGAAACCCTGTACAGGCCCATGGCAGTCAGAGACTAGGTTATATTCACAAGTGCCTTGGAACTGGAAGACATCTCCATCAAATGTTTTAAGGTGGAAATTTCCCCACATGCTGCAAATGTTGCTGACATGATTGCTCTTTCGCACTGGGGGGAGAAGCATTACAAGACATTAAGCAAAATTTTGAAACGAGTTACAATGGAGTTGTTCATTTTTGAAGGTTTTACTCCAGTGAGTAAACTTCAACAGTTGATCCATGACACTACAGAACTCCCCAAAGATTTTCCCCTAGTCACCCTGTGCCGTTGTTCAATGAGACATGAACTTTTACAGCTGCAAACAGGATGCGCAGTAGCGAAAGATCGATCCTATCAAATACTGGTTACTTCTTCTATGATGAAACTTCAGGAGAATTTTAGTTCCCTTTTTTTCATTGACTTTTAATACACAGTAAAATTCTAATTTCAAACTAGAAAAAAAAAACAACAACAAGCAATTCTTACACAATTCTTTGAACCTGCGTCTCATATTTTTATATTTTCTTGTTACTTTCTTTATTACTTACTCGTTACTTTCTGTTATTTTCGGTTTTGTGCTGAGGTGACACGAAATGGTAGCGATAAACATAACAAAGCAAACGCATATATTGTTTTCATTAATATACTAGAACAATATAAAGAAAAAAGCTTTATTTGTGGCATAATGCATGTACAGCATTTACAGAACCCTTGTCCTCTTATATACGCAAATCGACAAAAAAAATGAGTAAAACGGTGCACTCTCTAATGCAATGCATAACATGCATTATATGTGCGTGTGTGTGTGTGTGTGTGTGCGTTTTAATCTAAATATCCTCACACTCTTACACCTTTCTGAAACAGTGCTTCTTCATATAACATTTTCAAAAACTTCCTATGGACATTGTTCATGTTTTAAGAGTCATTTGGTGCTGTTACACATCGTATAAATAGTTGTAAATATATACTATGATAAACAAGTATACTTGTATATTACAAATATTACAATATGATGCTACAAGACTGTTCAAAGCATTGATCATCTCTTACCCCGCATTGCGTTCACCTGGAGGCCACAGGTAACAGCCAGGGCCAGAAAACAGAGTATAGATTTACTCCACGCCATGGTGGGAATGAGGGTGGATCTGTCCACACTCCTCAGGTCAAGCAAAGGTGCTGCTACCTCTACCAGCTCTCAGACCCCTTATATTGCTTTTACTCTGTCCTAAATGCCACCCTCCCTCTCTGGGAGGAACCCTCAATCGACATCACTTTTATTGAGACATGACAAATAAAGTGGTATCTTAATGGTCCACTGTGTATTTGCACGTACATATGTGTGTGTATGTGTGTGTGTTCAGATCCTGAGCATGAACATGCTGCATGAATACCTAAAGTTTAGTGTGATGATTTTAGTGTTGCTTACAGATCGTAAGATTTAAACTTCAGGCCAATGATAAGAACAATTAGTTTATCAATATGCACTTTGTTGATCAGGTTATGCCTAATCGGGGATAGCATTTTAGAATCAAATTCAGTATTTGTTTAATTGGGTATTTGTACTCTTTCCATAAAAGTGAGCTCAGATACAGGGCCCTCCACTAATATTGGCACCCTCGGTAAATATCAGCAAAGAAGGCTGTGAAAAATTGTCTTTATTGTTTAACCTTTTGATCTTTTGTTTAAAAAATTCACAAAAAATACTCTGCTGTCAGGGAGATCGAACAAATGCACGCAAAACACAGGTTTATAAAAAATATTTAAAGACCATTGTTCACAGCCTTCTTTGCCTATATTTGACAAGGGTGCCAATATTAGTGGAGGGCACTGTATCAGTTATCACAGCTTAGTTTAACCATGATATGGAGACGGTTATCGTTATTTCTTACTTCTATGACTAGGACTTACTCCTACGCTTTGGATCACTGTCTTGCTGCAGAATCCATTTGTCTTTGAGTTTCAGCTTACGGACTGAAGACCGGACATTCTCTTTTAGGATTTTCTGGTAGAGAGAAGAATGTTTCCCTCAATTATTGAGGGAAACATCAGGGCCCAGGCCCTGAAGCAGTAAAGCATCCCCACACCATCACACTTCCACCAACATGCTTGACCGTAGTTATGATGTTCTTTTTGTGGTATTCTGTGTTTGGTTTACACCAGATGTAAAGGACCCCTGTCCTCCAAACATCGACTCACCAGTCCACAGAACATTCTCCCAAAAGGTTTGACGATCATCAAGGTGTTTTTTGGCAAAATTCAGATGAGCCTAAATGTTCTTCTGGGTTAGCAGTGGTTTTCACCTCACCACACTTCCATGGATGCCATTTTTGTCCAGTGTCTTTCTGATAGTGGAGTCATGATCAGTGACCTTTACTGATGCAAGAGAGGCCTTTGGTCCTTTGATGGTGTCCTTGGCTCTTTTGTGACATCCTGGATGAGTCGTTGCTGTGCTTTTGGAGGAATTTTGGAAGGTCGGCCTCTTCTGAGAAGGTTCACTACTGTGCTGAGTTTTTCCATTTGGAGATGATGGCTCTCACTGTGATTCTTTGGAGTCCCAGAGAGTTTGAAGTAGCTTTGCAACCCTTCCCAGACTGATTCATTTCAATCACCTTCTCCCTCAACATTTCTCAAATTTCTTTCAACTTTGGCATAGCATGTTACTGGGTAAGACCTTTTAACCAACTTCATGCTGTTGAAAAAGTTCTATTTAAGTGTTGATGTGATTGAACAGGGTTTGCAGTAATCAGGCCTGGTTGCGTCTAGTCCAGCTGAACTCCATTATGAATGCAGTTTCATAGATTTGGAGAAATATGTTTTCACATTATTTTGCATTTCTAAAGTCAAACGAACTGTTAAGTTTTGGTCTTCCCTGTTGCTCTTGTATTGCGGCTGTATTATCTCCTTCTCGGTCGGTTCGCAACACTTCCAGTCTTTGTGAATTTGTTAATAAAGTTGGCAACAGTGTCATGTGTGATGTGCTCGCCATGTTTCCTGTTAAAGTCCATCGAAACCTTGAGACAGCCTCCCGATCCAGCCATGAGAAGGATTTCAGTACGTTCTTCTTTAGTTAAAGGCATTCTTAAAGGCTATCTGAAAAAAAATATGAAGTATTAAAAAAGTATTAAATATTTTAGAAGACATTTTGCTAAAAAAAAAAGTGTTAATTTCCCCTATGTGTGAAGACTTCTGAGACACCCTGTATATTCTATTCTGTTCTAAAATGGACTGCTTCATAAAAGCCATCTTGAGACTGCAAATAAATGGCACAAAAATTACAATATACAGTTAAATGTACCGGCTAACTAAATATACCCAGGTCGATCAACTGAGACCAATTCATTGCCCAAAGTTTGTTTTCCTATATTTTAAAAAACCAAAAAGAATACAAAAAAAAAAAAAAAACATGCCACGATAACTATCTCTGATTATTAGAAATGTCATAAGCAAGTTATGCAATAACACAGTTTGAAGGAAGTATGCGATGGTACAGGCCCATTGTTTGCACAATATTAAACTGGTAGCTGTTAGTTTCCATTATATTTTATGGTGTAACATCAGCACCAAAAGTTCAAACTTAGAACATCGAACATGTTTTGGCTGATTGACTGACACGTGAAGTAAAATTTCATTTCTTACATTACTATAATGACAGGGTAAACTATTTGTTTTTAAATTGATTTATATATGTAGAGATTTTTGACACTGTATGGTTGAGTAAAAATATCAATCTAATAACAAACACGACAGTAATTAATTTTTTTTGTTAGCAGGTGTAAGAGCGAAAAAGGCAGAGTACACACTAAAGAACAGAATTTTTAAGCAATAAAACTAAGTCAACACTGAACATGAAAACAAATAAGTAAAATACACACACACAAACACACACACACAGTGCTTAAAGTTTTAAAGGGAATTAATTTGAGCCCACAGTAATTTCCTAAGATTTAATAAAAAGGAATGAACAGATTCCATTATATTTAATGATTTGATGATTCTAACTAATCTGAGCATATGAAGGAAGTGTGTAAAGGATGTGTGTAATCAGCAGTGCACGTACACACACACCTGTCCGCAAGTGATGCTTCTTACTTTTGGTCTAACTTTTAAAATATAGCAATATACTGTAAAGAGACATATAACTAGTTTAAAAAATAAATTCTCTAAATTGTTGCACAAATGTGGAGATGAGGGACTATTATCCGTCTTCTTACATCCCAACATCACCTAAACTATTCTCTGGATGAATTTAAATGACTCAGAATGACTTTCTGGTTACTCAACTCTCTTGACTTGGGTTTCTGTCACGATCCTTACCCATGTGTGCGATAGACTATGAATGACATCAGTATGTTGATAATTGCGTAGGTGTGTCGCCGCTCTGGATGCCATCTGTCTGGCCAGGAAACAAGGGGCTCATTATCTCAGCTAACAGCGATCACATCCTGCTCCTGTCCTTGTCTCAGTTCCTTTACACAACTTGTCTTGACGCCACTTTACACAGGAAGTTGACGCACGCATCCCAAATAGAAAGTTCAAATGCTATACCAGAGTTGACTGGAATGAGAAATAAAGGAGGGCTTTGCTTAAAACGTAGCGAGTAATATAAATTCACCTCCAGCTCCAGTACAACTGAAGAATAAAATGCAATGCATTTAGACATATAGTGTAGGATGCCTCGGTATTCCAGTACCTAGAAACATGCTCCCTTAATGTTACTTCCTCTAAAGCTTTAAAGCATCGTATACAGGCTGTAGACTTAGTTATTGTAAGCCAGAACATCGTCAATAACACTAAACTATATTTTTATGGCCTTCTAGGCCCTGACTTTAACACCCTTAATATAGCCCAAAAGCAGGCTTGGGGAGTAACAGATCCAATGTAATGGCGTTACATAATCAGATCACAGGTACGTTTGGTAAAAAAATGGGAATAATATATATATATATATATATATATATATATATATATATATATATATATATATATATATACACACACACACACACATACATACATACATACATACATACATACAGTAAGCTAGGTATGACAAATTTTGGAAAACATTTTATTAATTGCCCCTATGTATGGAGACTTGTAGTGTATGGGCACTACCCTATTGTAGCTTTTACAAGATCTGAGGGATTGTTTACTCCTATGCCATTTTAAGATGTTGATCATCGGCTTCATGCTTCCCTGCTGTTTCTATGCCCCTCCAAGGACAAACACTGCATATCAGATTGATCTGAGCACAGGTATCGCCTTTCTTGACCTGGGCAATAGGTTCATATTTACACAAGAAAAACATCCACACACTGTCCCAGCCCATAGTTGTTCTGTAGATGTCTATTTTCAAAGGGAGGATGCCCAGAAGAGCAAATGACTAGACAAACGAATAATATTAATATTGTGAGACGTCAAAAGTCTGTAGACACTGTTGAATATACCTGCATGTTTGCATAGATAACCTGTTAGCAACCATTTCTCCTTGCATATTTTATATATATAGTACTGTGAAAATATCTTAGGCACATGCAAAGCAATGTTGCTGAGCAATTATTCCTTCAAAAATAATGAAATTAAATGTTTTCTGCATTAAAAAAAAACATACTACAAAGAGCAGTAAACATTAACGAATGAAACAAAGTCAATATTTGGTCTGAAACACTTTGCTTTTAAAAAAAAATTGTAGTGTCAGGTAGGAAATGAGAAAGGAAATGAGCTGCAGGTTTTACTGAGCATGTTGCAGAACCAGACACGGTTCTTCTGGAGACTTTGACTGTCGCACTCGCTTCTTATTTTTGCAGCAAAACCCAGCAGCCTTCATTGTGTTTTGTGTCTGAAAAGTGGTCTCTTATATAATATACTGCTTTCTTTAATGACATACAAAAAAATTTTCTGTAACAGTTAATTGTGTGCTGGAAAACTAATGTTTGGGAATTTAAAATGTTTATGTACTGACTTGATAATGTAGACGTCATAAAATAGTTTGTACTAAAAAAAAAAAAACTAGGGTACCTAAAACTTTTACAATTATACAATATACAATTTAATGTAAGTATATGCAGTTATCCAATCATGTGGCAGCAGCACAATGCATAAAATCATGTAGATACAGTGAGGGAAAGAAGTATTTGATCCCCTGCAGATTTTGTACGTTTGCCCACTGACCAAGAAATGATCAGTCTATAATTTTAATGGTAGGTTTGTTTGAACAGTGAGAGACAGAATAACAACAAGAAAATCCAGAAAAACGCATGTCAAAAATGTTATAAATTGATTTGCATTTTAATGAGGGAAATAAGTATTTGACCCCCTCTCAATCAGAAAGATTTCTGGCTCCCAGGTGTCTTTTATACAGGTAAAGAGCTGAGATTAGGAGCACACTCTTACAGGGAGTGCTCCTAATCTCAGCTTCTTACCTGTATAAAAGACACCTGTCCACAGAAGCAATCAATCAATCAGATTCCAAACTCTCCACCATGGCCAAGACCAAAGAGCTCTCGAAGGATGTCAGGGACAAGATTGTAGACCTACACAAGTCTGGAATGGGCTACAAGACCATCACCAAGCAGCTTGGTGAGAAGGTGACAACAGTTGGTGCGATTATTCGCAAATGGAAGAAACACAAAAGAACTGTCAATCTCCCTCGGCTTGGGGCTCCATGCAAGATGTCACCTCGTGGAGTTGCAATGATCATGAGAACAGTGAGGAATCAGCCCAGAACTACACAGGAGGATCTTGTCAATGATCTCAAGGCAGCTGGGACCATAGTCACCAAGAAAACAATTGGTAACACACTACGCCGTGAAGGACTGAAATCCTGCAGCGCCCGCAAGGTCCCCCTGCTCAAGAAAGCACATATACATGCCCGTCTGAAGTTTGCCAACAAACATCTGAATGATGATCAGAGGACAACTGGGTGAAAGTGTTGTGGTCAAATGAGACCAAAATGGAGCTCTTTGGCATCAACTCAACTCGCCGTGTTTGGAGGAGGAGGAATGCTGCCTATGACCCCAAGAACACCATCCCCACCGTCAAACATGGAGGTGGAAACATTATGCTTTGGGGGTGTTTTTCTGCTAAGGGGACAGGACAACTTCACCGCATCAAAGGGACGATGGACGAGGCCATGTACCGTCAAATCTTGGGTGAGAACCTCCTTCCCTCAGCCAGGGCATTGAAAATGGGTCGTGGATGGGTATTCCAGCATGACAATGACCCAAAACACACGGCCAAGGCAACAAAGGAGTGGCTCAAGAAGAATAAAATTAATGTTCACATCAAACACTAGAATGTGGAAAAAATGTGTTTTCAGTGACCGACCTTTCCATGGTTAGTGGTGCCAGATGGGCTGGTTTGAACATTATAGAAACTACTGATCTCCTGGGATTTTCCCAGCATTTCATGTCTCCAGTGTTTACACAGAAAGGTGGGAAAACAAACAAACAAAAAAAAAACATCCAGTGAGCAGCAGTTCTGTGGGTGGAAACATCTTGTTGATTAGAGAGAGCAGAGAAGAATGGTTAGACTGGTTCTAGCTAGCAGGAAGTCTACGCTAATTCAAACAACCACTCTGAATAACTGTGGTGAGCAGAAAACCATCTCAGAATGCACAACATAGCAAACCTTGAGGTGGAGGAGCTACATCAAAAGAAGACCACGTTGGATTTTCACTCCTGTCAGCCAAGAACAGGAATCTAAGGCTACAGTGGACATGGACTCACCCAAACTGGGCAGTTGAAGACTGGAAAAAGACCAGGCAATGTTTTTGGTTATCGGAGTTGCTGTAGCCTTCCTGTCAGCTCAAATCAGTCTGGCCATCCTCCTCTGACCTCTCTCATCAATAAGCTGATTCAATACGATATGGTGGTGTCTGGTTATGGAAATAAACATCACTGTGAGACACTGTGTTTGCATGATCCATTCAGACTCTGATTTAAGCTAAATTGGACATTTTCAGTGTGTCCGGAAGTCATTTTTGTAGCGCGTATTCGTGGTCAAACTGTAAAGATGTAAAGAATTATTTTGACTGAGATTTTCTCTTGATTAGCGGTAACAGTGTCAATATTTCTATTTTTCTACAGTGTCCTACTCTGGTTATGTGAGTTAGCATAGGCACATTTTTTCTACATTGATTGTATGCACTCTGGCAAACTTTGCATATACTGACAAGTATGCCCTGTGCATTAAAAAAAAAAAAAAAAAACCTTGCTGATCCTGTTACAATGAAATGCCTCCAGAGGCAGTGAAAAATCGTCTTGAATACACAAACACACCCAAATGTATGCACAAGTAAGAATGTCTGTATGAGAAAGTGTTTCATATGTATGTCAAATTATTATTGTGTGTGTGTGTGTGTGTGTTCTTATCCTACACAAGGTCGCAGGGGAGCCTATCCCAGGGAAGTTGGGGCACAAGGACACCCTGGACAGGGTACCAATCCACACACACACTATGGACAATTTGGAAATGTCAATCAGCCAACAACACATGTCTTTGGACTGGAGGAGGAAACCCCCGAAGCATGAGGCATGCACACAGGCTGGAGTTAGGATTCAAACCCCCAACCCTAGAGGTATGGGGCAAACCTGCTAACTACTAAGCCACCGGCATGGCCACCCTAACCCTAACCCTAACCCTAGGACCATGAAATGTAATACAGAAATCAACACGCACCTTAGGCTGTCTTGTAAACCAAAATATTTAACTCAATAAAATTAAATGGTCTAACTGAAGTTGGAACAGTGTCATGTCTGCATCAAACTCTAATTCCCAGAACATCTTGTGGCCTAGAAGCATGACCACCCCATGCTACAACACCCGGGGTCTGTCTCAATCAGCTTCCTAGCTCCCTAGGTAGTGAATCAGTATATCATGTAAATGAGTTCGGGCACTGTTAAGGATCCTGTCTCACTACACATTGGGACACTGATAACTCAATTTGACTACGTACTCACGTTGTAAAACTTTACCAATAAGAATAATTACACTGTCCATAAATTTGTTAGCTTAATCACACACATTTCTGTCATGGTACTTCAAGCAGGATCATACATTATCTAGTGGTTTTTTTTTTTAAAAATCATTAAACATTTAAAAGTCGTTAGACTCAAACAAACCGTAAATATAGAATGTCAAATAAAGTTCAAAATCAATAACATAAGTACTGTAATCATTTGGGAGCTAAAACAAGAAGTTGGCTGAGAGTTCATCCTCCATTTTTTTCGAGTTGAGAGACTTCAGAAAACATGACGTCATTTCCAGTAAGGGAACATAGTGAGTATTGATGCTCCCTGGTTTTTGCGGTGCATTGTGGGATTTTTTTTTAAGGAGCAAACGTTTCAGTGCACTGAAAGGATTGAGATAGCACTTAAAATGGCTGACTCCCTGATCAGTGCCCTGAACTACTGAACTAGGGAGCTGATTGAAACACACCCAAAGTTTACACAATCACTGTCACTTCCCGGTCACCTGACTACTGATTGCACTCACCTACTTCAGTCCGTTTTAGGATTCAGTTTAAGGTTCTGATGTTTGTTTTTAAAACTCTTAATAATCAAGCTCCTTCCTATCTCGAGGATCTTCTTAAACCACATTCATCAAACAGATGTCTAAGATCTTCTGATAGGTTTCTTTTGCATGTCCCTCGTTCCCTGTTAAAAACAAAGGGGGATAGAGCTTTTGCTGTTGCTGCCCCCCGTCTATGGAATCAACTGCCACTGGACATCCGCCTTGCACCTTCTATTACCACTTTTAAAAATAGGCTTAAAACATATCTCTTCTGCCAGGCTTTTTGATCAAATTTTTAATTATTTAAACAAATTTTTTAATAATTTTTTTCTATTGTCTATTGTCTGTTTTTATTTGGTCTAATTCTGTTTCTATGTTACTTTCCTTACTCTGTGCAGCACTTTGGTCAGCTTTGCTGTGTGAAACGTGCTATATAAATAAATTTTACTTACTTACTTCAGATTATCCACAAACCCTCTACATACAGACTCTGGACATTCAGTTAGTTCCGAAGTAACTCTCAGTGTATTCTTGACTGATTTACCAAACCTTATTCTTGGTGTGTTTAGATATACTGGTTTTTGATCCCACTCAGTTTCTTGTTCCCCCCCCCATTGCCAGTTTTATAATAAACATCTTTACCTGCAACTGCAACCGTCCCCACCACCTGACAAGCCGTTTATAGCTGAATGGAAGTATAACATAATGGAGATTAGTAATTTGGCTAGCAATTAATGTAGTACATGTTCAGCTTTGTGATATATTAACCACGACACATTTTTCACAATGTAGACTTCCCTAAACATTTGGCCCCAGTTCTGACCCTGCCTGAAGTTAATAATTACTTTCCAATAACTGCATGTCCCAAAGTGTTACATCTTATGCTGCAGCATAACTTAAATTACAATTCTAGCAATAGATCATTACGTTGAAACCATCACTAAACTTAAACAGATACCATCCGGGTGCCTTTGAGATCTTCATTTCAACATACTACAATTTGGGAAACACTCATTCTAATCTTGTTTACTATTTAGGACGGATAATAGGCCAATTGGGATGCAGCAATACTCTTTTGCTAAAGTACATATTCAAATGAATGTACTTTTTCTTCACAAAAAAGAGTACAATAGTTATTATACCATTATAACCATTATAACAATGGTTATAATGGGAATTGTATTGGTTTTAATGGAAACTGTAATGGTTTCTGTAGGTCTCTAATGGTATTTTTTTGCCTTGGTGGCAACAAATGTTATGTCTAGTGGATACCATAAAAGACCAATAATGGTAATGTTTTAAAGATTAGCTGAATTTCTGGGATTGT